>NW_019154085.1:13980453-14287473 GCF_002288905.1 Enhydra lutris kenyoni
AAATCAAGAGTCAACTGCTTCACGGACTGCGCCACCCAGGGGTCCCCATACTGCCTTTTAAAGGGGGATAAGGATGCTGACACTTTCCAACAGGCCACTTTCCCAGAAGAGCATCCATTTACCCCCAGCACTTTGGAGCAAGGGACAAATCAAGAGTCAACTGCTTCACGGACTGCGCCACCCAGGGGTCCCCATACTGCCTTTTAAAGGGGGATAAGGATGCTGACACTTTCCAACAGGCCACTTTCCCAGAAGAGCATCCATTTACCCCCAGCACTTTGGAGCAAGGGACAAATTCCTGGATGCTGTGGGGACACGGCCATGGAATAACATCTCCCTTCTTTGTTTCATGTACTTTCTATTTATTTACAGAGTGCCATGGTTATTCATGATGCTTTACAAACCATAAAAACAAGGTTTCCACCCTACAGAACTTACAGTGTAATTTAGACAGACATGCGGCATGGGCTGACAGGTAGGCACGCCAGGAGATGGTGTTGGTGTTATAGAACATGGGTGTGGAGGGTTTCTTCTTGAGTTATAAATACTTTCCAGTTACAAGGGCCTTTCATCTGGGATCCCCAAGCACTTTAGAATAGCAATAACCTCGATTGCTTTCTAAATGCACTTTCCATAAACTGCTGTGGGGTCTGAGTAAATGCTTTTAAATGTCTATTAATTGATCGGTACATCTGTTCATTGTCCATATTAAACAGCACGGATGTAAACACGACAGTATAGGAATGGGCCTGCTCTGGGCTGTGGTCTGGCTGCTCACTGGTTACAGCCTCACACAGGCCTGGGAGCCTTGCCACGGTGTGGGGAGAGCTGGATGGGCCCCTGGGTATTTTGTTCACTCGACCTGGACTCAGCGAGGTCATTTCCTGGAGTTTACTGCGTAGGGGTGACTTCAGGTTTCTAAGTCAGGTGAGCTCGGAGGAAGAATTTCCACTGGAGAAACCTGGAGTCATTCCTCGGCTGACAGTAGTGGTTCTTACTCGGGTCTCGGTCGCTCAGTCGCTTCCTTCTTGTGCTCCTTACTCTCTTCCCCGGGCAATGGCATTCGCAAAACAGCGACATCTGTATTTTCTTGCAACTGGAATGGAGTTTCCTCCTTTATGTCCCAGTCAAAGACCAATTAAGCGGGTGATTATTTCTGATGATTTGATTAATTCATTCAAATCCAAGAGAAGGTTGGCCTGGGCTGCAAGGTCCTGAAAGTCCTTCATTCTATCCAACCTGGGGGTATAGCTCAGTGGTAGAGCATTTGACTGCATTCTATCCAACCTTTCTACTGTTCTCTAAGTTACCTTTCTAAAACCCAGATGGAATCCCATCACCCTGCCAGCTTTAAAAACCTACCTGAGTGAAGTATGTCAATTATCTGTCAATGATACTGGAAAATTTTAAATTAAAATTTAACATTTAAAAAGAAAAAAAGGGGATGCCTGGGTGGCTCAGTGGGTTAAAGCTTCTGCTTTCGGCTCGGGTCATGATCCCAGGGTCCTGGGATCGAGCCCCGCATTGGGCTCTCTGCTCAGCGGGGAGCCTGCTTCCCCCCCACTCTCTGACTGCCTCTCTGCCTACCTGTGATCTCTGTCTGTCAAATAAATAAATAAAATCTTTAAAAAAATTTTTTAAGTAAATATTAAGAAGTAAAATAAATTTAAAAAAAAGAAAAAAAAAGAAATCAATTCTACTAGAATTCACCCACTCAAACCTATTGTAAAAAGAACCATGTTTTACTACCCACTGCAAACACAGCACAGAAGTGGCTAAGTAAAGCAGTGTTTGAGACTACAAACACTGTGTACTTTACACAGTCTTTTATTACAGAACAAGTCGAACTAATGTCATACAAGCTACTCAGAACTACTATGTTTTATGATATAGTCCATGTAATTTAATTTTCAGTAATGGATCGGGGCTGTTTCTTCCTTTGAAATTCAAAATAAATCTCATTATGAACCTGTGAACCACTCTGAGGAAAACAAATACAGAAACAAAGTGACCACTAATGTCCTTTTCAAGTCTGAAGATCTACAAAAACACGAAGGTTAGGAAATTACCTGCGTTTTCATGACCAAAATGTTTGAAATGATACTACTAAAAATGTCTAAGCAATCTAATTCTGAATCTAATAATTTCTACGTTTTACTGGCTTTACCTCAAAATCCCTTACATCTATTCTTTCTGTCCCTCTCCCACTCCCGCATCTCATAAAATAAAAGAACAAACAAAGAAACCTGAAGAATAAAGTCCAAAGCGCCTTGGTAGGGCACGTGTGGCCTTCATGGCCTTGGCCCACTGGCCTGGTTCTCCAGTGGCATCTCTCCCCACACGACCTGTGGCTTTGGCTACACCAAAGATGTTCCCCATCTCCAAAGATCTCAAAATTTCCTGTCCACACCTCCTGCAATATTCTCTTTCATCTTCCCTCCTTGCCATACACTGCTGTTCATCAAAGCCCACCTTTAATATCGCTCCTCTTCGTAGCCCTCTACAAGGCCCACCACCACACAACACCCACCCACCTCTTGTCCTGGAGTACCTACTTATCTCCACTTCCATTGTCATATCTGTCACATCCTCTCAGGTGCTGCTTCATATATGCCTGTCTTCTCTACCCTGCTGGGAGCTGCTGTTCCTTCTTCTTTTTTTTTTAGTTTTATTATTATTATTGTTTATTATTAACGTATAATGTATTATTTGCTTCAGGGGTACAGGTCTGTGATTCATCAGTCTTACACATTTCACAACGTTCACCATAGCACATACAATGTCCATCATCCAGCCACCCTATCCCTCGCACCCCCCTCCCCTCCAGCAACCCTCAGTTTGTTTCCTGAGATTAAGGGTCCTTTATGGTTTATCTCCCTCTCTGATTTTGTCTTGTTGCATTTTTTTCCTCTCTTCCCCTATGATCCTCTGCCTTGTTCCTTACATTCCTCGTATCAGTGAGCTCAAATGAAAATTGTCTTTCTCAGATTGATTTATTTCACTTAGCATAATACCCTCTAGTTCCATTCATGTCACTGCAAATGGCAAGATTTGATTTTGATGGGTGCATAATAATCCATTGTATATTTGTATATATATACCACATCTTCTTTATCCATTCATCTGTTGATGGACATCTGGGCTCTTTCCGTAGTTTGGCTATTGTGGACATTGCTGCTATAAACATTGGGGTGCAGGTGCCCCTTCAGATCACATATATTTACATGTTTGGGGTAAATACCCAGCAGTTCAATTGGTGGGTGGTTAGGGTCTGCTGGGAGCCTCTTGAGGACAGGGGCCATGTATAGTGATATATACTAATGTATGTTATATATATATTATATATAATATATATTATATATAATTAATAATATATTAATATATAATATAATATTAATAATATATATAATATATAATAATATATAATTAATATGTATCTCTCTCAGTAAAGTTTTGTGGTGGGTCACTTTTGCATATCAAAGGGGCAGAAAGGGGAAGAGAGGGAGCAACTATAGTTTAAGAGCCCTGTAAACTCTCTGGAACCCTCATTTTTTAGGATTTTTTTCTCACCTGCAGTGAGGAGCTCACTCCACAGTAATGCTGACCAGTCGGCCTTCAGATTATAAAGTGATAAATTCAGCTTTTTGTTTTCTTTTCCTTTTTTAAGATTTTAATTGTGGTAAAATATGTATAACATGAAATTTATCATTTCAGTCATTATTTAAATGTACCATCCATTGACATTAAGTACTTTCATGTTGTTGTGCAATTATCACCACCAACCTCCAGAACTTCCTCATCTTCCCAAACTGAAGATTAAACATTAAACACTAACTTTCCCTTCCCCTCTTCCACCTGCCCTGACGAACACCATTCTACCTTGAGTCTCTGAATTTGACTATTTTAAGTACCTCATATAATTGTAATCCTGTAATATTTTCCCCTTTGTGACTGGTTTATTTCACTTAGCATAATGTCTTCAAGTTTCTTCGATATCGTAGCATGAATCTGACTTTTCTTTCCTTTTCAAGGCTGAATAATATTCCACTACTATGTCACATTTTGTTGCTTGACTAATTTCCACATTTTGGCTATTGTGAATGATACTCACGGGGTGAAACATGGGGTATTTCAATATCTCTTTGTATCTCTGCTTTCATTTCTTTTGGATTATAAACCCAGAAGTGGGATTCCTGGATCGCATGGTATTCATTATTTAAAGAATTGCCATACTGTTTTCCACGGGGGCTGCACCACTTCGCATTCCCACCAACAGTGCACAAGGGTCCTAATTTCTTCATCTCCCAACACTTGGTATTTTGTTTTGTTTTGTCTTTGAACAATAGCCATTCTAATGGGTATTGAAAGGGCACCTACTGGTTTTGACTAAATTCCATTTTGAACCTCTGCATTCAATGTCCTAATTGTCCATGATAAACCCAATCTATTAAATAGCATGACCCGTATTTCTTCCTCGGGAGACGAGCCTGCCTCCTCGGAAACCCACGGAGGGAGATCTAAAACGAAACTGGGCCTGTAGCCTGTTGTACTTCTTCCTGGAGGTCAGTAGGGGGCACTCTCACAAGGTGGTCCTGGAAGTTCAGTAGACTGATGACCGGGCAGGATGGTTTCTAGATCAAAGCAGGGTTCTAGATCACCAGCAAAAGGGTCTTTTGGTTTCCAGAACTTCTTACTGCGTCCTGCCCTCATAGCGTCAGCATCAAGGAGACCAAGCAGCCCAGGCCATAGCCCTGTTTCTCAAAGTGGGTGCTACTGGTACGCGGAGGGGGATTATTCTGCATCATGCAGGACAGTGTGGAAAGCACCTCCCCGCCCCCTTCCCCCCACTGTCTTAAGAGATTGGGAGTTGCCCAAGTGAGACAGACCTGCAAAAGAATCTGGAGATTCCCAGTATCTGCACTCACCCATGCAAAGTCGCAACTACCATAAAAAGGCCTCGTGTCTAGTTGAGAAGATGCTGGAGCTCAGCCAAGGAAAACGTCACAGGTTGCTTTAGGTGACCTAGACGACTCCTCCGAGTCTATCAATGGCTTGTTGACAGTGAAAAGCTAGCCTATCAGGAGAACGGGGAAGACAGCCTTCTAAAAGTAAGAAGAGTACAGTAACAGAAAAAAATACCCCAACATCGCTGCCGCTCCTGCAATCAGGACTTGAAATCTGAGCCCGGTCCCTTTGACCTTCCCTCCCCCGCAGTGTGTGAACACTGCCCTCAGCGGTCCCTGCCTTGCCTCCGCTGGTTGAAGAGACTTCACGTCCCTGTGCTACCATAGCAACCAGGAAACAACCTCCGCTCACAATGAGAAGTATGGTGCAGTGGCCCAGATCAGTATACGCACACGGCCCGGTAGCAGAGCAACAGGACAGAGGGACAACAAAGGTGCAGGCGAAGAAGAGAGAGAGAGGGGTTGCCTGAGGAGGAGACAATCCAGAGCTTGAGATCAGTCTGGGTTTGCGGTTTATTTTTTTCTCCCGACAAAGACACACACTGTCTAAACTGTGTGGCTGGTTGTTATTAAGAAGCTGCTGTACGAAGGAAAAATGTATTTCATAAAAGGCCCAGTGTTTGTGGTCTTCTTGGGCTCACTGCTGAGCTCAGGAAATCTCGAGGTGTGACCAGTTTTCAGCCTTCAAAACCAAGATGAACTGCCCTTGAGGAGGGTGGTCAGAAGGGAAACATGTTCACGCTCTCTCTCCTGAGCCGGGGACATGGGAAGTTGGTCCAGAACAAACAGAAGCTAGAAGTCTATTTTGAACCAGAGGTGAGTCTTAACAGCTGAATAAAGGCATATTTGGGGGGTGGGAAGAGAACTCTCTATTTTTCCATTTGGGGCTGAACCATGCGTGTTTTGGTTTGGTTTGTTAGTGAGGTTGGCGGGGCTGGGGGGTGGTCGAGGGTAGATGTTCCCTCTTCCCTTGGTTAAACTCAAGAAAACAAGGAAGTTTGCTTGCACATCAGTGTTGCCTCTGGGACCCTCTTCCTTCCCCTTGAGCACTCACTTACAGCCTCATTTGCTTTAGACCGAAGGAGATTCCAGACTGTTTAGAATTCAGGCGGTTTGGTTCAAGACCAGAATTTCCACCTGGGTCCTGGGCAAGTTGATGGCCGTTTGGTTTTTAGAAGTTGTGCTCTGCGGTTGAAAGACTGTGTATGTTCGTGCCATTTCAATGGCTTCCTTGAACTTTCTGGAATTCAACCCAGAAGACTCATTACTTGACATAGGCAGAAAAAATAAAAATAATTTTTTAAAAAAAATCTCATTTTAGAAGGTTTTAAAGAGGTGGCAAAATTCCCTTGTACTGGAATTTTATTTCATTGAATCCTGCTGGGAATAAGCAACCCAGTGGGGTTCTTTGAAAATGTTTGGATCACACAGAGACTTCCATTGTCATGGTAGCTTGTCGTGATATTTGACCTTTGCTATATTAAAAGACCTATAAAGTTTCAAAGGACCTCTGTGGCCAATGGCATTTACTTACTTACAAGATATGCAACTACTTTATAGGGCCCTAAATAGCCAAATTAGGTAATGTTACATGGCATCTGGAATGCAAAGAAAGTCTCCCTGTGTGGAGTGATGCTTGGAATGAACGGTTTTCCCCTAGTTAAACTGCCAGCGAGTCCAGTTCTAATTTCAAAGTTATCTGCTGCCCTTGATAATTGTGACTACTTACTTGCATACCATACATGTTAACTGGTCTATTGAAGCCTCCAGGCATGAATGGCTCTGCTAAAAATTCTATGGCGGTAAAACGGAACCCTGCCTGAGGTTCTCCTGATTCTGAGATGTGGAGAACGAAATCCGTTGCTCAGAAGAGCGGTTGTGTCCTGTGACAGCATGGAAACAACTCACGGAAAATCAGTCACTGCAAAAAGATCAAACACCTTGCACAAGGGCTGTGGCTATCGAGGGGCCTTGGATTGAGGTGGTTTCTTTCCCCTGCAGGATTACTTGAACTGGAAGTCCCCAGAAGATTATGTCCTGGTCAGCAAACCGCAGGAGGAGGGCGGTGCCAACCAGCACACCTGGAGCCTCTTTCTCCCTAAAACCTTCAGTACCAGGAAGGGGGCCTTGATCCTCTACTCGGAGGGTTTAGCCATAACAGCATGGACACCGGAGAAGAGGAGAAAAGGCCCCCACCGCCCCAAAGGCCGTAGGAAGAGGCCGGGTATTGAGCTGCACACACTTCAGGACCTCAAAAAAGCCATCCTGGCGTATGGAAGGAGACAGGTAGGCAGAGCAGTCCTGGGTTTGGGGAAGGCGCTGAATGTCTAGGAATCCAGCTGTAGCTTTGGCCATGCCTTCTCAGACCCCAGGGAAGATACGAAACCCTAAGACCTCCGTTTCCTCATCTCTCTGATGGGATTGTACTCTGGGCCCTCTAGGCCTCACAGAGTTGTCACGGGGCTTAAACAAGATAATGTATGGGAAAGGGCTCTGGAAGCATCGGGGGCAGTTGCTACCACCATCTTGTATTTTCCTTTCCGTTAGAGTAACACAAAGTCCTTTTCAGCTTCAGACGGACCCAGGCCAGCAGACGTTTCATCAGAATCCTTGAAATCCTGCCTCATAGCCACAAGCATCATCATCACACCTCTGATGTTTTTGGCTTTGTGCAAAGGAGAGGAGGAACATTTTAAATATTTACCTTGAGCCCTTCAGCATCTGCAGGAGAAGTTAATGATTCTTTCCATTCTGAATTTATTATTAAGGGAAAACCCTTATTTTTCTGATTCATACTTTCTAATGTCTTATGAGATGTCCACGCAGTCCCTCATTGACATGCACGAGCCCTTTGGCTGAGGCCATGAGAGAGTCTGGGAAGATGCGTCGCTTTATACAATTCTAGGTTACAGATGTTGGGTTACCCCCTAGTTTTTTGTTTTTAAGATTTTATTTATTTATTTGAGAGAGAAAGCACAAGAGAGAGCAGAGAGTTGGGAAGGGAGAGTAATGGTGGGGCAGAGAGAGAAGCAGACTCCCTGCTTAGCAGGAAGCCTGATGTCCGGCTCCATTCCAGGACCCCCAGATCATGACCTGAGCTGAAGGCAGACGTTTAACCAACTGAGCCACCCAGGCGCCCCGATTACTCCCTAGTTTAAAAGTCTGCTGGCTTCTCGTTCCCCACAGGCTAAAGTCATTAGCTTCTTAGGCCAGGCCCTTCCCGCTGACTTTCTCTTCCAAAGTTAGCCGCACCTGCCGGTTGTTCTTACCACCACGTTAACTGTGAACCCCTCAAGAACCCACCTGCGTGAACAGCTCACTGTTCCCCAAACACTCCGCACCCTCTTCTGATTGTATGCTTTCGCATCTGCTTCTATGCTCCTGCTTACCCTACAAAATACGACTCAGATACCATTTCCTCACTGAAGTTTTCTCCCATTTCTCTAGGCAAAGATATCCCATTGCTCTCCCCTCTGTAAACATTCCCATAGTATCATGCATTGCAATATATCTCTTTGTCCATCTGCTACCATCTCCTTGAGGGCAGGGACCATGTCTAAGTTCCAGAAAATAGTGAGTACCCATAACTGTTTGTGGAGTGAATAAATCGACCATGTAGGGTATTTTCAGTGTTTCTTCCATCATCTCCCAGTATCATTACTGGGCAACTTACCACCTACCCCTCCCTAGACAGAGCTTCCAAAAGGAAAGATTCCTGTGCCCCCTTTCCTTCTTTCAAAATACAGAGAAGTTTTGTTGTTGTTTTTTTAAAAGATTTTATTTATTTATTTGACAGAGAGAGAGAAAGAGAGGGAGAGAGCAGCGGAGGGAGAGGGAGAAGCAGATTCCTCGATGAGCAGGGAACCCGAAGCAGGGCTTGATCTCAGAACCCTGGGATCATGACCTGAGCTGAAGGCAGATGCTTAACCAACTGAGCCACCCAGGTGCCCCCAAATACAGAGAAGCTTAATGATGTGACCAAATGCTCATTGTCCTTTGTCTTAGAATCATGAATTCTTGGGCAAAAGGAAACCAATTGTTATGGAAAGCTTACTATTATTTTATAGCTATTATTTCATCTTCACGGTGACTCAGTGACATACGGTTTTTCTTGCCGCCTTCCACATATGAGAAAACTGAGGCTCAGAGGAGTTAAGCGATGTGGCCAATGTCTCAGAGCTAGTAAGTGACAGAGCCAGAATTCAAGCCCAGGGGTGCCTACTTCCCCAGGACAGGCATGTTTGGTCCTTTGCCCTATTGTCTTTGGGCTTAGAAGGGCCCCCAGAGGTCATCGTGCCAGGCCGTGGCCTGTCTGCCCTCACATCCGTTCCTCACCTTTACTTTGCTTTGCACAAATGTGGGGTTGAGCACAGGCTATACACAATTCCACAGATATCTGTATCAACTGGCTTTTAGTTGAATTTGCCAGTGGGCACGTTGGCAGGAGACTGGAGAGGGAGGACAGAAAAAAACAAGGTATTTCTCCCCCTCCATTCTGTCTGTAGGTGGTGATCACCTCTGTGTCTAGCTCCCCACAGACAGGCCCGGTGTGGCTCCTCACCAGGTTTCTCCTGCTGGGGACCCCCACCTGCTCCTCCCTCAAGCCCAGGGACGGTGCTGGCTTTTTGATCACTCATCTCAGCATCACCTGTCCATCGTTCCGGCTTCCGAGCTCTCTAGTCATCTACGCAACCAATTCCCTGAATTAAATTTTTGCTGTGTTTAAATACTAAGAGTGGTTTCTGCGTTCGTGGTTCGACCCTGCTGTGTAGGCTACCTTACTGTCAAGAGTAAGAATACCTTTCACAGCTTTCCGACACTTGACTATTTCAGGCCGCCTAAAGTAGGAGAGTCTATTTGGGGATGGGATGGGTTAGACTTGGGCTCAGTGAAAAGAGGGGAAGTTCCCGTCCTCCCGTGGTACCCCCCTACCAGGTTTATAACCCACACCCGGAACAAAACAGAACACTGTCACCTACCCCCGGGTGGGTAGAAGGGAAACTGTGTGAAGAAATCAGAAAGGAAAGAAAAGAATAGTTACAGGGCGGAAATGTAAGATTAGAGGACGTTGTAGGTTGAAATAGGGGCAGGAATTTGAAGGGATTGGGGATTAAAGAAAATGAACAGCTCAGGAGAGCTTTGTAAACTACAGACCACCATCTGATTAGGAAAACTACAGACTGGCAAGAAGCTTTTTACATCATTAATATCCAGTGCTGAGAAGGCTGTGGGGAAATGAGCTGTCTCATACATCAGGAGCGCGCAGTCACATGAGTTATCTGAAGGGCATTTTGGCAAAAGCCTATGAAGAGCTAATACTCTGATTCGGCATGCTACTTTCAGGAATTTGCCTTAGGAAATAATCAGAGATGTGCCCGATGATTTATGCACAGGAATGTTTACTACAGGTTATTTATTACTATGCAAGACATTGAAAAGAGTAAATGTCTAACAATGAAACATTGATTATATAAATTATAGTATAGTCATATAATGAATTTGGGGTTGGGGAATAAAGTCATGTGTTAGTCATGAATAACATGATAAAATATCCACAGTATATTCTTAGGGCAGATTATAAAGGAATATTCATCTAATGAAAATACTGAAGTTCATTAACATTTTTTGAGTATTTACTGCATTCCTGCTAACTCATGTATGCTTCCTATCAGTCCTGAGAATGTACTATTACTATTCCATTTTATTTATTTATTTATTTATTTATTAAAAAGATTTTATTTATTTATTTGACAGAGAGAGAGAGAGAGAACACAAGTAGGCAGAGAGGCAGGCAGAGAGAGAGCAGGCTCCCTGCTGAGCAGAGAGCCCAATGAGGGGCTCGATCCCAGGACCCTGGGATCATGACCTGAGCCGAAGGCAGAGGCTTTAACCCACTGAGCCACCCAGGCGCCCCAACTATCCCAATTTAGAGGTGAGGAAATTGAAGCATGGAGAGCTTGAGTCATTCATCCAAGATTATACAGTCACGTAAATAATCATACCAGAATTCGAGCCTAGGCAGTACAGAAAACACCTTGCTAACATAATCCCAATTTTCAAAAATTAGTTATAGAAGCAGAAGGATACACATCAACTTTCAACCATACATGGTGGAATTAAAAGTCATTTTTTTTTTAAGATTTTATTTATTTATTTGACAGACAGAGATCGCAAGTAGGCAGAGAGGCAGGCAGAGAGAGAGCAGGCTCCCTGCTGAGCAGAGAGCCCAATGCGGGGCTCGATCCCAGGACACTGGGATCATGACCTGGGCCGAGGGCAGAGGCTTTAACCCACTGAGCCACCCAGGTGCCCCTTAAAAGTCATTTTTATTTACACATACCTTTTTACCAAACATTATTTTTTTAAGTCATGGAATTTTAAAAATAAAATAAAAATCTACAGGGAACCTCTCATCTTTATATGGATTCCCTGTGTATATATATGTAATTACAATAGATTTCCTCCTGGTTAAAAAAATAAACAAATAAAATAAAAAATTTTTAAAGTAAAGATTTACTAAAAAAGTAAATATCTATCCCTTTGAAGGAAGTAAAACAGTGGCAGAGAGAGTGGGGTTAACCCTAAGGGAGCCAGGAGAGGTCAGGAAGGGAAATGAAATAGGAAAAGTGCTGTAAATTGAGCCCACCAATAACCACGCCAACTATTTCTCAGGGTCAGTATTTCATTGTTCAAATAGTATATAGTTTAGGAGTTAAAAACACCACAATCAAAGTAAAAGAACCAAAACAGGGCAGGAGGGAAGAGGAGATAGTTAACAGACAGAGTAGTACTACTTACAGAGGGATCTATTCTGGCTGACCTATGAAATCAGGAAACCTGCAAAAAATTCCAGCTCGTTCAGACCTGTGGTCCTAGAGCTCATCGCAGGGAGCTGCGATTAAATTTTTCAACCATCTCCCATTATCTCCAGTTCCATACGTGGATATAAAGGCATGGGTGTGGCAGTACATCTATCTGGGTTTCATAGTTCAACATATACTTACTCTTTAATCTTCTTGATGGCCCAACTCCTAACGAGCAAAGGTTAAGTGCTAAGTCAAGTGATTAGATATCAGAGTTCTCATACTTGTAGATACACACAATATGTTGCTGTTTTTTTTGTTTTTTTTTTTTTGAAGGAGAAAATATTGTTAAAACATTCCCGAAGTGGTTACCATTTTTCCTGAGGGTTTGAATTCATTCAGCTTCCCATTATTTAGAATTCGAATAGCTCTAAAACCTAAATAACCATAATCTGGGGGTAGTATCGAAATGATAGTCATGCTGATTCTCTTGAAACATGGCAGAATCTTCAAATACTTCTCAAATCATCAGAAATATGACATAATTTTCCCATTGTTTTAGTATGTCTTGTTCTTTTTTACAAATATATTTTAGTTTTATTTGGTTACAAAAAAGTGTGAGCCTTTTTGGGTTTTGGGGTTTTTTGTTTTTTCTTAAGTAATCTCTATACTGTGGGACTTGAACTCACAACCCAGAGATTAAGAGTTGCATGCTCTATTGACTGAGCCAGCCAGGTGCCTTAGTATTTTTAATTTTTTTAAAAGAGTTATTTATTTATTTATTTATTTAGAGAGGGACGGGGAGGGGCAGATGGAAGGGGAGAGAAGATTCCCTGCTGAGCACTGTGGACCATGCAGGATGCAGGGCTCCATCCCACGACCCTGAGATCATGACCTGAGCCAACCAAGAGTCAACCACTTAACCAACTGAGCCACCCAGGTGCCCCTCTTATTCTTATAGTTTTAGAATTTTGTAAATCTGGTGATATTTTTAAGTGTCCAATGATGGAACATAAATAGCATATTAAAAATAATTTGTTTCAAAAATTAAATTCACAGAGCATCCCATTTCTCTGTCCCAGTGAGGGATAAATGGAATTCAGATTACTATAGTTGATTTCAACTAAGGTTGCATTGCTATTGCCGTCTCCCTTATAAACCTGGCTACATTTAAGGGTAATATCAACCTTGCTCCACTGAATATATCCCTACACATTCTACACTGTCTAATATTTGAGCCTCAAGGTTCTTAACTCTTTATTTGGTGTTTTCAGCCAAAGTCCAAGCCATGAAGGCACAATCAGGCTACTATCTTATCAAGTAATATTGTGAGAAATGTGTTTTCTGAGTAAAATTTATTTTCCTGTCCTGAATATAATGGTTCATCATACAAAATAGAAAAATATAGAAAAGTAGGCAGTATAAGTTATATTTTGAGCCAAAGACCAGGAGGAAGAAGTTCCTTTTGTGACAACCTGCTACTTGTTTGATGGTGTTCCTAAGAAATGCTCAGTGCTGACGGCTATCAACAAAGCATCAAGTAGGCACCAAAGCAGCGAAAGGTTAACAGAGTGACCTGACTATACTCTTTCTGCCAACTGTCCTCCATTTGAGCCGCTCCTAACCACTTGTACGTAGAGCCTTTAGGAAAGCCAGAAGTAGGAAAGATCAAGAGTAAATCAAGGTTTAACCATGGCAATGAGGTCAAAGGTACTGCCAGTAATAGCTAGCACTAATTGAGTGCTTAGTGTATGCCAGGCATTTTATCTATATAACCTCACTCAATTTGTACAAGTTTATGAGTTGGGTATTAGTTTTATCCCCCAGTTTGTAGGAGGAAACATTGGGGCTTGAAGTTAATTAACTTGCCAAAATAACACATATGAGGGGTGGATCTAGGATTAGAAGCCAGACAACTGATTCCAAAGCCCGACTCCTAATGCTTAGAGGGCCTGATTTTGAAGATTCCACATGCTCCAGAGAAAAGAAGCACCTCTCTTGCTTTAAGAGCAGTTTTTAAAAGGGGATCTGGGTCTTCCTAAACATCCCTTAAAACCGTTTACAATTCTAGGAAAGCAAATCAGATTTTCATCAAAATCAGCCTGGGTTATAGGTAATATGTTCCTAGTTAGCCATGTATACGATCCAGTCGACTTCTCTTTTTCTAGGCTTTATGTACTTCATCCACTGGGTCCCTTGTATGACCAACAAATAGAGAACATTTATACTAATGGCTAACGCTTATGTAACACTATTATATCCATGACCATTATAAGCACTTTACACTTACTATCTCATTTAATCCTCACAGCAACTTTATAAGGTGTGTTGTAAAATTTATAACAATTTAAAAATATATTTAAAAGTATATATATATATATATAAAACATATAACAACTTTATAAGGTGTGTAACATAAAATTTACCACTTAACTTAATTTTAAATATACAGTTCAGTGGCTGTAAGTACATTCACATTGTTGTACAATGATTACCAGCATCCATCTCCAGAACCAAAAGATTTTATTTTATTTGTTCTTTTTAAAAGATATATTTATTTGAGAGAGAGAGAGAGAGAGAGCATGGGTAAAGTAGGGGAGGGACAGAGGGAGAGGGAGAGAGAGAATCTCCAGCAAACTCCCCATTAAGGGCAGAGCCAGACACAGATATGAGTTTGATGAAGATTCTCTTCCTCTCCCTCTGTCCCTGGCTTGTTTCACTTAGTGTAACATCTTCAAGGTTCATTCATGTTGTAGCGTGTAGTGTATCCGAATTTTTTTTTAAAGCTGAATAATAGTCTATGTATAGAGCTTTGTTTATCCATTCATCAGTCAATAGACATTTAGATTGTGTTCATACTTTGACTATTATGAATAAGGTCGCTATACATGTGGGTCTACAAATATCTATCTCCTCGGGCCACCTGGCTGGCTCAGTTGGGTGTAGAGATTTCTTAAAAATAAAATCCTAAAAAAAAAATCTTAAAAAAATATCTATCTGTTTATGTCTCTGCTTTCATTTCTTTAGAGTACATATCAGAAGTGGAATTGCTGAATTATATAGTAATTTTCTTTTTCGTTTTTTGAGGAGCTGCCATATTGTTTTCCATAGAAGCAGCTGCATCATTTCACATTCCCACCAGAAATACACAAGGGTCCCAATTTCTCCACATCCTCACTAACACTTGTTATTTTCTGTTGTTGTTGTTGTTGCTGTTTTAATAACAGCCATCTTAATGGGTGTGAAGTGGTATCTTGTCATGGTTTTGATTTTCATTTCCTTCCCATTGAGCTGACTTTTCATGTCCTTATTGGCCATTTGTATCCCTGTTTTAGAGAATTGTATATTCAAGTCCTTTGTCCATTGTTAAAATCAGGTCATTTTGCTTTGTTTGCTTTTGAGTTGCAGGAGTTCTTTATGTATTCTAGATATTAATCCCTTATCAGATAGATGATTTGCAAATAGTTTATCCGATTCTGTGCATTGCCTTTTCAGTCTGTTGACAGTATTCTTTGATGCACGAGTTTTAAATTTTTATGAGGTCCAACTTATCCATTTTTTTCTTTTGTTGCCTGCTCTTCTGGTGTCATATTTACAATAAATTATTTCCAAATCCAGTGTCATGAAGCTTTTCTCCTATGTTTCTTCTTAAAAGTTTCATAATTTTAGCTCTTATACTTAGGTCTTTGATCCATTTTGAGTTAGTTTTTGTGTATGGTGTGAGGTAATGGTCCAACTTCATTTTTTTGCATGTAGGCTATGTACTTTTATCATCCTCATTTGACAGTTTCTTAACTGAGGCACAGATGGGTCAAGTAATTTCCCCAAAGTCACAAAGCTAGTAAATAATGGAGCGAGGAATCAAACCCAGGCAGACTGAGCTCTTATAAGAACTGAAGCTTAATTTTTGCTGTTTTCAATTCTAATTGTTATTATCTTTGCTTTGATGACACATGGCTGGTCAACACTTTGATGTTAAATGGTGTGGTCAGGAATCAAGCAACAATGGGACTATCTGAAAATTCAGGCCACTTTCTGATTCTCTCTCTCCCTCTCTCTCTCTTTTTGTTTTAAGAATCACTTATCTATTTGAGAGCAAGAGAGCATGAACAGGAGGGGCAGAAGGAGAGGGAGAGCGAGTCGCAAGCAAACTCTGCCCTGAGCATGGACCCCAGTGCGGGGCCAATCCCACAACCCTGAGATCATGACCTGAGCAGAAACCAAGAGTCGGATGTTTCACTGACTGCATTTCCCAGGCACCCCAATTCTCTTTTTAATGGCTTGATATCCAGGAACCTATAGTCACCACAGATATATGTAAGAGAGATAGTATCATTTGCCCAGAATCCCAGAAATTAAATCTGCAGAGAAAACGGCTGGCTGAGAGTGGTAGTGTTTACACAGAACTGATTAGAGTCAGGCTACGGGTGGAGAAGGCTTCCTAGGCACAGCTGCAAGTGGTACGCATCTCTCGGTTCCCATTACAGCCCCACTCGTACCCCAGTAGCACGTCCCTAGTATCTCCACGGCTGGCTCCAGTCAGACCTGCACAGGTGCGGCAACCACGGGTGGTCAGCCTCTGTGGGAAAGCTTGGCCTTTGCCAGAGCACACTGGCTCCTGCAAGCCTGACTGCAAAACAGGAGGCAGCTGTGTTCCTCCTCAGAGAAGAACTTCTGATGGAAGCAGGCAGTTCCAGAGACAGGTGTTCAGCAGGGAAGGACAGGCATTTTGGGGATTTTGATTCAAATGCGCCAGCATCTTGAGGGGTTATTAACTAGTCAGTGCCTAGAATAGTGTCTGACCTACATCAGAGGCTCAGCACATCGTTGTTGAACGAACATATGAGCTGTCAGGGTGCGACAGGGAAAGGCTATAACCTCTACCCAGCAGGGGTGTGCAAGGACCAGATTAAAGTGACTACATCTTGGAGGAGGTAGAATTTGAGCCGAGTCTTATGGTACAAATAAGTGGAGAGAAACCTTCCAGTCATAGGTAAGGGAAGGCCTGGAGGGGAGAACCAGCGGAAGAAAGTCAGGGCAATGAGGCAGGTAGGACTCTTAGCCGGAAATGGACCTGGAGAAGTGGGTGGGCTCAGATTGTGCAGGGTTTTGTCTGTTGGTCTTGGGATTTCTGGACTTCTCTCTTCACCCCTCTGTCAACTCCCGCACGCAAAGGCTGGCCACCGTCTGTGGTGAGATGGCAGCTGGCTGTCTGGGCTTGGCACCCTGCCACCCTGTATCTGCTGAGCAGCCTGCAGCGGCTCCTTCCATTCTCTGGAAACCCTCACTGGCCAGCACTGGGGCAGGGTGGACATGACAGCCAGTGCACGGTGGGGGCGGGTGTGGGGGGTGGGGAAGGCACTTGGGGTCTTCTCTCCTCCTCCGCATATGGAGGCCTGGCGGGCACTGCAACATGGCTGGCCAGAGAAAGTCCCTTATTAAAGGAAGCACTCTGGTAGAGTGGGGACAACAGGCTGCGCTGTGCACAGTAATTACTCATTTCAGAAGAAACCAAAAGCTGGAATTGATTGGCAAAGCCAAGGCAGGCCTGAGAAGCCAGCCTCCTGCTGTCACTTATTTCCCCGTTCCAGAAACTCCCTTCCCGACTCCCTTCTGTCTCCTTTTAGGTTTTATAGAAACTTCTGGTAGTTAGAGGTCCAGGTTAATGTTAGAGAAGGAATTGAGAGGAGGATGGGTATAATAAAATAAATTAATTTTTAACATGTTTTCCATGTATTAATATCATCTAACCATATTATTGGATTTTTAATTTCAAAAAAGGAAGGAAAAAAAAAAACCCCAAAAAACTAACTGTAACTTTATGCCCAAGACTCTATTACCACTGTTATTAGAATTTTAGTATATTTTCTTCCAGTTTTTCCATCATGATTATACATGTATAAAATATACTTTTATGAGATTGTAATTGTACTTTACATTCCCTCTTGAATCTTGCTTTTTTCTACTTAACATATTATTCTACACCTTGGAAATGATTGAATAGGTTTAACCCTCCCTGGTCTTCTTGGTAGCTCTAAGCAGGCCTTGGGCCTCTCTCTCAGTGCATCAGTGTATCCAATGACATGTGAGATCTATTAAGCAACTTCACAGACATGATTTGAGAAATAACTAAGAGAAACCAGAAAACTACAAAAATTTTAAGAGAAACTGTGGCAGGCAGAATCATGACTCCCAAAGATGTCTATGTCCTAATCCCTGGAATGTATTGGGTTAAATGGCAAAGGAAAATAAAGGTTGCAGACGGAATTAAGGTTACTAATCAGATGGCCTTGAAACAAAGAGATTATTGGGGTGCCTGGGTGGCTCAGTTGGTTGAGCCTCTGACTCTTGGATTCAATTCAGATCATGATCTCAGGGTCGTGGGATTGAAGCCCACCTCAGGCTCTGTGCTCAGTGGGAAGTTGGCTTCCCCTTCCCTCTCCCTCTGCCCCTCCCCCTGCTCACCAGCACACACTCTCTTAAATAAATAAATCTTAATTTTTAAAAAAGAGATTATCCTGGATTATCTGGGCAGGTTAATGCATCCCAAGGATCCTTAAAAGTGTTAGAAGGAATTGAAAGGGAGAACCAGAGAGATAGCAGCACGAGGACTTAGCCCAGTTTTGCTGGTTTTAAAGATGGACGAGGGGTTCACAATCAAGGAATGCAGGCAGCCTCTAGGGACTGGAAAATGCCAAGAAACAGATTATCCTCTAGAGTGTCCAGAAAGAAAACAGCCCTGTCAACACCTTGATGCTAGCCCAGTGAGATCCATTTTAAACTTCTGACTTCCAGAGCTACAAGATCATAAATGTTTATTGTTTAAAGCCACTAAGTATATGGTAATTTGTCAAAGCAGCAATAGGAAACTGGGGCACCTGGGTGGCTCAGTCGATTAAATGTCTGCCTTTGGCTCAGGTCATGATCCGAGAGTCCTGGGATCAAGCCCCACAATGTGGGGCTGGGGGGTGTCTCTGCTCAGCGGGGAGCCTGCTTCTCCCTCTCCCACTGCCCCTTCCCCTGCATGTGCTCTCTCTCTCTCTTTGCTCTCACTCTCGCTCTCAAATAAATAAATAAAATCTTTTTTTTAAAGAAAACAAAGCACCAATAGGAAACTAACAGACCAAAATCAGCTTTCAAACTACAGGCAAAAATGGGTCTAGATACCCCAAATTCCAGGACAAAGGACTTCCTAACTCTTCTTCGCAACTCCCTGCCCATCTAGCACATTGCCCAGTAGAGCGGCAGAACCAGCCTGATACTGCAGAAATACCCACGACTGGGCTCTTGTCCAGATCAACCAGTACATCATGCCGTCTGCGTAGGGACTGCAGCGTCTCAGATGAGGCTTGGTATTGTTGCATTCAGAGAAAAGTCTGGAAGCAAAGATTTACAGGGAGGGAATGAAGCTCCAGGTCACCCAAAAAAGGCCTTTGATCTAATGGCTTCCTATTGCATGACTTACCACAGTACCGAGCACTTAGAAGTTGCTCAGGAAAGATTACCAATGTTTGTTTGATTAACAAATGAACAAATGGAGAGAGAGAGAACTTGAGTCACTTTGCTTCCACTGCCTTCCCTGTAATTCTTTCTTCTCCATCTGTCTTATTTGTCCCTTCTCCTCCAGTGCCTGGCATATTGTTTGATGCACTGTATGAATGAATAATTGAATGTATGAATGAATGAACGAATGAATGAATGAATATCTATCCTGGGTACCTGTTTCTCCCTCCCCAGCAGAGATATTCTTTTGCCCTATGGACTTTGGCTTCCCAGCCCTCCTTTTAGCTGAAGAAGAGTCTCAGGTGGTCTTCACTCTTCAGCTACAGCTGTAGGCTGTCCTTCTGTGGCATTTTGATATCCTGAATACATCAGAATGGGAGCAAACCACAGATTGGCTCCATAGAACAAGAACCCAAAACCTAAGGGCCTTCCTCTCCACATTAAGCAGGTTCTATATTCCCATAGTATTTTTCCTTTTTTCTTTACTTTTTAAAATTTAACCATTCTTCTTTGGTAAATTCTGGCGGGCTATGGCAAAGTAACCCAGGCCTGTGGTTTACTGACCTCATCAGTGATTCCCTGATGGGTGGGGAGAAACTGACCAGGAGCTAGCATGAGGGAACTTTCTGGGCTATATTTTGTTTTGTGTGGTGGCTACAAAGGTGTATACAATTGTCAGATTTTATTAAACTAACCGTTTTAGCTTTGTGCATGTTATGATATATAAATGTCTCAGTTTCTTAAAAATCTGTAGGAGAATGCAGCGCCTGGGTGGCTCAGTTGGTTCAGTGTCCAATTCTTGGTTTCAGCTCAGGTCAGGATCTTAGGGTCGTGAGAATCAAGTCCTGTGTCAGGATCCACACTCAGGACCTAGTCGGCCTGGGATTCTCTCTCTCCCTCTGCCCCCCCCCAACATTCTCTCTCAAGTAAATAAATCTTTTTTTAAAATTCTGTAGGAGAAGGACTCTGAAATCACAATCTATTCAACAGTCAAGAATGCCATGATTGATTGGTGATGTCCACCATAGACAAGGGGGAGGCGGAGAGATGTCAACCCAAGTCCTCGTGTTTGCAGTTCTTGTCCTTAACTGATAATCCTACGAGAGTTCTGCATCACTCGAGTAATTATAGTATTAACTCGCCCACATTAAAGGATTATAATGAGGTGAAAGTTCTTTGTAGAATATATATGCCCACCTAAGTGTAAGATGTTCTTATTCCCATTTATTTCCCGTGAGTCTTGCAGGGGAACTGACTTTGGCTGGTAGGTTCCCAGAAAATTCTCCTGGGCTGCAATGAAAGGCAGCAGAGCCAGATATTTCCAGAGTGCCAGGCTTCCCAGTAACATGAACATAGTCTGTCTGTCCCATTATTCATACTGTAAACATTGACCGGCGATGCTGACTTGTTGAGCTGACTTTCCCACTGCCCTATAGGACCACTTTTTCAGGTACTAAAATGATTTCCACAGCCTGAACTAAGTAATGTGTTTTCTTTGAGGCTCTTATTCTTTTCTGATGCTTCGTCTCAAGACAGGGTCTGGAATGTCTCATTTGTCCTTCTCCTTCCAACTGCAAATCTGCAGGGGCCTTTCAGAGCTTTGCTCTGTGGGCTCTTGGTTTACGTCTGTCGGCTGAGGCATCTGTTTCAGGGGCCTTTAGGCACCTTCCAGGAGTCTCCCAGATTACTGATGAGGATTATGCTAACCAGAGTGTATCACTGGGAGGCTCAGGACTCAGCAGCCTGCTGTTTCCTGACTGGTGTCCCCACAGAGGGAACAGGACAGAGCCTGGCAACCGTACCTCCATTTCCGAAGCCAACCAGAGAGCCAGGGCCAACGGCAGATGCAGCCTGGGTATTCAGCCAAGAGATACCTCCGAGGCCTCTTGCGGACATGGCCCCCTGACACCATGTACAGGCTCCAATGTGCAGGTCAGTGGGTCAATGGGAGGACATACATGCTGAGATGCCCTGCCTTGAATTCTGATGTGAGAGTATTTTCATCAAGTCCTGAAACACTAGAATTTCAGGTCCAATTTTGCGTAAGACAGACAAAGGTGCTTCAGCTTAGGAGCTGAGAGCCTCTGTCATACCTTTTGCCTTTTGTCCTCTCCCACATTTGCCGAGGAACATACAGCCTGAAGTCTTGCCTTCTCTCTAGCTCTTCTCAGGACCTTCACAGCCCACATCCCAAGCGGAACTTTCTTCCCAACCTTCCCCACCAAGAGACTTCAGGTCCTCTAGATCAATCCCTCTCTTTTACAAGATAAGGAAAAGGAGGCTGGGGGAGAGAGGGCAAAGTAATTTATCCAAAGTCATTCAGTCAAAAGCAGAGCTGGGACCAGAAGACAAATCCTCCCCACGTTCCCCCCAGCTCCCACATTCACCCCAACACACCCTAGTTGCCCTTCTGAGGTGATCTCAGCTCCAGGAAGTGGGAATGTTAGGCCTCCTCCTCTTGAAGATGGCAGCTCTCCAATACCACCCACCGAGGAGATGGATGCCCTTCTGCTGAACAGAGACCCCAAACGGACTCTGTAAAGGCTTAAAAATGAAAACAGGAAACTGTTAGGGATTCAAGTTGCCAGGTTTAGCGCATACACACAGGGACCCACACAGACATACACAGATACATAGACATAGTGCCACACATGGGTTTCTTCCACATAGAGTATATGCGTAGCATATACTCTACACACAGACACATATGGACACAGGGAGTTAAACTTGCAATATTTGGTACATATTTTTGCTTAAAAAAGTATTCATTGTTTATCTGAAATCCAATTTTTTTTTTTAAATCCAACTTTAACTGGACTTCCTATATTTTATTTGGCAAACCTGTTGGGGATGAGAGGAGTAAGAAGTAGGACTTGCCAGTGCCCATTGGGTGTCTGCCATTTCTTCAGCACAGACAGACAGGATCAAAGAAAGACTGACTTGCTTCTTGCTTTATAGGTTTACCTTGGGAAGGGAGAGAAAACAGCTCTCTCCCCAGTAAGTGATGACTGAAGGAAAATGAGATGTGGGTTTGTCCAGTAATTGGTTTTACCTTCATGGCAGGCCCAGCATTAGAGGCAGTTCCATTATTTAACACTTGTGAGAAAGAGGCCCTTAACCAAAGATATATTTATCACTGGGTGGGGCAGAGGACACAGCAGACCACGGCCCCATAGACTAGGCCCAACATTGTCAAGGACAAGAACCCCACTTAACATCAAAAAATGCCTCAGACCCCTTTTTGGAAGTCATATAGCCACAATGTGTAGTTTAAGAAAGGATTCGTGTGTATGTGCATTCTTGGGCCCCTTGCCATAATTCATCACTGGTGGACCTCTTGACGGTGAGACCCTCAAGCTGGAGGGACAACAGCAACACTGTGGTATGAGATCACTGGCCCAGTGGCCTCCACCAGAGAGCTCACGTCTCAGAGCTCACTACCCTCATGATGCTGGTGTATGTTCTCCGGTCCCATCTTTCCACCTCTATGATAACTCCTTCAGACCCTTTAGGCCCACATTTTCTACAAATGCTTCTCTGACAACTCCAGCCAATATCGAGCTCCCTATTTTCTGACCTTATATCACACTGACCTTTGGGGCCACAGAGTTGAGCATAGGAAAGCTTGGTCTCTCCAATGGACTATTAGTGCCTCTAAAAAGGGGCCATGCTAGCCGTCGTAAGTCCCCAATAAATACTTGTAGAATGACTGAGTTGAGAATCATGGGGCCTACAGAACCAAGTAGGATACCTCCAAGAGAAACCTTCAGATTCTCCTCTTGAAGCAGGAGGGGTCTTCTACCCAACCCCAAAGAAGCAGCCATGCTTCTCCCACTAGGGAGACCCAGTTCTAGGAAATGATGAAGTGGAAGAAACCCACATGTGGCACAGGACCAGAAGTACCCAAGATACTGAACAGAGAACCCTCTGTGGGTTCTATACGATTTTAATCCCTCCATCTTCTAGTTGTTTTCTTTAACAGGCAATGTCTAAAGCGAAGACTAGTGTAAGTGGGGCACCTTGTAGTCATCTCCAAGACCTCTGGACTGGCACCACTATTTCTACCAATAACTCCTGACCTACTCTTCAGGGTACATCAAGGATTCTGTGCTGCTCCAAGAGAGTCAACTTAATGTACCAAAGAATCTCAGGCCACAACAGGATCTTTCAGGTGTACCCCCAAAATACCATCTCCTGCCTGTCTTCCCTCCATTTTGGATTCAACAAGGAAAATCTTTTGAACAAGGTACATGTTGATTTTATGACCAGATCTCAAACATTTAGATTTTTAACACTTTAAAATGGAGTTACTCAAAATAAGGGGATTCTGGGTTTCATTGTCTTTAGAGTCTAGACCAGAACTATCCAACCGTACGTTCTGCATGATGGATTATTCTATAATAGGTACTGTCCAATTGGTAGCCATTAGCCATATGTGGCTATTGAGCACTTGAAACGTTGGAAGTACGACTGTGAAACTGAGTTTTTAAATTTTTACTTACCTATGATTAATTTACATGTAAACAGCCACATGTGGCTATTGGGTACTGTATTAAACAGTACAGGTCTAGACTCTAGATTTTAGACTTCTTAGGCCTGTTCTACTCTAACATTCTTTAATTCTAGAGTTTTGTGGCAATATCATAAGAAAAAAATCCAGGTTTTGGAGCAATGTCTGTTCTCTCTCTTACTAGATGTACGATTTTGAGAAGTCACTTAACCTCTTTGAGCTTCTGTTTGCTCATCTCTGTAATGAACATAATAAGACCTGCCTCAGTACTGTACAGAAGATTACTGAATTGTCTGTAAGCTGTTCAGTACTATGGGGGTTTTATTTGTCAAAATTATTCTTGGGAACTTGAAGCAATAAATGAGCCAAAAATTGCCTTTGCTAAGGGAGATAGGAAAAGATGACTGAGTAACACTAATGGACATAGAGTAAGACATTGGCTAGTGCCAGGGTTTTCAAGAAAAGAGAAGGGAAGAACAAGAGCCTAACATAATATAGTTATTTTTTTCTGAAATGAAAAAAGGAATTTTCCAGAAATAATGGTAGTGCCTAACCAAGTCTTGTCCTTAGAAAAGGATCTAGTCAGAATAAGTAGACTATCTGGTCTATCCAATGAATGGAGAAGAATGTGGCATGTTCTCATTAAACATTCCTGCCAAATACCTCCCTTAAGTCTTGACTCTGGAACCAGAGAATTTTGGTTATAACCTGACCCACATATAGTTCATATACAGGAAATATGCTGGTCAGGCAATTGTATTCCTCTTTGTAAATTAATACCCTGGCTTACAGAGTCTCTATATACTTTGCTAATGTGGGTCAAGATCTCTGAAACCAGTTGATTCTGGGACACTAAAAATGTCTAATTTCTGGGCCATTCTTGGCCTGGGAATGGGTGAATTTGCCCAGGTAACGCTCCTGTGTTGGGACCATCTGTCCTTCCCCAGGTGGCACCCCATTTGACATTGCCTTATGTCCTCTCTCTTCAAAAATCCCACTGTCTCCAATTAATATCCTTGGATTTTGATGCCCTCGGGTCTATAAATACTAGACAGGGGACTGCAGTACTTTCATTTGGGGAGTAGATCAACACTGCACATCTAAGGGATCAAGTGATTTCCTTAATTAATGCCATATGCCAAGGGCTGACACAATCAGGAAGAAAGCAGAGAGGCCGTATAGAATTGTAATTAAACATGTGGCCATTAGCACCAGATCCCAAGCCGTGTGACCTCTCAGGGCTTCAGTTTCCTCGTGTATAAAATGGAGATGACCACACCCAGTTTTGCCTCACAGGGTTGGATGTTAAATGGGAGTTAAATGGGATAATGCCATATCTGGCACATAGTAGGCACTCAATAAATGCTAGGTATAGACCTTCCTACCTTGTGTATTTAAGCATAATTACTAATTGCAGTGCCTCATTGCTCATGATCATAAGGAACAAAAATTAATTTGCCAAGAAATAAAAACAGCTCAGAGGCTATAACTTGAACCCTAACTGATGGTTTTATTGGTTTTAATTTCATCTCCCCTTGGCCTCCCTCTTTTTTCCAGACACTTTATTCGGAAAAGTAGGAAAAGTCCCAGCTGCAAATATAAGATTTCCCCAACTATATGATGTTGGTCATGTCACTTATGCTCCCTGGGTCCTTAGTTTGCTAATCTGCAAACTGGAAGTAATGGTATCTGCTTTCCACCCTCTCTGGGTCGTTGTGTAAAAAAAAAAAAAAAAAAAATCACAGAAGAGAACAGAGATAAAAAAGCTCTCCAAGACTTCTAAATTGCTACTCCATTTCACATTATTTGGGTAATCTGAATCCAAATTTTGAGACACAGAGACCAAGTTTTATGGTCTCCTTTCAACAACCGAAACTTCCAATACCTTGCTTGCACACCTGTTTCTATTAAGCATAAGCACATGAGCCAGAGATGATGTTTCCTGAGAAAAATCTTGGTTTCCCTTGAATAGATTGAGTCATATATTCAATATCACCTGGGATACAGCCAAAGGGAAGAAGGCTTCTGTCTATCCCCTGCCCACGGTGCCTCCTGCCCCAACTCAGTCTACTGCAGACGGCTGTCCGCTGAGTCTGTGGCCACTTGCCAGAGTTTCACTTCCTCTGCCCTCAGAAATGCATTTGGTTCCAGGCGAATCTGACCAGAAAGGATGGACCCGAAGTCTGGCTTGGCCCCCAAAGGATCATTCTAGAATACACAGAAAGGTCTTTAGTGCCACACCCTGTATGGTGTTGTGGTCCTCTTGGGGCCTCTGGACCTCCCCAGATTGAGGGGTTCCCCAGGGCTCGTCAGGTTTCCCTGGGCCGCTAAGACCTGAGCAGACCCCTCTGAACCTGAGCCTCGTCTGCCTCTGCTCCACCCACATTCTTGACTTTGGCTCAGACCCCCAAACAGTCAGGAGCCAATGGGCAAAGGAAGGAGAGCTGGAGGGAAGGAGCAGCCTCACAAGTGGGCATCTGGCTTTGGACCCATGACACCAAGGAAGGGAATGACGCAGGGGATGACGAGGGTTGGGGAGTATAGACAGAAGGTGAGGCTGGCTGGGAGCCTCCATAAGTCTGGAGTTCCAACATATACAGGGCCCCTAAACGGCTTCCAGAAACCCCTGGTTGAAAGACAGTCCCATATTGTTCCCCAGAACAGCGTGCCGAGAGAGAAGGTGTTGCTAAAGCAGCGCCAAACAAGGAAGGTTTGCCAGATCGTTTCAGCAATAAATCTACCTTGAGTAAGTGATGAAAATAGCTGTGGGACCCTTTACCTCACCGATGAAAGATTTGTGAACTCAGCTGGAGTCATCTGTTGACTCAGATCCTTCTTGAGGGTTGCACAGACAGGGTAAGTTCAGAGAGCGAAGCAGCTGTCCATCACAGCACATTCCGCAAGTAAACAACCAGCAGACAGCCCAGGAAATCAAGTGCTTCCACCTGAGCATCTCAGTGACGACAGAGCAGGGATGCGGGTCTGCCCTCCACGATCACACCACTGTTATCCTCTTGTCTCTCCGTCTGCAAAGGGCCATCACGTTCATTATTCTGTATGAGCTCCAGACAACTCTGTGAGGCAGCAAGGGCAAGGAATCAGTATCCCCATTTTACAGATGAGGAAACTGAGTCCAAGAAATGGAGACTCAGTCCCAAACCTCCTGATTCCTAGTGCAGTTCTGTTCTATAGACCTGGCTGCCACTTCCATGAAGGCACTAGCAGAAATACAGGAAAAAGAAGGGAAGAGAAACAAGGGCGTTGATCAACACTTTTGCTCAGAAGAGCAAGAAGGGAGGCAGCTTGGAAGCAGCTAATAGCATCAGCCTATCTCTGGGTTGACAAGGCTGACCCACTGTTCACTTTTGCAGGGCAGCAGGGCCTGGCTGAAGGGGAAGCTGGGGCTAGTGGACGTGTGGACCAGGGCTCCAGAGCCAAGAGCGACAGCAGTCAGGGGATTCACTTGCTGAGACTCACGAAGAAGCCATGGCAGGAAGCTGAAACCCAGGCAGAGGTACCATTCCTGATGGGCTCCCCTCTGTCGTGGTTCTTGACTTCAGAGGGGATACGCCCTCCCTTCACCGTTTCTTGGGGTTCCTCCAGAGAAGGGAAGAGGACTTCGAGCCTATGGACCACTGTTTCCCAAAGTGTCACGTGTGGAACCCTGCCAGAGTCTCAATGAGAAAAAAAGAAGTTCATGGCCAAATACATCTAGGAAATGCTACATACCATGTTCTCCTCCCAGAAAGTCACAGGGCACACTTAAATACGGGCCATTTGGGGGAAGTTCTATAGGTAAAGTAGCTGGTTTAATCTGAACTCATGGTTTTTAAACTTACTTAACCATAGGGTCCCCCTCCACTCTTCACCCCATCTAGGCAGCTGTCGTCTTCTCTAGGGAAAAGAGCTCATGGCCTTAGAATTGGAAAAGGCTTGGTTTGGGTCTTGCATCTGACAAGTCATGGTGAATGTGATAAAGAAACTTAAAAGGAGCCTGAATGACCTTCTTTGTAAAATGGAGCTGTTACCATACAGACTCTTTAGGCCACTATGAGAATTAAATACATTAGAATATAAACGTGCTTTCTAAACTCTAAGGCCTGTGTGTGTGTGAGAGTGTGTGTGTGTGTGTGTGTGTGTGTGTGTGTACAAGATGACAGTGGTTCCGAGCAACATAGACAACACATGCTCCTATCTTTAAGCTCATTCGACTGACAAGAAAGTCACGTGCCACTGGGAGCTGGAAAGGGGAAAAGGGAGGTGCCACAGGGGAGAAGGGCAGAGGGAGAGACATTTTACAATGCATAAAGACAAGGACATAGAGCTTCATTTTGATTTTTAAATTTTCTTGCAGGGAAGCACTATATGAAAAAAAAAAAGAAAGAAAACTATATGTCAGGCATGGTTAAAGGTCATTCTTGCTCTCATGATAATACAATGTCTTATTATAACAGATAGCATTAGAGAACATACTGTTACAACCTTGTTTTTCTTCCTAAGCTGCAAAAGAAATTTCTTCCTTGCAGCTGAGAGTCTAGCCGCAAGGTCTGACTGAACTGGTCTGTTTCTTCGGAGAGCCTGTTTATAGGATGTGTATCTGTCGTTCCCCAGGACACATCAATAGAGAATCACTACCATATACACACTTCAAAGGAGAGCCACAGTGAAAACATACAGCAAACCTCCCAAAGGGCCTTTGGGCATGCCCACATCGACCACTCTTGGCTCCTGAGTGACAAATCTCACATTACATTCTATGGAGGGGCCTTCCCCAACAGAAAGGCAGATCTCAACGGTAAGAGGCTAAACGTCTTACTTGTTAATCTCGGTAACCCCAATCATGCAGAGTTCATTTGAGAACACTGAGGCACACCCAGTGTCACTGCCTCGGGCCTCTCCTCTTAGAAAGTAACAGCCCGAGTCCAGCAGAAGGCGGCAACAACACCGCCAGCCTCCTCCTTGCTTAGTACTCAAGCATACACATTCTGCCATCAGACTGCCTGGGTGTAAATTAATCCCACTTTCTAGCTTTGATCTTGAGCACGTTATTTGGTCTTGCCCAGGCTCAGTTTCCTCACCTATAGAATGGGGTTAACGTAATACCTTCCCAAGACTATTTTGGGGATTAGGTGAGTTACTGGAGAGAAAATACTTTGTATCATTCTTTTCCTATACTTAGCACTTACTATGTGTTAACTGTTAATACTAGCGTTATAATTCTCTCCATCACCTGACCTGCCAGCAAGAACCCAACCTAGGTGATGAGCTAAGGACTCCCTGAACCTGCCTCAGCTAAAGCCATGGCTGTCTCAGTGCCTGTTCTTGCCTCTATTCCTGGTAACCCAAGAGTGACAAAAGTTGAAGGTCAACTGTCCATTCTCATACCTGCAACTCATAAGTTCTCATTCCCATCCTGTTTCTACAGACAGACAAGGGAATATAAAACTCCATAAGGGCCGAAGCAGCCACTTGTTAGAGGAGCCTCCTGCTGAAAGATGCCTTTTCCCTCCTCTAGCACCTGCTACCGGCTCAGAGAAAAACACAGCTGGGGAAGCAAAGAAGAAAAAGGTTGTATGTGTGCGTGTGCACGTGCGCATGCGTGTTTGCCCTTCAAAGATTAATCTCAATCCGGGAACGAGGCAACTCAAAGGGATGTCTCAAACAGAGAACTGGCCTTACTCGCTCTTGAGCTCACCATGTGGAGCTGAAATAAAACGGTTATAATTTACTAAATGTTGAAAATATGAAGTACAAGGAGTTTCAACTGCAACCGCCCCCCCCCACCAGTTCTACCTTATGATATTACCACACTCTGGTGGCAACAGGGTCCTTTGTGCTATGAGGGGGCTGGGGCTTATCTGTAAACATGTAAGAACAGAATTTGAGCTTGCAAGCCATTGACCCACTTCAAACTCGAAATGCTGGTGATCTTAATCCAGCAATGGTTTTGCTTAATTGAGGATCTGTCACCTTTGAAAATGTACAGTAAATCTGGCAGTTTTACCAGCCAAAAGCCAAGTATACCTTCTCCCCTCAGGAATATTCCTAGCTGTCTCTGGCCTTGTCCTGCTTGGCAATTCCGTTCAGGTCTTCGGTGGTTTGAAGGTAGCTGTGCTGAGCAGGAGCAATCAGGGGCTCTGGAACGTTCTGTCCCGTAGCAGCTGCGTGAACTCAAGCCAGTCACTCACCCCTCCGAGCTTCACGGACTTCATCTGTGCACACGGATAGTAATGCCCACCTCAGGCTGATGGAAGGATCACACGAGATAATGCATTCCTGTGAAAGTATCTCGTCTTGGAATGGGAACAACAGCGATGTTAGTTCACTCTGGGGACTCATAGTCTCCGAAATGGCGTTAGAGGAGCCATGGGCAACTCTAGGTGCTCCTGATGCCAATGAGGGAGGTTCTTTTCAACCTGCTCAGGATTTTCTCAGATTTCCTGTGTCTAACGTGATCAAAACCTTCCCATTCACATCAGAAGGGCCTCTGTCTTCTGAGGTTCCTTTGGACCAGGAGTAAACAGTAGGCCTGATCTGCCAGAGTCACTGCTGTCTTGAGGAAAGCTCTCGATCCATACCCCAATTCAGCCCAGATCCAAGACAGGCACAGAGAACAGGAGTCCTTTCCTTCAACCCATGTATATGGGTTAGCAGAGGAAGGCAATATTTTCTACTATATCAAAACTCTATAAAGTTTTAATTAGAATAAAGAAATTAAGGATTGGTTTATCATCATATCTCATACAAATCATTTGGGTTTCCACCTGGATTTCTCAATGCAATCCTTGTCAAACAACATGCACAAGGTCAGTATTCAGGAAAGGGCAGCTGGTGGGCAGCTGGCACCTGGGCAATGAAGGTCTCCAGGAACATAAAGATCCTATGTGCTTGTATTTGATTAAATCATTTTCTTAATGTCTGTTTTTAAAAGATTTTATTTGACAGACAGAGATCACAAGGAGTCAGAGAGGCAGGCAGAGAGAGAGGAGGAAGCAGGCTCCCTGCAGAGCAGAGAGCCCGATGTGGGGCTTGATCCCAGGACTCTGGGATCATGACCTGAGCCAAAGGCAGAGGCTTTAACCCACTGAGCCACCCAGGTGCCCCTCTTAATGTCTTGAAATCATAAATATCACCCTGCATATACTTGGTTGAATTTCCTTCCTCATTCAACTCTAAACATGGATGATGCTTACATGTGTTTCTGAACATTTTTTTCTCTTTGAACACTAAAAAAAAAAAAAAATTGAGAAACATTTTTATTTTTCCTTCCGTGAAATTGAACTCCTTGAAACCCAGCACACATGTACATTTCACAGAGCCAAGTTCATATGTTAAAAGCTGCAAACTAGAAGAAATTTCCAGCAACTTTTGCTTTTTAAAGATTTATTTATTTTATTTGAGAGAGAGAGAGAGAGAGAGGTGGGGAGGGGCAGAGGCAGAGCGAGAGAGAAACCCAAGCAGACTCTGTGCTGAGCACAGAGCCCAACACAGGGTTCGATCTCAAGACCCTAGTTAACAACCTGAGCCAAAACCAAGAGATAGACCCTCAGATGACTGTGCCACCCACATGCCCCTCAGCAACTTTTGAACAACTGGAAAGAGAAGGCTCTAAGTACTACCCCAATGTCTCTCTCCCTCTCTCTGTCTCCCTTTCTCTCTGGACGCACACACACATGCACACGCACACACACGTATTAGGGTTTTTTGGACACCAAAAAAACTGGGCTAAAGTTGTTGCTGCCTTTGTCACATGGTGATTCATTTTCAGCTCTGTTCATACTGCAGAAACGTAGGGACGCCCAGATACCCTGCAAGTGGCGAGACTGGGCATTAAACCTAATAAGAAGAGAGTCTACCCTCAAATAGAGGAAAAATTCTAATTCCAAACACGATTGTAACTGTATGTAATTCATTTACTACTCACGGCAACCTGATGAGGTAGGAAGTATGACTACTTCCATTTTACAGAAAACAAATTTGAGGCTTAGAGAGTTTACATAGAGTAAGCAAGCACAAATGCATATTCCTGCTTTCTGCCCTTTCTAGCCTAAAAGGTGGCAGAATGTTCTTCTGTACCTTGCTTTTTTCCCTTAGCAACATACATAGAGGTTCTTCCCTCTCTGTACATAGAAACCTCAGCTGTATCATTCCATCCCAGCTTAATTTCCCCAGCTACAAGACAAAGAAAGACTAGAGTTTGTCTTGAAGGCTGGTGAATTTATCACATTTATATTTCTCAGGGGAGTAAGAGGCTGGATTAAGGGAGGGGCATTGCCAGGTTTCCAAAGAGCAGAGCGACAGGGCTTTGATCAGACAGCTAGTCGCCACCGGGACGGCTGGCTCCACTTCTCCACCACAGGTACTAAGGCTACATCACCCCCCGCAGCACCTGGCACCAGACTTACAAGAAGATGTGGTGTCGGGGCGCCTGGGTGGCTCAGTGGGTTAAGCCGCTGCCTTCGGCTCAGGTCATGATCTCAGGGTCCTGGGATCGAGTCCCGCATTGGGCTCTCTGCTCAGCAGGGAGCCTGCTTCCCTCTCTCTCTCTCTCTCTCTCTGCCTGCCTCTCCGTCTACTTGTGATCTCTCTCTCTGTCAAATAAATAAATAAAATCTTTAAAAAAAAAAAAAAAAAAAGAAGATGTGGTGTCATTTGTCCTCTGCAAGCAGCAGTTTTTAAACATCTGCCGTGATGGGTTTGGTTTTGTTTTACAATTTTTCTCCAGGTGCCAAAGGTTTTGACGTTACCACCTCTCCTAGAGGAACAGCCCAGAGTCCTGGACCCCCTGAGGAGCCCACTTAAAGCCAGTGAACCTCCAGCAGAGCTCTTTGTCCTCCCGGTGGAGATTCATTTCCACCCCCAACACCCCCCAAAAGAAAAACCACACCGAAGAGGTAGGTCCCCAGTGTTTGGGTGTTCCTCATGAAACACAGGCAGGTCGGTAAACACTGGGATGGGGGGGGTGGTCTCCCTAATGTAACCATTTCCTAAATCATAGGTGACCCTCTCCGGGGTCATCCCCTTCAGAGCATGTTTTTTAAAGGAAGAAAAAGAACAAATGTCTTCTGGTCACATTCGTGTGTCCCCATATGGTATTAAAGACAGTCTCGGGCAGTTTCATGCTAACCTCTTACCTGTTAGCTGGACTTGAAAGGATATGCCCCTTACAAGCTCTTGTGAAAGTACCAGAATTGCCTCTCATTGGCCAGGCGTGGCTTGGATGCCCAACCTGGACCCAATTACCGCAGCTCAGACAGTGAGGAGTGCCCATTTGCCAGGCTTCAGTCGCATGCCTACCCCCAGAGTCAGGGAGTAGACACAGATCCACCCAGACCACATATGGGAGCAGAGGGGAGAGACAGGCCTCCAGAAGAAGAGACAGCTGGCAAAAACCACAGACATCTACAAAACTTGGCTTTCTCCCTGTCTCCTAGGTGCTCTACACCCTGAGGCAGGACCAGAAACAGAAGAAAAGTCCAGGCCTTTCTGGAAACCTTCCCTGAAGCATGCATCCCTAGGAAAGCCAAGGGAGTTAACCATGCGTCTCCCAGCGGGCACAGGCAGGGACATGCTCTCACGTCAAGGTAGCTCTCCATTCCCTCCAGCACCCCACAGGACTCTCACCCCAAAGGGAAGCAAGGCAAGACACACAAGAGTCCTCAGCCGTGCAAAAGGAGGCTGGAAGGGAGGCTAGTTCCTCCCCTGCCACTTGAAGATGACTTAATTCAGGCAGCTCCTGCCTTTTAACCCAAGTGCTACAATGAAATCACTTTAGTGTCTAGTTCATGCAACTTACTCAGTGAATCACCCCCTACTAATGGTTTCTGGTTGTAGACCTAAAATAGCACCCAGTTCACTAAACATTTCTGCATACTTTATAGTTTATCCTATGTTTTTAACCAATGACATTTCATTTCTAATCAATTTAGGAATACATACTTATTCGTTAAAAGTTATAATATCAATGAAAGACTTCATTCCAATTTTTCAAAACATCATATAGACATGTGAAACCATACACATGAGTGTACCTACACGTATTTTTTATGTGTTGATAGGTTGGAAATAAGGGGTCAGATTTTGGAAAGCCCCTCATTTTCAGAAAACTGAACCTCCTTTCCAAAGGGCAAAATGACTATATGACAAATGCTAAGTGATCCCTGACCAGTGGTAATCAGAAATGGAAGGATGAACATTTCTATTTATAGAGTCTCCTGTGCCAGGCACCACCCTCAGTTTTTCTCACTTACTGCTCACAACAACCCTACCTTCATTTCACAGGTCAGAGAACTGAAGCCCTGGGGCACCTGGGTGGCTCAGCCCATTAAGCATCTGCCTTCTGCTCAGGTCATGATCCGGGGGTCTTGCGATCGAGCCCCATGTGGGGCTCCCAGCCTCAGTGGGGAGCCTGCTTCTACCTCTCCCTCTGCTGGGCCACTCCCTGCCCCGCTTGTGGTCACTCACTTTCTCTCAAATACATGGATAAAATCCTTAAAAAAAAAAAAATTGACAGATAAGTAATTTGTCTGAGGTCACACAACGACAAGTGACCTAGCTGGGACTGGAGCTCACGCCCTCTGCCTCCGTCCTCCCACCCATTACACTATACTTTCTTCCAGAATAAACAAAACAATGAGCCCGGGTCAGGATGTTCTTGAGATGTTTCAGTTTTGAGAGCTTCCTTTGATAACTGGGGCAGGGGCTTGTTTACTCTATCTCTTAAGTGAGAGTTAATCGTCCTAAAGACTCTGAAGTTTCCTTTAAAAAAAAAAAAAATCTAAATACGGGCAAGGGTCACTCTGTGCGAACAGGTAGGAAAGGAGGTTGCCATCTGTGCACCACCACGGCCAGTGCACGGTCTAAGCCACAGGGATCGATGGCAACACCAGGGGATTTCATCTTTGGTGTCCTCGCTTCACACGGCTCTCTGCCTGTTTTGAGTGGCCATGTCCACCAAGGAGCTAGCACTTGTCCATCCTCTGCCACCCTGCCAAGGGGAAGCTGCTCTAAGAAATCCGTGATACCTTGGTGTTAGCTAGTTCAGTATGTGACCCAACCTAGTCAGAGAAGCCTAAAGAAGAGTCTAAAGAGAGAAGATTTGCATGGTAGTCTTTCTTACAAAGACTCCGGGGGCAGGCCTGCTGGGTGACCGTCAGTTAAGCGTGTAACTCTTGGTTTTGGCTCAGGTCCTGATCTCAGGGTCCTAAGATACAGCCCCATGTCGGGCTCCTCTCCCACCCCCCGCCCCAAGCACAGAGTTTGCTTGATCTGTTCTCTCCCTCTTCCCCTCTCCTTCCTCTCCACCTAAAATAAATAAATACACCTTTATTTTTTTAAAGGTTTTATTTACTTAAGAGAGAGAGAGGACATAAGAGAGAGAGAGAGAGATCACAATCAAAGGGGAGAAGCAGGCTCCCCGCCGAGCAAGGAGCCCGACATGGGGCTCCATCCCAGGACCGCAGAATCATGACCAGTGCCAAAGGCAGATGCTTAACTGACTGAGCCACCCAGGTGCCCCAATAAATAAATTTAAAAAAAAAAAAAAAGAAAGAAAGAAAGAAGAAGAAGAAGAAGACTCCCGGGACAAGGGTATCTAAAGCTACCAAGCAGGGACGATCCCATTGCCAGAGGTTGCATGTAGCCACATACATGCTTAGCTCTGGATTATCGCACCTTTAATATCATAAAAATAAAACCAGATTTTAGATATGCACATACGCCAGACATATTTTATTGCCGAACCCTTGAGATTAAATTGCAGATTTGTATATTTCTTCTCTTATCATCACATATCTCCTAAGAGCACTGATTTTCTCCCTCATAATCACAATGCAATTACCACACTCAAGAAACTTTATTATTTAATATATAGTCCATATTCCCATTTTCATAATTATACCAATAATGTTCCTTGTGGTTCCTCCCCCCACCCCCGCAATCAATCCAGGATTCTACTCAAGATCATGTATTGTATTTAACTGTCCCATGTCCTTAGAACCTTGTTTTTCATGGCATGAGCATTTTTGAAGACGATAGACCAGTTGCTTTACAGATTGAGGCTCGATTTTGATTTGTCTGTTTCCTTGTGATTAGATTCTGATCCAACATTTTGGGCAAGAATAGTATGTAGGTCATGATACATCTTTCTCAGCATATCACATCAAGAGACAGGAAATATGCCTTCATATTTATTCCATTTGTTATCATTTGTTTCATTACAGGGGATGTTAAAATTCATTATTCAGTTAAAGGTGGTGTCTACTAGATTTCTCCATTATAAAGATACCTTTTCCCTTTGCAATAAATAAGTGGCCCATGATACACTGAAATTATGTGTGAAGCCAGCTTTTAAACACAACAGCAACATTGTGTTGAACAGGAAATAAATACCACTCCCTCTGAGATGAAGACATGGTCTCAATCACTTAGATTACTGGGTTTCACCCTTCCTGGAGTAGTCCCTACTGATTTTGAAAAAGAACTGGAGAAAGAACAGAAGTGGAGGGCATGGTGGGCTTTGTGCATTTTCATCAATCCCATTACCCTCTAACTAGCATCTGGAAGGTGCTACTTTGTACTTTACGACCTTGAGGAGTCATGTGATCATTGGCTCTGCTTAGAAAAATTGCTTTGTGGTTGGATCTATAGCCAACAATACCATGAGCTCTAAAGCTGGAGTCTTTTTTGTTTGAGCCTTTGTTTGGGGGGCTAGAAGGATCCCATAGCCCCTGTAGTCTTTTTTCTCTCTCTCAGTAGCCCATCGACAAGAAGACAACCACCACCACCACCACTCCAGTCCTCCCAGTTACTGGAAGCTCCCAACTGAAGGACCCTTGTTCCAGCCACCTTGGCCTCCATTGGTTGTGGAAAGGAGTCACTTGGCCTCTACTCCTTAGCAGAGCTAGAAAAGAGGGACAAACTTAGGAATGAACGAAATAAACCAGCCTAAGCACAAGAACCCATCAAAAAAAAGAAAGAAAGAAAGAAAGAAAGAAAGAAAGAAAAAGAAAAAAGGTTCTTTCTCCTTCTTGCTGATTCAGAAGTTCTCTCACTTGTGTTTTTTCTCCTTTTGCTTTGGAAGATGATGATGGCCCACCCGAGAATGTGACCCCACCACTGTCCCTGATTAAAGAAAGAAAAAGTCCAGAGAGCCAGAGGGGCCGGGACAGCCCCAGGACATCAAGCTACAGCAGCACCATGGGTTCCTTGGATAGGAGAAGGCCTAGGGGGGCACTCCCAGCAGAAGGACAAGGTAATCACTCTTGGGGGGCACAGATGTTCCCCCTCCCCCACCCTCAGCTTGTCTGTGGTTCTGGGCTCACTTTAATCATCTGCAGGGCCACACAGCAGCTGTGAAGCAAGCTGTCTGAAAGCCGCCCCGTTGAAAAGGGGGAAATCAGCAGTGTTTCCAGCAGTGTCTGGGATTAATGTTCACCACGCATATTCCTAAAAGAGTCAGTACATGTTTTAAGAGTTTGCTGCACCAACACGCAGTGTCAAGCTGTTCTGTGCTCTTCTCATTCCTGGCAGTGGTGTGCAATGACACAGCTCCCTGTGCTCACCAGGGATACATGCTCCCGGGTTTACCAGGCAATCCTCAACACCCTCCCAGGGGCCAGGGAGCCTGGCGACATGACTCTGCCGAGAGGAAGAAGTCCCCAGAAAGAAGTCCCCCTCCAGCCCAGGGCAGAGCCTGAGGCCTGTCCACAGAGAGAGGAGGGCTCTGGATTTCTCTCGAAGGACGAGGCAAAGTAAATCCACCTCCTCTGTGACAGGTCCACTGAAAGTTCTTATCCTTAAGAGCTGACAATCTAGGAGGAGACTGGGATGCTTAGACAAGAGCAATAATGCAGAGACGTTGCAGTAATTGCTTCCACGGGGGCTGGGATCTAAAGGTAGCTCATAAAGCAAAAACAGCTTAGAGTCCAAATCACCCCCTGAAATGCCCTGGGGGAGGTGCCGTGCTGGACACTGACGGCACCACTTTCTGGAAGGGGCAGCCCAGCCAGCTGTTCCTCCTTCATGGGAGTGCGGGGCTACTGTCTCTGGCTGAACACCAGAGGACGGAGACTGGTGTGTGTTTGGGTGCCAGACACTGCAAAGAAAGTGTCTCGGTTAACAGCAGAATCACACTCGGGGCTGCAAGAAACTCACACTCTGAGAGGCACGTGGGAACTGAGAGCCACAAAGACAGCGGGTGCGGCATCTTTCATTTTTATCTTCTGCTCACTCAGGGACCAGATGCCTCACCCTTTCAGTCCCTTGGTCCCTCCTCCCTCTTCCCTAGTCCCTCCCCCCTCCTCCAAGCATCTATAGTTGAAGCCTTGTAAGCACAAATTAAATACATCGATCAGTATCTCCATTACGTGTTCGCAGCTTCTCTGCCACCGAAATGGTCAACCTCAAACCCCTTCTTCCCCAACTCCCCCCCCCCACCCTTCTCCCTCTCCAAAGACATCATTTTCATTTATAAACTGTTTTGGCCCAGAACTTCTCTCTTACAACCCCCTCCCTTTTATAGTTGCCTGGCAGGGATCCTCTATTACATTTGATACAAATGAACCAAACTTTAGCTACAGTCAGTAACAAGCCTGTTCCTGCCAGGTTGAAGAGCCCAGGACAAACTACAGCAAATAGACACACACACACTCCTACCCGGACATTTTTGTAAAGGGAGAATCGGATTAGAATGAATGCCAGGGGGGCGCCTGGGTGGCTCAGTGGGTTGAGCCTCTGTCATGAGACCCTGAGCCTCAGGTCATGATCTCAGGGTCCTGGGATCGAGCCCCGCATCAGGCTCTCTGCTGGGTGGGGCGCCTGCTTCCCCCTCTCTCTGCCTGCCTCTCTGCCTACTTGTGATCTCTCTGTCAAATAAATAAAATAAAATCTTTAAAAAGAAAACAAAGAATGAATGCCAGGGCCATGGCAATGATGGCGAGCACGTGACACACTGGCTTCTCCCCATGGGGGGTTCGAGGAGCCTCCCCTGCGCTGATGCTAACACCGGCCATGCTTGTGCTTATTTTCAAGAAGATTCCAGAAACCCCACACTGGGACACTTCTCGCCAGGTCCTGATGAACGAAACACCTGCCTGTTCCTCCCCGGGCCTACTGAAACCAAGGAGCCTCTTTCAGGTAAAGGTAAGATGATACATCCCAGGCCAGCCTCACTTATACATGGGAATATTTTACCTGGAGCTTCCAAGACTTCCCAGCAGCAGAGACATCATTAAAAACAGATGCAAGCCAGCCAGTTTCTTCCCTCTCACTGACACAGAGGTGCCTCTGTAGCTCAGACACAATAACCCAATGTTTGCACGACAAGTTTGCTCTTGCTGGAGCATCTGGAGAGGGAAGTTCCTGCAGAATGGCTTGGAGGAGGTCTCCTGTGCCACGCTGATGCCTTGATGAGAACGATAAGCCCTTTTGGTAATTGCCCAAACTAAACACTGCCTTTTCACTTGTTTCCAACCACCCTCCAGAGATGGAGATGGCTAATTGGTAATCCAATCAGGTACCCTTGTTATATGCGTTGGTTCATTGCTGCAAATCATCTGGCTTCTGACAGATGATCAAGGCAGTTTCCAAAAACCCTTCTGGCACGTTACTTTTTTGGAGAAGACATGCTGGCTCTGGACAATAGCCATTTTGCAAAGGAAAAAAAAAAGTGAAGTCAGAGGGTGATGAGTACCAACCACCCAGGATCCACCATGATGTGTGTGTGTGAGACGTACGCCCAGCAGGCCTCTTGGCGAGGCAGATTAAAATCTGCGCTCATTTGGTAGGTTAGGTCACCCCTGGCTTAATAAAAAGAGAATGGATTCAAAGCCAGGAGATCTGAGTAGGCCTGACTTGTCCTCTCCATCCGTCTCTGGATCAGTCCCTCCCAATGTCCAAGGGTCCTCCTCCCATCCAAAGTGAGAGGATCAACTCTTATTTTGATGAGGCCGGAAGTCTCTTGACCATTGCTACAGTTTATGTGTTGTGTCTATTCCTCTGGAAGTAGCTTCCTAGCACATGGGTTTCCAGAAACTAGAAGGCATTAGGTTCCAAATTCAGTGTCACAACCACTTGTGTTATCTCATGAGATAAATACAAAAATAGCTTGGTCCTGACTTGGTGGAAGCAGGATTTGGACAGGTGGAGGCCACTGTCAGCGTGATACAGCTGGGCTAACAACCAGAGAGCACATGATTCTGTTCACCTGCTGCACATTTTTCTACTCTGTTCCAGGAGAAATAACCCCCCTTCTGGCAAAGCAAGAGTCAGAAGCCAAAAAAAAAAAAAAAACATTCAGGCTTTAAGGTGGTTGTCACGTCATCGATAGGATGTTTCAGTCATTTTGGGGTTCCCAGCGCCCAACACAGCCCTGACACACACACAGCAGGATCACAATCGATTTTCAGTGAAAAAAATCTTTCAACAATTTCCACACTAAAGGAAGAAAGAGAGAAATGAAATTTCTGACGAATAAACGGAGACTGGCCTGCCATCTTGTGCTAGTCCCATGAACAGTGTATTTAATCCTACCGGTCTCTCAAACCTAAAAGCATTCACTGTAAGCTTATTGAAGGTGTGAATCCATCAGTCAGTCAGTCAGTAGACTCGCCCCAGCCTTTCCTCCACATATGATCGGTGGGTCTTCGGTCTCGATGGTGACTGGAATGTGCCCTGGAAGTCAAGGCAGAACCTCAAACCCACATTCCCTAGAGGGGCCTACAGGCCGCATCTCGCCTCAAAAAGGATCTATGAACAGGACAGGTTTGTTGCTGTTCTTTTTCATTTTGAGAAGCAGCACACTCAAAAAAAAAAAAGGGTCAACTCTTGCAAAGGATTTGCTCCAATTATACCAAACTCTTTGTAGCTCAGCTGCTCAGATCCATCTTGACCACTCTCCCCACCCTGCCCTTCAGTCTTGTCTCCCATCACATCCGGGCCCACTCTTCTCTTGCCGGTGGCCCAAACATTCAGGCTTCCTTCTCTTACCTCCCAGCCTTTGCCCAAGTGCCCACAAATATTGACCATGGTTTTAAGCTCCAGGCAAGGACTCATCTTTTCTGGGACAGTTTCCTTAATAAATCTACCTCCTCTCATACAACTGCCTCAGCCCATTCCCCTCTCTCAATCCCACTTTTGTGATTGTTGTATTTATCTGCATCTGTTTTCTGTTGAGTTCCCAAATATTACATGAGTCCTAGAGAGCCTCTTATCTTTATCATATGTCCGAGAAATACTTGTCGATTGACCGAGTACCCCTGGTGCTACAAAGGAAAGTTCCTCGGGGATCATAAATGGTTATTTTTTTAATTTAAAAAAGTCTTGAGTAAAGGAGACAGTATGATCTGTCTGATCTTTCTTTGACTTTCAGACTCTGTCAACATCTATTTGGAAATAAATTCTTAGGCAATTAGATCATGATATCTTACTTTCAAAGAGCCTAGAGAAATGAATATAAACCTCCAGAAGGAAGAAAAAAAAAAAAGATGCAAAGGCTAGAGCTGGAATTTGACCCTTTTGGTCGTGTTGGGATGTTGCAGCACTGAGAAAATTCAAAGGCTTAAGAAAGGAAAATTTCACTTGGAAGGATTTAAGTCAAAGCAGTGGATATGTGCTCTGCGTTGCTTATCCTCGGGTCAGACCCTTCACCCATCTTCCTAGTCACAGTGGCCACAAGAGAAGTTTTCTTCCAGAAGTTTTTTCAGTCAGAAGTGTCTTACTGCAGGCCACCTGGGTGGCTCAGTCAGTTGAGCGTCTGACTCTTGATTTTGGCTCAGGTCATGATCTCAGGGTCCCGGGATTGAGCTCCATGGGACTCTGTGCCCACCGGGGAGTCTCCTTCAGGATTCTCTCTCTTTCTCTCCCTCTGCCTCTCCCCCAGCATTTACATGTTCTCTCTTTCCCTCTCTCTCTTTCAAATAAATAAATACATCTAAAAAAAAAAAAAAGTGTTTTATTGCAAGAAGTTCACAATGTCTGTGCCAGCGATCCAGGTTGGGACTTCAGGTCTCACATAAATTTAAATTCTTGATCTCTTTCAGGGTTCCCAGTTAGCACTTGTTCTTGTCCTAAATGGATGTTTACCCCAAATATGTTCCTTATGTTTTGGTCATTTAATTAAGCATCCTTCTTCTTATAACTTTTTCCTAGTGTGTCCGCAAATTCTTTGACTCTTGTCTCTCCAACAGGGAGAAGCTGATATTCCTTCCCTCGAGTGTAGACTGGACGTAGCGGCTCACTTCTAATAAATGTAGGGTATGACAGAAGTGATCGTGTGTGGCTTCTGCGCCTGGGTCATAAGAGGCGCTGCAGTTTCCTCCTCGCTCTCCCTCTCTCTTGGATTACTCACTCTGGGGAAAGCTGGCCACCCTGTCTGTCAGGAGGCCATTCAAGCAGCCTGGTGGAGAGGTCCATATGGCAAGGCGGTAACACCTCCCGCCAGCAGCTAGAATAAACTCTCCAGGTTTATGCATGAGCCAGCTAGAGAGGAGATGCTCCCAGCCCCGGGGAAACCTTCAGAGGCTGAGTCCTGCCTGCCACGGGGACTGCAGCCTCACAAGAAACTCCAAACCAGAATCACACACCAAAGCCACTCCCAGATTCCCACAGAAACCGTGTGAGATATCATAAAGGTTTATTGTTCTAAGGACACTAGATTTGGGGGCAATTAGTTTTGGTAATAGATCATATACTCCGTGTCACTTCCTGGTGCTCAGCAATTTGGTAAACAGAAAGATGAAGGGTCTAAGAACGTCCCAGCTGGTCTCAAAACACTGATTATTTGGAGGCAAACATATACTCAATGGTTGACTTTCTCTTTGTTTTCCCCATTTGGCATCTGTGATAAGGTTGGTTGTAGCATCCCATGGGCAAAAGAATATGATTTTCCTTGAGAAGTCTTTCTCTTAGCAACTGTTGCTTTAGAGAAGATGCCTGGAGATTCTTTTTAAAGATGTTATTTATTTATTTGACAGAGAGAGAGATAGATCACAAGTAGGCAGAAAGGCAGGCAGAGGGAGAGGGGGAAGCAGGCGCCCCGCCGAGCAGAGAGCCCGATGTGGGGCTCGATCTCAGGACCCCAAGATCATGACCCGAGCCGAAGGCAGAGGCTTAACCCACTGAGCCACCCAGGCGCCCCACGTCTGGAGACTTAATGGAGGGAAAGTCCTTTAGATGCAGTAGGGTGAGGGATAAAAAGAAAGAACCCCAGACTAAATGTCCAAAGTCTTAAGTTATTCTCAGCTCTGCCACCTGTGGTTTCTGCGATGACAGGCAAGTAATTTCACTGCTGTGGACCTCAGCTTCCTCATATAGGGAAAGAGGAGTTGGAATTAGATCCAGTCCTCCCAGCGTATGTCCCATAGAACTCCAGTTCCTCACAAGGGTAACAGGCATTATATAAAAAATCAAAATGTTCTGAGGTCAAATAGGTGTGGAAACCAGTGGGCAAAAGCTAAGCAGATTCCTTACGCGGGATTTCACAAGGACTCAAATATGCTAATGGGAATTCCTGCTCTCTCAGAGGCTGTGCACCTGACCGCTTAGTTCTTTATTGTTTTCGGCAAAGCATCACGTGGATCTAAATCATTTTTGGAACACACCTTGGAAAATGCGAAACGGAGGTTTCTGTGGTCCCTTCCAGCTGTGCTAAATATGCTCTTTTCCCAAGGAGACTCCCCTGGTGGGGCAGCTCCGCTGTCTGAATCTGGAAGCAGGATCTCAGCCATTCAGTAACTCATGACTGCTCTTACTTTCATTTTCCAAACATCACTCTGAATCCTCAGTTCATCCCTCTCTGAGTGAGAAGTAGAGGAAGGTAAGAAGAAGTCAGTGTGGCAACAGGCCCTTTTGCCCCAATCTGGGTTTGTTAATACCCCATAAGAAATCACATTTACAGTTTTAGGGATCTCGGGTTAACTGAAATAAAGGAAAACGTGACCGGATAGGGTCCCTCGACACCCAGCATTTCCTTCCAGTGGGCCCTCCTGTCCTGCCGAGCCTAGAAGGCTAGAGACACTCCCAGATCCTTTGCCATCAGGAGGCTGCCCACGAATTTGCGTTCTGCCACAGAGCTGCCCTTGCAAGAGACACTGGAGGGCAGAAGCCAGGCAGACGCTCCGGGCTGCTCCCCCTAGCAAGCAAGTTCATGAAGACTAAGTGTATCCAGTGGCAGGCCCGACAGCAACTTTATAAGCACCAAGTTCTGTAGAGTAACTCTGCTCCTTTTTAAAATATCTGGTGGTTTCCGTTCTCCACTAAGCCCTGCCCGACACGCTCTCCTTACAGAAATTAGGGGAGATTCCTATGAAGCTCGGCGTGGGGCTAATTTGGATCTGTCACATCCACCACAGGGCGGGTTGTGACGCTGCGCTTGTTCCTGGACTTCACAGAGAAGTAGGTTCTTTCCCTCAGCACAGTGAGGCCGGCAAAGCCCCAGCAGCCCGTACTGGAAGGTGTTCCGATAGCCACCAGCAGAGAGCCACTAAAAAACATTAGGGAGCCTCCTTTCCTTTGACAAAGACCTTTCCTGATTCACAGAAGCACAAAGACTCCCCTACCTCACATTTGGCTGAAAATGTGTCATCACCTCTTTCTGCTTCCCAAAGAAGAAAAATGTCAAAAAATAATAGTTCTCTCTGAATCTGCTCAGAATTTTTATTTTTAAGAAAAAAATCAGTATGAAGTGTTGAAGAATATTTAGTTCCTCTTTAGTTTTTGCATATGGTGGGACTTACTTTTTTTACAAAGCCCGTGAAACTATGAATTCTACCTCCTTTACGTTTGATCCCATTCAGAGAGCCTTAGAGTCGAGCGGGAATGTAAGCATTGCCTTCATCACCGTTTAATACCGGACAGACTCGCTGAGGACACTAGAAGATAAAATGGGTAACCGCAGAGCCGTCTGGTTGAAGTGGGGTTGGTCTGTCTCCCCACAACTTCTCCACAGTCCAACTAATTCTTCCCCTCCTAAGAGGACTCCCGGGGAGGGTGTCACGCCACTGCAGCTACGAGACCACAGTTTGAAAGTCTCTCATTTTGTAGATAAGGACGTCGAGGCCCAGATAAGTGTGATTTGCTCAAAGTGATTTGCTCAAAGTTACACCGCTTCTCTGTGGCAGAGCTAAGGCTCAAATCCAGACTTTTCCACCCCCGATTAGGTCAAAGCTCTTCCCACTAAATCGTACTTGCCTCTCGCCTTATTTGTCAAAGTCTCCAGGCTTCAAGGACTAGCTGAATTCCCACCTTCTTGTATGCCTCAGCCCCCGCTGATGGCTACTTTCTTAGGTTCCCCTCATTCTCAAGGTCTGGGCCTCTCACCAAGCACTCCATCACTTTCTTTGTCTTCTTTACTTTTTTTTTTTTTTTTTTTAAAGATTTTTATTTATTTATTTGACAGAGAGAGAGAGATCACAGGTAGGCAGCAAAGCAGGCTGGGGTGGGGGTTGGGGGAGCAGGCTCCCTGCTAATTAGAGAACCCGATACAGGGTTCAATCCCAGGACCCTGAGATCATGACCTGAGCCGAAGGCAGAGGCTTAGCCTCCTGAACCACCCAGGTGCCCCTTTATTACTTTTTTTCCTTCTTTCCTCTCCAAGATTTGAAATTCCCATGGGTAGATCCCCTTTATCTACTTCTGAATATCCCAGGAAACAGCATGTGCCGTCCTGGAACACAGCCCACAATTAAGGATTGAAACCGTGAGTAGCAAAGAGTCGAATTGTTCCCCAATATCCATTCTTTCATTATTTTATTAGAAGCGCCTAAGTTCAGCTGAAGAAATGGCTGCTGGCTAGAAATTCTGTTTCTCAGCCTCTCTTGCAACCAAGCATGGCCGTGTGACTAAGTTGTGGCTAATGAAATGGTAACAGATGTAACATGTGCAACTTTTAGGTCATTTTCTTGAAAGGACACTGCTCTCTCTCCTCTTCACTGAAGAAGGTCCTCTTTCCCCTTGGACTTGGCTGAGGTGGTGAAATAGCTTCAACCATAGGGAGGAGGGCCGTACCCTATGGGATAACGGAGCCATAAGATCCAGGAAACCTCATTGCTCAGATGACTTCATGGAGCAAAGCCACCTTGGTCTGCCCACCTACCTCTCAGCTCTTTCCTGAAAGAGAAATACATGTTTATCTTTCAGAGTCTTTTGGTTACAGCAGCTTGCCACGTTCCTTAGCTAAAACAACAACTATAATAATGTCTGCCATCCTGGTTTACACTTTATAACAGTCAAACCAGATTCAAGATGCCTGGGTGGCCCAGTCGGTTAAGCATCTGCCTTTGGCTTGGATCATGATCTCAGGGTCGAGTCCCGCATTGGGCTCCTTGCTCAACGGAAGCCTGCATCTCCCTCTGCCTGCCGCTCTCCCTGCTTGTCCTCTGTCTCTTCTCTCTGTCTCTCTCTGACAAATAAATAAAATCTTTCAAAATGAAACAACAACAACAAAAAAATCAGCTTATACTTGGGGCGCCTGGGTGGCTCAGTCGGTGGAGCTTCTGACACTTGGTTTTGGCTCAGGTCAGGTCATGACCTCAGGGTCACAACATGGAGCCCCAAGCGGCTCTGCGCTCAGCAGGGTTTCTGCTTGAAGATTCTCTCCCTCTGCCCCCACCCCCCCACATGCATGTTCTCTCTCAAATAAATAAGTAAATCTTTAAAAAAAAAAAAAAGGTCTTGTAAAGTATTAAATAAAATTCTGATATAAAATATTATTTTTTTTTAAAGATTTTATTTATTTACTTGACAGAGAGAGATCACAAGTAGACAGAGAGGCAGGCAGAGAGAGAGGGGGGGGGAAGCAGGCTCCCTGCTGAGCAGAGAGCCCGATGCGGGACTCGATCCCAGGACCCTGAGATCATGACCTGAGCCGAAGGCAGCGGCTTAACCCACTGAGCCACCCAGGCGCCCCTCTGATATAAAATATTATTGCACCTAAAAGAGAGAAGACCCATGACATGTGTGCTTGACGCCTTCCGTAAAATGTGCTGAACACCTACAGTATGCAGGGGACAGAGAACGATGCTGATATTGAGGGCAAACTCTGTCAGGCACTGTGTCCCTCCGTCATCTCATTCCATGAGCCCAGTAATCCCATGAAGTGAGTATTTTCATTCACGTATCACAGGTGAGGAAACTGAAACACAGGAGCCCAACTCCCCTGCGCACGCTGATGCTACCTGGTAAGCAGCTGGCTTTGTCATTCCCAGAGCCACCTGCCCCAGAGCCTGGGCTCTTCCCCCTCTGCTTCTGAGGCTCAGCACCTGTGGCTACTGCCCCGCAAGGACTCACAGACACGTGAGGACAGACTCACAGGCAATGAACTCTACCACAGGGCAGGATGGAAAGAGTGCTGCGTTTGAGGCCTAACCGGCTAATTCCAACCTAGGGGCCTGGGAAGGGTGTTCGCAGAGAGATCCCGTTTGCACTGACCTTTGAGAAACCAGGGGAAGAGGCTAAACAGAGAAGAGAGAGAGACATGACCAGCAGAGGGACCAGCATGAACCCAAACAGAGAGAGACAGAAAAAGAGAATACGTGTGGGGAAGGACAAGCGGTCCGAATCAACTGTGAGGGCTTCCCAGGAGGCAATGAGGGTGAAAGTCAGGCCAGGGCCAGATCAGAGAAGGCCTTGTGCTCCAGGGTAATGCTGAGATGCTGCTTTTTCGGCACCAAGGAATCACAGATGTTTGAGGACGGATGTCATGTAACCCAGTGCGCGTGCCAGCATGAAGGGACAGGCAAGAGAAAAGACTAAGCATTCAGGCCACTGTGGAGCCATCCGGGCAGCAGCTGACGACAGCCAAACAGAAGGCCACACGCAGACCTCGGAGATGCTGCCTAGCTGTGGGGACATGAGCATTTCTCCGAACCCCAGCAGCCAGTGACAAGCCTGATAATAGACTCTTTTCAAAACTGGCTACCATCCTCATCTCCAATTTTAGACTCAAATTCCTTTTTTCATTTTCACTTTCAGGGAAGAGGGTTTCTTCAGGGTGTGGTTGTGTGTGTGTGTGTGTGTGTGTGATGTCTTGTACTTGAGATAAAGCAACAGTCAAGGCCCTGGATCCCGCCACCCGCCCAGCGGCAGACACGACGCCGCAGCCTTCTGAGAGGCGTTCCGTCCCGGCCACCTCCCTCACTTTAAGTCAAACTCCCACCAACACACATAAAAAATGAATTCCAGTGTCACACACCTCTCAGCGTGTCAGTGTGCCATGTGCCTGTCTTGTGGCTTCTGCATTCTTGGGGAAGTGGTGGAGCTTCCTAGCAGACAACTGCGGTAAACAGTAGGTGTCCTAAGGAAAACCTTGAGAGCAAATAGCTTGGATGCTTCGAGGCAAAGGCCAAGGCGGTAAGCAGTGATGGAAAGTGTGTGCATAACCCTCCGGTACCCTCTTACCCCGACACACACTGAGGTTTCTCTTTCATGGTTGTTTTAGCCTCTTTTTCCTCTCCAACCACCGACCACTCAATTCTTTGAGGGAAAATTAACATTCATTATGCAATTTATCTCTCTCCTTTTAATCCAGAGTGTCTGTCTCCAAGGTCCCTACTCAATAATTAATGTTTGTTCTCATTTCCCATTCTCCAGAGCATCCATTCTTGAACTGTAGGGTCAACAATTAACACTAATTATGGCTTTTCCTCTCTCCAGTGTTGGTTCTTAGAATCCCAAGTTGCCCTGCTCAGCCTAAGTTATGTGTGCATGCGGCTGGGTCTGCACTCCGAGGTAGAAAAACACCAAGGAACGGGCTTTTCCAAGCCCACCACAGTTTAGCAAATCAATAAAAACAAACATTCTTTTTTGGCAACCTCTCTAGTATATTTTTTATCAGTAATGAGACAAGGAAGCATAAATACTTACATACACATATTTGGAAAGTAGTAGGGAGGAGGGGGCAGTTAGAGCATCTCAAAAGCTTTTTCAAGTTGAATTTTCTACGATTCCGCCTGACTTTTTCCTCCCTATGGTTATCTTCTCAATATCTCACACACACCCCCACCCCCCATACACCCCAGATTTCCCATTAAAAACTGTTCTTCCGAGGCACCTGGGTGGCTCAGTGGGTTAAAGCCTCTGCCTTCAGCTCAGGTCATGATCCCAGGGTCCTGGGATCGAGCCCCACATCGGGCTCTCTGCTCTGCGGGGAGCCTGCTTCCCCCTCTCTCTCTGCCTGCTTGTGATCTCTGTCAAATAAATAAAATCTTAAAAACAAAAAACAAAAAAACAAAAACTGTTCTTCCATCTCAGATCCACTCAGCTGACCTCTTTGCTAGCATCACCGCCCTACCGCCCTTAAAATCGTCTTTCTCTGGTCCATCAAGCAAATTCTCCTCATCCACTAAAACAGCATTGTTTTAACCAGTTTTCATTTTCACTGACAAGGACAGCCAGGAGAATGATTCTCACCCAAGGTAACTTGAAGAAATTGGAAAAAAAAAAAAAAAATTCAGGGCTGTGCAGAAGCCTGTCTGTCTTCTTGGCTGGATCAGATGGGCTAGAATCCCTCCTGTCTCCCCTGGTCCAACCCTTGTATTTGCGCTACAGCTGCAGGCTGGGGCTCCCACTTGTCTGTCATCCCCCCATCGCTGCGCGCACTGGGGCCCCACAGCACATCTGCTCTTCAAATCTGGGCATCTCCTCCCAGCGTGTGTCAGGCATTAACTGTTTCGTGCTCTTGCTCTGTCAAAAGTTCTCCTCTCAGAATTTCAGCATCATGGTCCCTACTGGATTTCACCCTTAAACACCTTAAACAAAAGTTATTCTTTTCCTTGATGCTTTTAAAATCCCAGCTCAATCTTCTCTCCATGATGGCATCAACAGATTTTTTTTTTAAAAACCACTCCATTTATTACAAGAATTCAACATCAAAGCCACCCCCTGGTTTTCCCTTGTCTTGAGGTAAGTAGCTTTTTTCAAGAGTTTTCCACACTCACAGGTAAAACGCCTCTTGTTTTTCAGCCTATGAATCTGTCCATTCAAATACCAACCATGAAAAGGAGGGGTCTAGAATTCAACGTCCCCTAAAAGGTAAGCTTTTCCTCTAAAGAAGTCACCTCTACTTCTCCTCTAGATCATGGGATTTGCATGCACCTTATTCCATACAGGGACCTCTAGAAACACAGTTTCTCCACAAAACGGCAATAAGGAGGAAAGAGGATTCGCTTCTTGGAGAGCCTGGGCAATGTGGTGTCCTCGTGAGTGACCCATAGGCAACGCTGCGTGCTGTGGTCTGAGTGTAAATATTAGGGGAGAAGAGAAGCCAGACTAAGAGCTTGTGCTTAGCTCGCCCAGAAGGAAAACGTGCAGGGACGTCCTGTGGCTTCTGCAGGCCACACGCCGCGCCCCTCACAGTATAACGAAGTGGGCACGGCCCCCAGAGTTGTGCACAGCTCCACCTGCACAACCACGAACGAGGAGACTCTCTGGAACATCCTCTCAGACATGTATTCAAAATGGAGGACTGAGGCCAGGTTTTCACCTTTCACGCTTCCTTTCATACTCTGCTTCCCCCACGTAGAAAGAAGCAAAAACTAGGAGCATAAGTTGACTTTGCAGCTCATCCCCTCCCTCCCGCCACTGCTGCTTCTGCTTCAGCCCGGGGTGGGGGAAAGGATGGTTACGTAGAGACCTTCTCTCTCTCCTAAAAATAGTCTTTGATTAATAGAGAGACGTGTGTGGTCTTCCTCGCTGCTTGTTTTGGGACAGGCGGCAATGAATCCTGAATGAGGGACCCGCTATGGTGACAGGAAGCGAGAGATGCCCCAGATGGAGCGCTGGAGCCAGGGCTTGGGAAGGGGGGGGTACTGTTTTTGCCAGAGACTACAAAACCAGAAGGAGAACAGGCACAATCATACGCCTGCCACTCTCAAAATCTGTAAGCAGAGAAGTGCCCGAGAACTTGGCATTCCGCGTCACCCCTCCTGCCATTCTCCTTGGATGGACATCCTGACCGTAGTGGGAAGTTTCAGCGTCAGTGCTGTTCATTCTCACGTGTTGGTTGGAACAGGGCCAGGGCTGCTCTTAACAGGAGCCCTCTAGGGAAGGATGATGATGATGATGGAGGTGATGGGGATGATGGAGATGACAGCTACCACTGTTGTCTGGCTTTGACATGCCAAACGCTGTGCTGAGTGCTTGACAGTCATCATTTCACTTCATCGTCACAGCAATGATATGAGGTAAAGTCTATCATTATCCTCATTTTTTATCTAGGACAGTGTGGCTCAGAGAGGTTAAGTGACTTGCCCGAGGTCACACAGCTAAGTGGAGATGCTGTGATTTGAACCCCAGAACCCTGCTTTTTTACCACAATGAATGGTGAGGAGTGATGTCAGTCTAAACAGGCATGTTGCCATCTGACAAAATGGAGACTTTAGGAAGTTCCTGACTTCATGAAACACATAAATGGCTTCTGTTGCATATCCTTTTCTCACTCCAGTTCCCCTTACTTGGCATCAGACACCCTTTTGAGGGTAACACTGAAAATGATTTGCAACTTTTAGAAACATGGGGAGAAGGGAGCTGGAAAAAAAAAAATAGGAACAGTCTGAGAGAAGCCAAACTCTTGAGACAGATTTTCTAGGAAGATAGGCCATTTATAGGGTAGCTCTCCGGACCAAAAACATTCTTCCTAATATAGCCAAAAATGCTGTAATTTCACTTCATTCTACTAAAACCTTATTAATAGATTCACTTTGAATTCAGAAGTATTCTCTTAAAAGTTTGATACTTCTGAGAAGCTAATAGTCATTCACACTTTAGTCATATATATTTAATCATACACACACACACACACGCACACGCACACGCACACGCACACGCACACACAGATATAAACACACAATCTCCATCCAGATGGCTGTTCTCTTGCAACCTAGCTGAGAACTGCTGTTCAGAGGGACTAAAAATTCTGACAGGGGTAGAAAGAGAGGTGGGTAATTTGAGGGTAAAGGGAATTTTAAGAATTGAAACATGCCTGACTGGTGGATTGATCTGGAGGGCTTGGACGAACTGAAGACATTAGCTATATGGAGGAAAAAGGAAGAAGAAAAGTACAGAAAGGGATACAGTAGAGCACCAAAGACAAACTTGGACTATTTCATAATTGCCCCATGGCAGGCTCTATATTCAGGAAAAGGAAAGGAAACTTTTATTTCTTCTTTTCTCTACTCCTAGTAACTAAAGACCTTAGGCTAATGCAAGTCTCTTTCTTATTTCCAAGCTTTTGAACATCCTATTGCCTCTGCCCGGAGTACAATTCCTCATCTCCTTCTATTCCCTAACATTTTTTAAAATTATGGTAAAATATACATAACATAAAAATTGCCATCTTAACCATTTTAAGTGTAGCATTCAGTAGTGTGAAGCAGATTCACGTTATTGTGCAACCAATCTCCAGAACTCTTTTCTTGGAAAACAAATGCTGTACTTACTAAGTAGCAACTCCCCATTCCAACAGGCCTGCCCTTATAAGCTTAGGACACCTCTTTTAGGGCTTAGATGTAGGACACATATTTGCTCCTTTGATTTGCTCAATGACCTTAACAAAAAATTCTTGTATCTCTTTGTGCTTAAGACTCCCATTTGTTTTTAAGAAAATGGATACAACACTACTCTGAAAATACGTAATACTCCCTGGCATTGAGTTCAAAGAGCAATTTAAGACTCCTATTCATTGGACAGACCTATAGATCTTTCACAACTTTTTGTTTTCTTTTTGGCCATTTGGTTTGAATGAATATTTTCAGGAAAAAAATGACAGGATTCTAAAGAATTACATAGATGGCGGACTTTGGGGATTTGTGGACTTGAAGGTCAGTTCCCCCTATTTGTAAATGACTTCGCAAATCAGGGACACAGACAATACGTCATCTTACAGAGGCCTGAGTCAAATCGAAGACATTACGAGGCTGTAAAACAGAAGACCATCCCTAGGCTGGTTAGTGAGTGCTCCTAGCGCTCCTCTGAGCACCCACATCTCACTGTCGTGATCTATATTCATTATAACTTGTGCAATTACTCTCGTGAAGTTATTTTTCAAAAAGAACACTGATTCTCTTCATATAAATATTGTTTAATGGACCTAAATAGAAGGCCAATTGCTGGGACTGGGGATAAAAGCAAGAGAAAGTGATGTGGTCTAACATTTTGGTGGTTCTCTGCCCAAAAAAAAAAGTTTTATACATCACCCTAACCCTTTATTTATAGACTCATTAAGATCTTGAAGAATTCCCCCTCTTTTTATTGGGGATATGATATGCACTAGGGGTATATCTAAGGATTCTTGAAATTCTCAGAATGTGTCCCTTCCAAGTAGCCAGAATCTGTGGTTCACTTAGTGTATAATATGCACAAGGGATCAGGGCCTTGTTCAAGCTGTGAGGTAGTGTTTAGCCCAAAGCATTTTAAGGCTGGTATGGATTTTAAGATGTATGTGTGTGTATGAGCTTTGAGTACGTGAATGTATTACCAGCTATATGTCTCACCCTATAATAAAGGTTACAGTATTATTTTTTCTTCTGTCAGAATGATCAAAAAATTATAACTTTCATTAACTAATAATCCATTAATACTCTTTACTGTTTTATCACTCCTCAGACATTTGTGCCGTAAAGAAACCGGAGGCTTGGGGCGCCTGGGTGGCTCAGTGGGTTAAGCCTCTGCCTTCGGCTCAGGTCATGATCCCAGGGTCCTGGGATCGAGCCCCGCATCGGGCTCTCTGCTCAGCGGGGAACCTGCTTCCTCCTCTCTCTCTGCCTGCTTCTCTGCCTACTTGTGATCTCCATCTGTCAAATAAATAAATCAAATCTTTAAAAAAAAAAAAAAGAAAGAAAGAAACCGGAGGCTTTTCTTTAGGATTTTTTTCCCTCCTAGCTTCTCTCACACACCTTCCTGTGTGGCTTACGGGTTTTCATTTACTGTTGTTTTAATTCTCCACAATTCCTTACTCGGAGAATAACGAAGACACAAGCATTGGAACATGCCCAATAGAAAGAATGAATGAGTCTGTTTTACAAAGCACATAGGATTGCTCATTCATTTATTCATTCAACAAACACTAATTGACCATCTACTAATGCCATATACAGCAGAAGGCACATGAATACAGTTGAGAGACAAAGTCCATGCCTTAGTGTCATCCACAGGAGTGGCGTATGGTGACAGCTATGAATGAGTGCAGACTCACTCAGCCTGGAGCTCGAGAAAGCTTTAGGAATGAGAGAACACTTAAGTTGACTTTCTGAGGATATATGTAGGAACTAGCCAAGTGGAGAAAAGGGAAGTATGCTCCAGGGAAAGGGACCACATTAAGGTTGGAGAACATGGTGACATAAAAGAAATGGAAGCGGCTTCTAACGACGGGTCCCCAGGGCACAAGTAGGGAAGGGAGTGGGGAGAAATGCAGTTAGCTAGTGATGTGGTCAGGAGCCAGATCATGAAAAGTAACTGCAGCAACTAAGAAATGTATCCCAAAGATTGTGAGATCCTACTGACACAGGAATTGATATACCTAGATTTTTATTTTAGAGAAATGACTTTTCCAACTATGTGAAAAATGGATTGAAGAGGCTAAGTCTGGAGGCTAGGAGACCAGATGTCTATACATATCTGAGAGTGAGTGACCAAGAACAGTATCTTCCATAGAATGAAGATCACCACATGAATTGAAGTGTTTCTTGTTCATTCCCCTCTTCCTCACAGTCTTCTACCACAGATATCCTTATTAATCCTATGATGTATCTTGACTGGAGGGTTTCTCATAAAGTTGATATTTTGCTGCCACACAACTTGAATTTAAATTCCATCATCTAGCTTGCCTTCCATTCTGGGTTTGGTAAACTGCCATGTACCTTTGGACTGCTCCATAAAAAATAATTTATGAATTTTTAACAGGCGTTGGTGTTCCCAAAGCAAAAGCCAAACCCTTGAGACTGAGCTAGACTTAGTCTAAGAAGACATAAGTAAGTAAAAGAGCTGTTATCCCAACTTGGAAGAAAAATATTGCCCTTGCATTTACTAGGCATTTCCATATTTAAATTCGAACCAACTTCTATCTTCTAGAGGACTCTATCTGGCTCCTTTAGTAGAGCTCCCTGGGGTATGTCTTTAGCTTGGAGATTTTCTCAGGTCTTGAGTAACTGTTTGATATGCCCATCTCGCCCTCCTCTTCATCCAAGATTTAAAGTAAAAATGTGTAGCATAAGGCGCCTGGGTGGCTCAGTGGGTTAAAGCCTCTGCCTTCGGCTCAGGTCATGATCCCAGGGTCCTGGGATCGAGCCCCGCATCGGGCTCTCTGCTCAGCAGGGAACCTGCTTCCTCCTCTCTCTCTCTGCCTGCCTCCTGCCTACCTGTGATCTCTGTTAAATAAATAAATAAATAAAGTCTTTTTAAAAAAAAAAAAGAAAGAGTTTAAAAAAAAAATGTGTAGCATTAAAAAAAAAATGTGTAGCATAAACAAGGTCTTAAATCTTATCCCAAGAATTTGATATTGACAATACCAAAAAGCCATCTTGGGTCTTGGTTTCCTGCATTAAACAAGCAGATCAAGATTTATTATAACACGTCAAACACTCCATAGGTCATAGGCATCTTAAGTCATATCATATAAAATATTTTTAGATATCATTCTTAAGAAAAGGTCAGCAGGGCTATGTAAAGGGACCAGAATTATCTTCCTTTTATGGTTAGTTTATGCTAGGAAGATTTTTTTTAAATTAATCTGGAATTTGCCTTTGCATTTTCCATTTTTGACCACAAATACAAAACCACGAAGGTACAAAGCCTGACTTTTAGGACTCCTCCCATTGGCTTCTGCTAGGATCAGCAGGTCCATGTGCAAAATTGTGAGAAGGCGAAAGTGCTTTCTGAGATCTGTTTGGCAGTGGAGATCTCCCCTCTCCAACGAGGAACCACTGCAAATTATGGGGAAAGTGTCATGAGAGCACACTAGGGATCAAAAAGTAATCATGTCTCAGAAATGACATCTGTGGGAAAAGGCCCTAAACATACTTAAAGAGGCTCCTGCCAGCACCTCCAAAAGCTACTGCACTGGTAACCACAGAAATGTTTGGTCACTTTGGAGCCTGTGGGTCTGATGTTCTTTCCCAAGCCCTAACATACAACCACAAAAGAGCCAGGTGGCCTGGGCTGCCTAATAAGATAACTTTTTGGTTGGGTCTCTATTTTGATACCAGATGAGGCCCACCAGAGCATCCCATACCAAGGGAAATAAGTATTAGGAAACAATGGGAATAAATATGACTATATTTCACTTTTATCAAAACAATGAACATTGTCAACATAGGTTTAAATGAAAGGAAATTTTAAGCCACCCTCTTCCATGCTAGAATCAGATGCTCTTTGTTCTTTCCTGCTTTTGAGTGTTTGGTGAAGGATCCTATGATTTGACGAAGGCAGAAGAGTTTGGGACGAGACCCCATCTGGTAAGGGTCATCTCTGAAACAGCCTGATTATCTGGTGGGAATGCTATCTCCTTGCTAAAAGCCTGTGGTTAGATTAATGCTAGCATTCAAAAATCTGCTCTGGCCTGATGGTGGGCCGCCAGAGGAGGAATGTGTTTTCTGTTTATCTCTTCAGCGGCAGCAATGTTCATCACAGAAAGACTCTGAGCTCCCAGTTTCAAGCAGGTCTGGAAGCTGCGCGGTCTGTGGCCTGTGTATGTACAGACCAGTTCAGAATGATGAGAAAAAGCCAGGCCCGGGTTCACGGCCAGTTGCCTGCACTGGGCGATGGGTCAGGCAGTTTCTCCAGCTTGATAACAAGGGTAGATCCTGCCACATTGTCTGAAGAGGAAGTCTCACCACCCCCATTGCTTTATCTCCCAGGAATGCGGTTTGAATTGTATCTCCTCCTTGACAGCGTAGACCTCAGTAAATTACCAGGGTCTTGACCCAAGAGATGGAGAAGTTCTAAGCGATTTTTTTAGTCTCCTATCTAAAACTGTGTTTACATTTCCTGAACTCTGGCTGACTGATTCATTCTCCTGGTGTTGCAAGAACTTTCTTTATGCATTAGAATTTATAAGTTTCATTTCTAAGAGACCCAAGCTTCCTTCCAAGCCACAGTGAAGTGAACCTCATCTCAACACAATTCTGCTGGGCTAGATGTGTCCAGAGGATGGATCATGGCCAAGCAGCTGTGATGTGGCAAACCCAAGCGAGGCTAACGGAGGGAGTGCGATGTGGAAGGAAAAGTATTAGAAACTAGGAAGATTTGGGTTCAGGTTCTAGTCTCACACTATTTCAAGGAATAGCCTCAAGCCAATCTCATGAAACCACTCTCTGGGCCTCAGTTTCCCCGGCTGTTTCAAAAAAGACATGTTTTAAATCTGTCTCCAAAAGCCACTTCCAAACAAGAAGAACCGGACAGCTGAGAAACAACAGAAAAGGAAAGGTCAGCCCACAAGGAATGAATAGAAACTTGGGTCAAAGAGACAAAGATGCCACGGGCTCTTAAAAGTAGCAAGCATAGAAATAACTTTTTGTTGGACACCCAGCCCACACTAGAGACTGACTAAAACCCTTGTCAGTGGAGCCATGTGCTTAGCTAAATCTGTTCCTCAAATAAACATTCCTTTATAAACATTAAATTCACTTTCTTGGGGATAAAAAGAAAAACAAAATAAATCCTATCCTTTCACAGCATGGGATTTGAGTCTTGGACTCAAAATCGCTCCTGAAAACCTCACTAGTTGTGCAAGCTCGGGTAGGTTAGTTCACCTTTCAAGCCTCAGCCTCCACACCTGGGCAGAGCAGGGATCCAGCAGCTGTGGAGGAAAATCATGTAGATCGACTCCACGGCCACGTCTGCGTGGCAGCGGCTTTGTGGCAAGCGCCACGATTTCCCTTAGTGCCCCCTCACCAGCCCTCCTTTGGCCTTTGCCTTTGTTTGCTTTATGTTTCCACTTCTCCTGTTGCCCTTCCACATTATAAGGGAAGAGCGAAATCTCTGATCTCTCTATCTGGAAGGCTGCAAAAGCGTTTTCCTACTTCAGTCAAGTATAATCATACAAAATTTATATTCAACAGTATCAGCAGATATTTTCCCATCAATATTTCCTTTTTAATTTCAGCTTTATCTGAATTTTAGTAGCACAAGGAATTTACTTTAGTTCTCTGAAAGAGCAACCAAAACAAGAAAAATAGAAATCTGAGTATGAGTTCTCAACACGGTATTTAACATGCTGTGTAGACAATGCTTCTAGAGGGTACAGGTGTTGTTTGGTGAGTAAATACGGAGGTCATAGGGGTGTGTGTGTGTGTGTGTTTATGATCTTATATACATGAACTAGGTTTGTATATATATATAGTATATATAAAAATTAACTAGACCTAGATCTGACAACCTTGATCGTTTTCTCTGATTTTCACCATAGCAAACTCTGAATCCAGAACCTATCTTCTCACGAATCTTCATGAAGCCTCACCTTTGACCCAAAAACCAGAGAACCAGGTACAGTACTGACTCTGAATGAGCCTGAGACTGGGAGGCAGGAATTTGGGGTTCTTGTGCCGGCTTGCTGTGTGACCCTGGGTGAGATTGTTCCCCTCTCTGGGCCTCATTTGCCTCATCAGTAAAATGAGACGAGTGGATTATAAAATCACATAGGTTCCTTGGAATATCTTAACACAACCTGGACTATTTTGTGTGGCTCTTATGTACCTGAATGAGTTGAAACAGTCTTTCCCTGACTTCTGCAATGTCAAAAAGGCAACAAGGAAACACAGAAATGTATCATCCATCAAGGCAGTAGGCCCTAAGACTTTGTACTAAAGGGCCCATTTTTTTTCCCATCCATTTCTCATTCCTAATGGGGAGGAGGAAAGTAACAATCAAGAAAAAAAAGTAAGGATACTGTGAAGAAAGGAGAAAAATGCTTCATTTGGGTGGGTCAGAAGTATCTCTTAGTGTTTCAAGGATGTACCTTCACACATATTTATAAGTTTGTTCCTCCATTTGTGAGGTTGCAACTGTTTTCAGACTCACTCTAGAGAGACAACTCAGGGGAATTCCTAGAACTGTGCCCAGGGTCTCCGAGAACCGAGGGAGAAGCAGCACAGCTCGAAGGCCTCCTCAGGTCTCTCCCTGCTGTGTGACAGCTTGGGCAGGGAGAGGGGGCATGATCTCCATTTCTCCCTTGTCCCCCCCTTCCTGAGCCTGGCTTTCTCCTCTTCCCTCACATTCATGAAAAAACAATAATAATAAAAATAGTTTTGTTTTCATGTGTGTGCCTAGCTGGGTTCTGAGGAAGGATCTGAACTCTCACTGTGAGAACCCCAGGCCTGGGTCAGGCCTCCGCTGAGGTAAAACACAGCTGAGCTGACCCTTCCTGCTGCTGAGGAACCACTGAACCAACCTCTGCATTTTGTTTTCTTTTCTTTTCTTTTTTTTTTTTTTTTTTTCTTTTTAACATGCCTGCTTTGAAGACAGCCTTTATAAGGGATCTGGAAGGTTTTCTTTTTTAAGAGAGTCTGTGACTAAGGAAAATATAACTATGCTATATTTTGCTAATTCCACAATTCCAAAGGCCTAGCAGATGCCTCACGTATCCTAGACACGCTCCAAACTCAGTTCCAGTTCCAGAGGCTGCATTTCAGGAGGCCTAACATCACCTGCCATAAAAGGGTGGCTCGGCCACGTCAAAATGAAGCCCTAGACTGAATTATTAACCTCGCAGTCAGAAAGAGGAACACCAGACCGAGGGTCTTAAACTCTAATCCTGGGTTTCCCCTGTGAGGCGGCGGCCAACCAGCTTACTCCGAGAACTTCTCCAGTCTTCTTTGTGAAAGGACGGCCCTTGCTCCCCCACAGAACCGGTGGGTTTGTTCAAGTCCCAGCAGTCGTACCCCCTTGAGAAGTCGCCCCCCAAAGGAAAGCCATTTGAGGGAATGTCTAGGGAGCCCCACCACCCCTAAACCCAGAGAAAATGGGGGTGGGACGGAGGAAGGGGAGGGGGCTCCCAGGCCTCCCCCACCCCTGACTTCTTGAGGCCAACAGCCCTTTATTAGATTAATCACTGACTTCAATTTTAACTACTTCCTCAACCTACTCCATGTAAATGACTAATTTCATGTTTACTATAAAGCATCTGGAAAGGATTTAGAAACAAATTTCTGCCCAGCAGACTGCAGTCACGTACCTTGACTGACCGCTGGCGAATCCAGTGGATTCCTTGCAGGGCTGCCTTCCCCGCTCTGAAGCAGGCTAGGATATCACACAAAATCGATCTTTATCAGCATCAGCGGTTTCTACTTTTCTTTCCTTTCCATTAATTCCTCACTCATCCCCCCCCCCCTTCCCTCCCTGGGGTCTGACCATATTAGGAGTTCGGGCCCGTAAAACACTTGCAACTTTTTTTTAGCATTGCGCTAGCTGCGAGGAAAGCGGGGGAGAAACAAAAACAAAAACCCACCAGAGGTGGACTCTTCGGGCGTCACCGTGCTTTCACAAGTCACAGAGCCAGATTCGGAGAACGAGTTCTGCCGGGGTGGGGGGGCGGCAGGGAAAGCCAGCCGGGACCGGGTTCGCGGATTCGGGGCCCCGGCAGCGGGAGGCTGCCCCCGGGTGCCCCCTAGCGGCTGCATGGGAAACTGCGGCGGCGCGCGCAGCGGAAGAGAGCGGGAAGGACCCCGGCTCCCGCCTCCCACTCGCGCGGTGGCCGACCCCGGCGACTGGCTCCCGAGGCGCCCCCTGCACACCTGGCCGAGGATCGGGGCCTCGAGGCAAACCCGCCGAGAGAAATGGGAGTAGCCGCGACCTCGACAACTTCCCGGGAGTTGGAGGAGGGGGTCGAGTCGCCGAGCGAGGGCGGAGACACTACAAGGGCAAAAACGTGCAGATGAAAAGAGCAGTGAAAAGAGAAAAAGGAGACAAGCAGACATGTTTCAACTCCAAGCTCCCATTTCCTCTTTCAAACGCACTGCCTCCCCACTGTGAACAGAATCAAGTATTTATGAAGGCATTTTTTGCATATTAATAGCCGCATACGGAGCATTGCCAGTTCTGAAGTCCTCAAGGTAGGATGCCCTTTTTTTAACGCAGGTCCTCCAGGCTCCTCACGGAATCCGGGATCCTCCTTCACCTGTATTTTCCTTTCTGCCCTGTGGCTCCTCCTCGGGCCTTTCATTTGATTAAGAGAAATTAGTTCCCGCACACCGTCGGCCACGGAGTCCTGCTCTGACCTCGGTGGCTGACATCAATCGCTAGAGAAGCTTCTCGTCTTCCCCAGGGCCTCTCCCTGGCGAGGCTGCAGGTTGGGTGAGGTGACCGGCCCCTAAAAAGAGTATTAAAATTGTAAATGAAAATTCCAGCAGGAAATGTTAACGTATCTATGCTGTAGGGACAGAAAGGCAAAACTTAAAATAAATAAATAATAAAGTTTTTTTTTTAAACGGTGTTAACTGTAACAGCATGGCTATCTATGCTCGACAAAGATGAATGCAATTTTAAAAGAAAAACAGTGAGAACCAGTTTAGAGAAGTAAGTAAAAGACATAAACAATTTATATCAAAAATAATAGCCATAGGAAACAAGGGTGGAAAAGTATTTATCCTGAGCGGCAGTTTGAATGCGGCTTAGGACAAACTGGAGGTATCATTATCTCCAAAATGATATAAAATATCATTTTATATTTGAGGTATATGCCTCCTTCCACTTTTTTTTTAATGGTAACCCCCTGGACTGCCTATGTTTTAGTGGCACTGGTAAACTTAATACACTCCTGGTGGGTTGTAATTTGGTTTAATCCAGTTGTAAAGCAAACTGGCAGTATAAATTTGTGAAGCATGAAAAAAATATTCCCACTCGTTTGTTCAGTATTTCTGACTCCTAGGAATTTATCTTAAGGAAATAATTCAGCTGGGGGGGAAAAAAAAAGTGAGTGAAGATGTCCACTACAGCATTATCTATAATAAGGAAAAATTGGAAACACCCTACTAGTCCAACATCAGAGAAATGTTTACCTTAATTATGACATCTCCCTCTTGGTGAGTGGTTTAATTCATTCATTAAAAAATGATGCTTGTTCATACTAGAAACTCTGACTTAATGCTCACAGTTTCTCAGCCTCCACACCATCAACGTTTTGCACCAGATACTCTCTGCCGTTGGGAGCTTTCCCATGTGTTGTAGGATGTTGAACAGTATCCCCAGCCTTTTACCCAGTAGATGCCAGTAACGGAGCCCCACAATTGTAACCATAAGAAGTGTCTCCAGACCTTGCCAAATGTCCCCTGAGGAGAAATATCAGCGCCCCCCGCCCAGTTGAGAAGTACAGATCACATTTTAAAAGTGGAAATCGAGGTGATATTATCTAGAACTAACTGCAGCTATGGGAAAAATAATAAATGTATCTACGAGGAAAAGACTGGCAAAAAAAAACCATGCAAAAAAGTACATGCTCATTTGAATCATGCTCATTTGAAATTAAGGCTGTGTTGAAGTGAGGTTTTGGTTTTGGTTTGTCTTCTTGTTTTTCACTGCTTTTCTTTCTTTCTTTCTTTCTTTTTTTCTTTTTCCAAAATTCTCCCTGTAAGAAGGAAAATGAATCAAGAGGAAAACTGGTTTTATTCAAGTCTGGCTTAAAGTGATCTAGGAGTCAGAGTAAAGAAGCATACAGCAAGCTGAACAAGACTGTAGTGCCATTGTTTTTTAACTGCTGTTAGTTAAAATTATTAAGTTTTTACTAAATAGTTGGGATAGGGGCACCAGAATTCTCCTTTGAAAGATCTCAACCCCTTGTCAGCATTTTATCCCTCTGACCCTAGGCCTCAAGGGACAGTGAATTTGCCTCTTTTTTGGAAAAGTTTGATTCTCAAACGATGAATCTCTTGTGCACTCAGATCCATCCATGTAAGCTGGAAGCAAGAAGGGTCCTTAGGCCACTGGTTTATGGAGCTGTCAGGGCAGAGAGCTTGTCAGTAAAGAGTATCAAAGTACATGCTCCAACCTTAATTAGATTTCCCAAGAATCACTGCATCTCTTTGTTTAAAACAAGAAAGAAACTATCTCACCACTTTTCACGGTGTCTATTTTCTCCCTTTGTTAAGGAAAGCAAACATCCTTTCTCACATGCTTTATCTTGGGTTTTGTTTTGCTGCTTTGTGGGGATTAGAACTTTGGTAGTGTCCTAAAAATCCTGTTAAACTGGAATTATGTCCCTTTTTCCCATCTCACAAAGCCACTTCTATTTCAACCTATATTATCTCTTAAGTTGAGGTTTGGTGAGTTTTTAAGAGTATGAATTTGTGTTTGATCTTAGGTGTCCTAAATTTACCTCTTTGGGATTTCAAAGAGTAGCCTGTAATTCTAGCACACTAGAATTTAAGTTGAATAAACCTATGTTTACCCCATCTGTTTCCTTGGTGGTTTCACAGATGGTGTTCATATCCCCTTTCAGCCTTCCTCTTGCAGGACAAAAAAACAACAGCATGCACACCAAAACCCACCTGTAGACACACTAAGTTTTTGTAAAAAAGGGGACAAAGGTGACCTTTTGTTTCAGTGACCTTCTGAAGCATATCCTGCCTTCCGTTGAAATTTTTGGCAGTTATCTGAAAGGACAAGCTACTGATCTTTAAAGACAGACCCCCCTACCCCCACCCCACCCACCCCCAAACACCGCCACCTGCCTCCCATTTTGCCTGATTCACCTTTGTATCCCTTGTATTTAGCACAGTTCCTGGCACATGGTAGCTACTGAAAAAAAAATTGACAAATCAATCTCTAGTTGACATTAAGGACCATGTTCTGGGTAGAAAAGCTATAATCCTCCGAATAGGATTTGGAAATTGCCCTTGCTTTATTTCCAGTGATAACGATATGAAGTTCAGCTGACATTTCTGTAACAGCTCACACAATCTCCAGGTACTTCCTGCCATTGGTTGGCACGATTTGGTAATTTCACTCTCTGGGTCATGTGCAGATCAGAAATGTCACTAGGCATTCTTCCTGAAGATCTTTTTGAGGCTGATAAGTAAGATTGGGCTTATGATTGATTCCCAAGAGAATTAACTGCATCTCCCCAGTCAGAGAAATAGGCTTTACTCCCTCACCTTTTGCTTCTCATTTCCAAAGGCCTATCATGGCATTTCCCCAGGTTCCATGCTGGTCCCCTCTCCGCTTTCCCTCTCTCTCTCCTGGCTCTGTAAATAATTTTGGTCATGGAGCTGGATACAAAGGTTTTTTGAAGATATAAGCAGACTTCAACTTCTGGTTCAACCTCTCCCACAGGACTATTTTGTCAGCCCAAAACTCCACTGACAATTTAAGGATAATTTACTAAGAGGGGTTTGTTTTTAATTATAAAACCAAGGCTTTCATTTTTGGAATATTCACTCTAACTATCATTGATTCTAGGAAGTCTGTGTTTATTGATCTATTGGCTGCTGGTTCCAACCAGGCACATGATCGGTGCCTAGTTGATTTCTTTCTTTTTTTTCCCTTTTATTATGGAAAATTTCAAACACGTGCAAAAGTAGAGAGAATAATATAATAAACCTCCATTTTATAATAAGTATCAACAATTATCTCCCCATCGTTTTGAGAGGGTCTTTTTAGATGATAATATCAGCCGATGTTGTCGAGGTTTACTATATGCAGCATTGATTTTTTTCCCCTCAATCCTTATGATAACCCTGTGAAGTAGGCACAGTATTATCTCCATTTTACAGATGTGGAAACAGATGTCACGACAGAGTCCCATTCAGCCTGTGACCTGCACTTGCAAAGAGGTCTGCTGGAATCCCACAGAGCAGCTTCCTCCCAACAGGCTGTGTGGTTTCAGGCAGGTTATTTACCCTCTCTGAGGCCCAATTTCTTCATCTGTGAAAGACAATAATATGTCCCTCATGGGGGTCATGACAAGAATTAGACAAAATATATGGAAAGGGATTAGCACAGTGTTTGTCACTAAGCCATCCCAATAAATTACAATAGTATTCTGTTCCCTTGCTCTCTGCTTGGAAGCCATTATAAAACAGAACGTGGCGCTTGTATACCATCGAAAAGGTCAGATGTGGAAAAGGCGAAGCTTGAAAAGTAGGAATAATTTCAAGGATTGTGAGCCAGTCTACTTACTACTGTCCCCCTCCCCCACTCTACCCTCCCCACAAGCCCCACTGTCGCCCCAACCAAATATTCCCCATATTGTCTGGATTTTCGCTGCTTACATTTCTACCTACTAAAGATTCCTTTGGGTTTCTCATATCTCGTTGTGAATTTTTCTTTTTTTTAATTGTTTTCTGTTCTGCACCTAAGGAAGCACAGTTGAAAGGTTAAAGGCCTGGGATGGCGGGGGTTGGGGGGGGCAGAGGATTTTGGAGTCAGGAGCAATGTATCTGGCCCCTGCCTGATACAGTCCCCCTCCCCTCATCCCCTCTTCCTCCCACCCAGCACCGGGCTGCCCAAGAAAACTGAGAGGTCAGAGGACAGGAGGGCCCAAAGGAAAGGAAGGGGGCGGGAAAGAAAGGGAAAGGAGATCTTTGTTTCTCTCCTTCCAGCTCTCTTAGCTGTCCCAGCACTACCAGGGCTAGTTCAACTTTTTAGTCCAGCTAAATTGTGGGTTAGATAAACTTTTATGGGCCAGTGTGGGAATCAAAGCAACATGGGTATCATTTCTTTTTCTAGTGAAAATTGACTGATTTTAAATGACCTTTTACAGTGCAATCAGTTGGCAAGTTGAGATTCCCCGTCTCTGGGTGGGCTGTCAGATTGGAAAAGTCACACCAGACTCAGCAATAACAAGGAAGTTACAGAGTTTTGGGTTAAAGTGTTGGGTTAGAAGGAGGTAGGGACTCGTTCAGATTTCCTACCCTGCACCCCACCACCTCTCATCTCCTGGTCTAAAATAGGATGCGTCATCTCTAAACACAGGCACAGTTCCAGCCTGAAGACAGCCAGACACCCCCTCACAGAAAAAGCTAGTTTCTACCTCCCCTGGGGCAAAAGAGATCACTATTTTGGCTTAAAATTTTTCTCCTCCAGCTCCTGCTAAGCCAGATAAACAACGATTCTGTTGTGTCAACAAAGCACTTAATTAAACTGAAGACAATATCAATTAGAACTCATGAATAAGATTTATTCCCAGATAGTAGAAGTCCGTGGAATGAAGGTGTCCTGGGTTTCATTATTCAAATGCTCCCTGAGGGGAATAGTGCAGCTGGTTGGCCCCATTGGATAGGTAGGGAAACTGAGGCACCAAAAGCTTAATGACATGGCGAGAGTCCCTAAATGAGTCTCTCATAAAAGCTAAGACTGGAGATTGGCAGTGTTTCTCTTCCTAATCTAAGTTTGCTAGCTATTGGGGCTAATTTGCTAAACACTCAGGAGAAACGTGAAACGTCCTTTGGTAGAGTTGCGGCATAAAAAAGTGGATGGAAACCAAAATTTGTGCCAGGGCGGGAAATAAGAAGGCTCTTCTGGCTTCCAACCAAACTGTGTGTTTGCCGGGCCTCCTTGCAGAGCCCCTCCCAAAACCGTCCACTCAGCCCATCGCACCAGGACCAAACTGCCTTTGGAACATAAAATGTGAGCCAGGATGTCAGGTGGCCAAGATGAACAGGCTGAACCCAGGTGACAGGCACAGGGACCACTGGGCACAGTGGTGATGAGTAGAACCACACTCTTCAGAAAGAGGCTGGACAGGCAGCCTCTTTGTCCAGCCTCTTTCTGAATTGAGAAGCAGTCTCTGAATTGAGATCCTGGAGTTCTCTCTGGCCTCCTAAAGACTAGAGGTCTTCTGCTCCTCCAGGCCAAGGAAACTTAGACAGAGACAAGGTCTAAGATGGGGACCAACAGCTGGCCGGGGTCGCTGACCTTGCACGGGCTGGGCCCCTCCCAGTTACCCTGAGTTGATGGTGTATACAAAGCCTGTGGCCCGCTCAGATCCCTCCCCAAGCAGCCCAGTCATAGGGAGCCCCTCAGGGCTCCATTCCCCTCTCAGCTCCCAGCGTGTCCCCATTCCTACTGCCTACTTTTAGTTCCACCAGCAAGAAATAACAGGGCCTGAGAAGGCCAAGTGCTGAGGAACTGGCCAGACCCTTCAGCCCATGGCTCCCTGGCTGGAGTGGCCCTTTCCAGGATTTGGTCCCCACCCAGCCAGCAGGGAGCATGGTGAGGGGGCAGCTGAGAATCCTAGCCCTCCTCACCCCTCCCCACCCCCAGTGACTAAATCTCTCAGATCTGTCCATCCCCGCTGGGATTCAGAGTTCCCCCAACCCCCAGGAAAGTGCAGGGACAGACTCTCAGCCAAGGAGGGGGGCCTGGTGGTCCAAAGGAGAGACTGGCTCTTTTCCTTTTGTTTGCTCACAGGAGGGGACAAATGCCCTGTGTGCACAGAGGTTTGATGTGACAACTTGATAGACCACATGAGGGTTTCAGCAAAGGCCTCCCGACCCTGCTCTCCATGCATTAAGATAATGATGGGGTGTGTGCCCCAGCACATTTCAGATCTTGGCCACAAAGGCCCTCCTTCCTTCTGTTTTCTTCCTCCAGCTCAGTTTGCACACAGGTTCCCAGAGACTCTTGGCAGCTTTCTCTCAGGCAGAATGAAGTTGTGAGCTGCGTGGGAGGCAGTTAGCGAGAATGTTGCAGCCTCCTTAATGAGGGACAATAGCTCTTCTTGGAGCCATTAAGCTGCAGCTATGGAGATGGGGAACCCCAATTAGAAAGGAGTGGGAGAAGAAAAGAGGAGGGTCTGAGAGATGCCTGCGGGACAGATTGTATCTTTGGTGGTTCTGTGGGACCCATGGGTGGAGCTCTGGCTGGTTGAGTTTAGAATCTGCCTTCCTTCTCCAGGTAAGACCTTCCAATGGCTGTAGAGCCAACCCATAGGGTGGTGACCCTTCTCAATACATGAGCTGAAAGGAGAAGGAAAACTTAACCGGAGAGCAGGGCTTTTCTATAAGTTTGAGGCTCGGATATTATAGGAGTAAGAAAGGAAACGGCATTTATTTAATGGACATTCTCTGTAAGTTTTACTGCATTAGGTATGTGTGCATACGGGTATTCGTATCATAGCCCATAGCTCTCTTTTGTTCTGGCTCTGAGCTCAATCACATTATGTTTACAGCAAGATAATAATCCTGGATTTTCCGTGGCTCTCTCTGTCAGAGTATAAGATTAGCTCTTGAATTCATTAACAGCCATCTCCTTTTAAATGTCAGATAACTTTTTAAATGCCAAGTACTTACACAACACCTTCTGTGCAATTCAAATCAGCTTTACCAAATTAACTCATTAATCTTTATTGTTTCATTTGCTGAAGAGAAAGGCTTCCAGGTGTTTTTAGCACAACATGAAAATATTAGTTACGATACAGTATAGGTGGGTTTTGATTTTCCACTGTTTCACCCTTCCGTGGGTTTTGTAATCATTCCCATTGAAGCCTGTACACACACAAAAAGAAGATACAAAAAAAGCTTCAGGCATCTCTGCTTTCTACTAATCCCCCCATTTTCCTTCCCTTCTGTCTATCCTTATGCTTCTTATCCTCATCCTTCTGCAACTTCAGATAATTGACTCCTGTTTACTATTTATTCTGTTCTCTTTGCTGTCAGGATAGCCCAAGAGGCGCTCTCCCACCTAGAAAACAGAAGCGTGCCTCGCAGGATCGGGGATGGAGCCCAGAGGGCTGGTCAGAACAGGCCTAGGACTCAGGAATTCCACTTTCCTTTTCAGAGGACCCCGGCACAGTTTTACCTCTGAATAATCAGAGACAGGCCACCCTGACGGCTAAAGAGAGAGCCTTCCATGGTTGAGTCCTTCTTGTCACCCAGCTCTCTGCCCCAGTCATCTCCAAAGTCTTGCCTCATCACCCAAAGGCAAGTCCCACCCCTCCCTATCCTATCCCATTTCATTGTCTTCATAGATTTATCACTATCTAAAATCATCCTGCTTCTGAACGTGTTTGTCTGACACATACAGTATCACTGTATAAATAACAGCTTAATTGCATAAATGCAAAACCATCCCAACACATGGCTTTCTTGCCAGATTTCAACTTTCTGACTTTTTTCTCCCCTTCTCACCACCTCCCAGAATCCTCTTTATATATTTAATCTTTTCTTTCCTCTCATCTCCTAAGCCCCCTTTCACTGTCATTTATTTGTTAGAACATTCGAATGTAATAAGCAAAAACACTTCTTCGCATTCCAGTGACTATAGAACCTTCATGAAGACATTCCATCAAGCTAAAATTCATGGCCCCTAAAGTTAAGGAGATGAACCATACAGTCAAAAGAATTGTTTTATCAAAAGATTTATAGGCCGGGGGGCACCTGGGTAGTTCAGTTGGTTAAGTGTCAGACTCTTGATCTCAGCCCAGGTCTTGATCTCAGGGTCATGAGTTCAAGCCCCATGTTGGGCTCCACGCTGGGTATGGAGCCTACTTAAGAAAACAAAAAAAAAAAAAAAAAAAAGATTTACAGGTCAGTTGATTTGGAGAGATTTTCCCAAAGCCTCTCAACTCCCTACTCTTCAGTCTGAGTCCCACATCAGGAGTTAAAGTAATTCTAGCCATTGGAACTGGCTGTGACTATGCTTTTGTCCCCTGGACTAACACAAAATCTTCTCCTGAAGGTAATGGAGAACTTTCCCTCAAATCAGTGTCGTCTGATTTCTATTATCGCACCCAGTGATTTCATGCGTGATTTTGGAAGCTAGGAAGTTCAAAATTTTTGTCTGATTCTAGCTTGGACCAAATGTTTTCATTTGTTCTAGAAACAGGGAGGGGCTCTCTCACTCCAAGGAGCTTATCAGATATATGACTGAGATGACAAAAAATTGGATATGTGTTTGTCCAGAAAAGTCTTTATCTCTAGCCACATTTCAAAACAAAGGAAACGGGCGGAGGTGTTCATCAAAATGATGGCTCTTTGTGGGGACCCAACTGCTAATTCATCATTAATATTTTAAAATAAATGTTATAGGAGGGGGAGTTTATAATGGCCCAGAGAGACATCCGAGATCTAAAAAATATGGAAATGATCAAATCCACACCCACGGTGATCTCATGGCATACTAGTGACCCCAGCAAATCAGTCCTGAAAAATAACAGATAACTTTCCTCTTTGGAACTGAGGAGCCCATGCTACGCGGAGGACAGGCTCTGGAGGTCAGCCCATACTTCTGGTCGAGCCGTCTTCACTGGCCTTCCCCATGGTAACTGAATCCGGCAACACAAAGCTTGCCCCAATGTGATTGTTCCTCTTGTTCAGCAAATACCTGTCAAGTAGGTACTGTTTCCAGACTCAGTGCCTCAGAACAGCACAGTCCTGGGTCCTGCCCTCATGGAGCTTACAGTGGGCGGGGAGGCGAGTCAGCCGTCCTGCAGGGCCATCCTTGGGGACCACAGGGGACGTGCTCGGTGCTATGGGTGAAAGGCCCAGATGAGTCAGGCCTTAAGAAGGAGGAGGAGTTAGGAGGGAGGCATGTGTTCCCTTGAAAGGGAAGGCCATTGCTCCAGGAACTAAAAGGTCAGTGCTGGCTGCAGCTCTTTGCACTTGCTTTTCCCACAGTGAGGTAAACCGTTCCTGCAGAGAGCCCCACAGAACCTGCCCTGGCCTTCTTCAGAGCTTTGTTCAAACGTCACTTTTTTTTTTTTTTTTTAAGATTTTATTTATTTGAGAGAGAGAGAGAACATAAGTAGGCAAAGGGGCAGGCAGAGGGAAAGGGAGAAACAGGCTCTCCACTGAGCAGAGAGCTGGATGCGGGACTCGATGCCAGGACCCCAGGATCACGACCCGAGCCAATGGCAGATGCTTAACTGACTGAGCCACCCGGGCGCCCCTCAAGCATCACCTTCTTATAGATCCTTCTCTGAGTGCCCTGCTGAAAACTGCAGCCTCAACTGCCATCCCCAGCTCTTCCTCACTCCCCTCTCTGCAGTATTTTTCTTCATATCACAAATCACTGGCAGACATAACCTGTGTTCCCCTTGCTTCTTATCTCCTCCCTCCCAGTGGAATGTCTGTGCCGTTTCCACAAGGGTGGAGACTTCTCTCTGCTTCCTGCGCTGTCGTCTCTGCTCTGCGGGGCATAGCAAAGGCACTCAACAAATATTAGTTGAATGACAGAATGAGGCAGGAGAGATGGTCCGGGGCCATCTCTTACCAGGCAAACAGGGTCTTCTAAGTGGGTTGGCCTTCATGCTGAGGCAAAGGCCTTCTACTGTTGTAAGCAGAGGAGAAGACTGGTGTGGTCCTCTTTGCGTCTTGGAAGACCGCCCAGCCTGGAGTATGGAGCAGGGGCAGGAAAGCAACTTCAGATCGAACTTTGTTGTGCTCTGAATCATGACATCATTTGCCTGTCGTGGTAACAGGAGGGAGCAGAGCCCAAGAAATTAAAGAGGCCCCAGGGGCCTCGCATTCTTCCTTCCCTCTTGCTAGATGCATTCAAATCACTCTTCCTAAGGTATCAGCTACATTTTAAGCTTGCAAATAGACTGGAATCTTGCTATAATCTTATCTGCAAGGTGGATCTGATAACCTTTTGTGGAAACCACGGCAAGCATTGAAAAGATCTCATTAAGAAAGGAGCCTGGGGCAGACGGTGATTTCAGCTCTGCCATTTACCAGCTGTAACTCCTAGTGCCTCATCTGGGAAATGGGAATAACAAGAACGGGGTTGTTGTGAGGACTGAACACAGGAAGGTCCTTTTTGCCCCTTTCCCATTATACTGACCCCAGCTACGAATTAATAACCAGTCTTGGATTATCCTCTATACATCTGGGCCCCCTGTGGCTTCGATGGCAAAAATAGGTGTTATGACTAGTGTTCCAACGATGAAAAATTACTTTCTATAAATATTTGGGGATTTAGACTAGCTCTTGTCGCACTGTATATCATTCCTATGAAAGTTGGGCTTTCTGCTTCTCTTCACAGGGAGCCCAGCAGTCCTTGGAGGCAGCAGCTCAGAAGACAGGAGAGCCTCAAAGTTGTATAAATAAAGGGCTGATATGTTCAAACAGAAAAGAATTTTACACGCGCAAGCTGCACATCGACATGACGCCGTTCCTGAAGGTGATCTCACACTGAGAAGACGAGGGGTTTTAGAGACATGTACACAGGCATTCCAGTTAATACATTTCTGCATGGTACAAAAACAGCTTCAGAAGTCCCTCAGAGTTCCTGCTTTATCAGAAGGGACAGAAAATAGGCAGTTTGTAGCGGATGAAGGAAGAACAAATTAGGACAGTAATCACAGCCAGCCATCGGGGACAAATCAGTTGGGTGTCTGGTTTGGGTGGTGGGGGACAGAGAAAAGAGAGGAGAAAGGACAACCTTGAACTACCTCATAAAACAAGCAAATACAATTCATTTTTTTCTTGACGGTAGCTAAAATAATTGTTACTCTTTTATCACCGTAACTGAGTGGAGCTGGTTTTCTGACCGGAGGACAAGACTGATTCTTGGTAACTATTTACAAGTCAACTGTGTATCTTCTTTGAATGTCTGAACTTATTTTCTGTTGTCTAAGGGTTCATTATTCTCCTAAGCACAACTTCAAATCTAGTTAAGGGTCCTGAGCGTTCCTGTGGTGGGATGTCATTTGTCCACCACTGCAATAGTCTCTCCTGTCCCCGGCATGTGACACGGAGCCTGGCACTGGAAGGCGCTCACTGATGGCCCCATAAATGGGCCCCCTTCTAATCCAATAGCCCTCTGGCTTGGGGTCCTCTTCTCACCCATTCTTTGCCCCCTAAAAGCTGAACGAACTGGAAATAAGTGATCAGGGAGTAAAAGAATACTAATCAGGAACCAAGCAGGCAAGGCTTGGCATGGAAGGATCTCCGATCCAACCCTATTAGAGCAACGTCCCAGGCCCTAGATAAGGAGTGACTAGTAGAGATGCCTGGGTGGCTCAATTGGTTAAGCGTCTGCCTTTGGCTCAGGCCATGATCCCAGGGTCCTGGGATTGAGTCTCACATTAGGCTTCTTGCTCCCTCTGTCTGCTGCTCCTCCTACATGTGCTTCCTCCCTCTCTCTCTCTCTCCCTGGCACATAAATAAGATCTATCAAAAAAATTTTTTCTTTAAATAAGATATATTTTTAAAAAGAAGAAGTGACCAGGAAAGAGAGAAACAGAGGAAAAGAAATCAGATCCCTGCAGGTTCGTGATGGTGGCACTAGCTAATGCTGTAAAGGTCAGAGGCTTGGGAGGTCATGAGGGTCACCCCCTCACCTCAGTGAATCCGGAGTTCTCAGGTTACATCTTCTCTCGGCCACTCCAGTCCCAGCCCAGCAGTGTGGGACTTCAATGAAGAGTTATGTGTCTTTCCCCAGTCTGTCTCACTCCATGGCTGGCCTCTGCATTCCTCCGTTTCCTTTTGGTTAGGGTCTCTCCCCATGTAACAAGATGGTCACTGACTTGTCTTTTCTAGATCATTCTGGTACTGAATCTCATTGGTCCAGCTTGGGTCACATCCCCATGCCCAGATGAATCAGTCTGATCAGGAAATTGAAATACACTAATTGGCCCAGCCCAAAGTCACAGGCACCAAAAAGGAAAAAGAGGATCCTTATAACCCTAATAAGAGAGAATGATGCTGGACAGGAAAAAAAAAATTTTTTTTTTTGCTACAAGTATTCAAAACAATGAGTTTAATTCATTACATAGTTATATTAGTTCCACAGACTGGGTGGCTTAATGGAAATTTATTTCCTCACAATTCTGGAAGCCAAAAGTCTGAGATCTAGGTGTTGGAAGGGTTGGTTTCTCCTGAGGCCTTTCTCCTTGGCTTGTAGATAGCCATCTACTCCCTTTGTCTTCACATGGTCCTCCCTCTGCACATGTTTGTGTCCTAATCACCTCCTCTTATGAGACACCAGTCATGTCGGATTAGACCCCACGCCAATAATGAGCTCACTTTAAGTTTTTAAAGACCATACCTCTGAGGACAGTCACATTCTGAGGTACTCATGGTGGGCCACAATATATTAATTTTGGAGGAATACCGTTCACTCTAAAATACTTATGAAACAATCCTGTTTTTCTTAGCATCCGCTTAGTTCTCCCCTTAGGGCCTGTAGAATCATGGTTAGTACTTCCTGGGATATCATCAACATCATCAGTAACTCACTCACTGAATGTGTCTGGCCCTTTTTGGGCATTTGGAATACATCAGCAAATGGAAGAGACCAGGATCCTTGTCCTGCCCTAGGCAACATGTATAGTATGTCCAAAAGTGATAATTACTATGGAAATGAGATAGATATATTTACGGAGCATCTAGAAACTGCAGAATTCAGAGTGTAGAATTTTACAATAATTTTTTTGTGTGTTGAGTGTCCACAGTGCTTTTGAGTTATGCTTTCTGTTCAGTAGTGTTGGCACCGTGTTACAGAGGGAAGGCATTGTCATCCAGAGGGCCCACTTTCCAGTCCACCCTTTCCAAGGCTCACAGAAACTGTAACTCAGCCTGTTTCTGCAGGGGACTCGCAGAGCACACGGGAGGCTTTCTACCTCCCAGGCTGTCCTTCTCCAAAAGATCACACCTTTTCTTGGGAATGTTCAGTGTTAAAAGCTCTCCTTCGGTAAACCTTCCCCTTCTTGGCATGGTAGCTCCTGGATTCTTAGGAAATCCTTAAATATTGCAGGAAAGGACAGATCTCAGATCTTGCGTAGAAAAGGATGGTGAATTCAAACAGAGAAAGTCCTGTCCTCAGCATCTGGAGCTTAACAGAAACCAGCTCATTTTACACATGTCATTTGTACATTTCCTGCCTATCCACAGGGCTTTTCATTCATTTTTCTTCTTCCTGGTGCGTGTAGGAAGCACTGAACATTTCAGGGTTTGAGAGTAAGAGATAAAAATATTGAGGCAGAAAAGGGGAATGGAAAGGGATGCAAATAATCATAATTGCTAACATTACCGAGCACTTACTCTATGCCAGACTCTGTTCTAATGCAAGAACTCATTTAATTCACAAAACGAACCCGAGAAATAGGTAACATTATCCCATTTGACAGATGACAAATCTAAGGCATTGAGAGGTTAAGTCACTCCCCAAATGTCCTACAGTTAGTAAATGACAGATACAAAGACAGCCCAGCTCCAGAGCCCATGTTTTCAACCATCTTCCTTAAAGCCTCACTGCAAACCCCAAATGAGTGACCTTGTAACACTTCTGGGACTGTGCTTGCTCTTTAGTAAAATGGAAATAGTAATACTGGGACGTCCATAGTTGCCCCTCAACGGTGAGGCAAGAATTACAAGAAATAATAATCTTGAAAGAATGTCCACACCTACAAAAGATTCATAAAGGAGAAAAAAAAAAAAAATTTGTTGATTCCTACTTAGGACCAGGTCCATGTTAGAACTTTATTTAATTCCGCTCCCCACCCACCCCTTCCTGGTGAGTGTGTGGATCTCCACTGTGCAGACGAGGAACCGGGGCTGGTAAAATGAGCCAGTGATTGGTGACGTGGGGCCAGCCGAGGGCGCTAGGAGCTAAAGCCGCAAAACCAGCAATACCTGGTCTTGACAAGGTCAGTCTACTCTTTTCCTGTGAAGAACTCAATGGTACATCTTTGTTTCAACTTTAGAACTATGAGAGGAGCAGAGAATTAATAATGTACTTAAATCTTAATAACACAAGATACCTTATGATTTTCAAAAATCGGTTTTCTTTATTAAGAAAATGTGTGGGATATTTATAATACACAAGAAAAGTACTACCTTGAGGTAGAAACTCTTAGATACTGAATTTCTTTCTTTTTCTTTTCTTTTTTTTTTAAGATTTTATTTACTGGGGCCCCTGGGTGGCACAGTGGGTTAAGCCTCTGCCTTCAGCTCAGGTTATGGTCTCAGGGGCCTGGGATGGAGCCCCACATCAGGCTCTCTGCTCACCAGGGAGCCTGCTTACCCCTCTCTCTCTGCCTCCTTCTCTGCCCACTTGTGATCTCTGTCCATCAAATTTTATTATGTGTCAGAGAGAGAACATAAGCAAGGAGAGGAGCAGGCAGAGGGAGAAGCAGCCTCCCCGCTGACCACGGAGCCCAATGCAGGACTTGATCCCAGCACCCTGGGACCGTGACCTGAGCTGAAGACTCACATTCAAGGACTGAGCCACCCAGGCATCCCCCCCCTTTTTTTTTTCAAGATTTCCTTTAATTTATTTTGAGAGCGATAGAGAGAGCAAGCACAAGCAGAGGCAGAAGAAGAGGGAGAAGCAGACTCCCTGTTTAGCAGGAGCCCGATGTGGGACTCGATCCCAGGACCTTGGGATCACAACCCAAGCTGAAGGCAGACATTTAACAGAATGAGCCCCGGCAGACGACCTTGGATAGATTTTCTTCCGTTATTAAGAAGCTGTTGAAATTAGTCATTTAGATGCATGTACTGTGGTATGTTACACAGAATTTCCAAATGTATTTTCCTAAACAAGCCTTTCAGGAAGAAGCCCGTACAGTATTTATTACTACTCCCATTTCCCAGATGGGGAGAGTGAGGGGCAGAGGGAGGTCGTGTAGCTGGCTGCTGGCCCACCGGCTCCCCACTCTGACTCGGGCATCCCACGCTCCTCCATTCTTCCGGAGCCCCTCAGGAAAGCCTGCACTGGGCCTAGAAGTCCCATGCTGGAGGGGGCATTGCACGCAGGGGTAGTGGGCAAGACTAGTGGAAGATTCTCCAACAAGAGGAGAACTGCAGGCCACCTGGCCCGGCCCCTGTCCGCAGAGGAAACTGGGGCTTGGGGTTTAAGTCAGCGGCATGCTCTGTAAGGCAGGAAGTGTAGGAGTAGGGCCTCGGGGCAGTCTGACCGCAGGACCCGCACCCCAGCCACTCGGGCAGCTGCGTCTCTCGTCTGGGTTCGGTGCTGCACTTTGTGCTTAGGAAGCGTTTGTTCCTGTCCCCACCCACCCCAGCCCAGGGATACCACCCTGCCGCCGGGGCTCGGTCTAAACACAGCTCAGCCCTCTCACTGGTTTGCTTGAAGTTTCTTAACCACGTCCCCATGGGCCTTCTGGTTAAATCCTGGCATCAAAGATGTATTTCTTTTATAAATAGAAAAATAGAACAAATCCTTTTTTTTTTTTTTTTTTAAACTCCATCCTGCATCCTGCAAGGTCTGGCCCATATCTCATTCAGCTGTCCACGCTCGGCAGCCACACCACACTACCCCCTGACCCGCACCGGCTGCTTCCTCCGCCGGGAACTCCCCTATCTCCCCGTCCCTGCAAGGCTCAGCGCCTTGTCCCCTGGCAAACAAGCCTTCCTCGGACTAACTCAGCTTTGCGTCCTGGGGGGTCCTGCGGAAACCTGTCGTGCTCTGTCACAAGTACCACAGCATCACAGGCCTGAGTTTTATGTCGTTTCTCCACAAGCCAGGGGCTCTGTGCTCCCAGGGCCTAGCGCACGTCCCGGCACCCAGCACCCAGCACCCAGCAGTGCTCATGGGCTGAATGAACGGATGGAAAGCAAACGACTTGGCCAGAATAACCGAGTGGGATGATGGAATTTTCAGTCCTTCGGTTTGTTTCACTCACTCACAGGGTGTTAGGAGCTTCGATCACTCGGTTTAGTCGTTGCATTGGTAATTCATACTAAAAATGACAAATTGCATTTTATTTGCTTTAGACTTTTTTTTTTAAGATTTTATCTATTTATTTGAGAGGGAGTGAGAGCACAGAGGGAGAGTGAGAGAAAGAAGCAGACTCCACCTGAGCAGAGAGCAGGAAGCAGGGCTAGATCCCAGGACCCTGAGATCATGACCTGAGCTGAAGACAGATGCTTAACCCACTGAGCCACCCAGGCGCCCCGGTTTAGGTTTTTAAAAATTGATATAGTTGGCCTACAATGTCATGTTAGTAATATTTTTGTTTTTGTTTTAAGATTTTATTTATTTATTTGACAGAGAGAGACAGCTAGAGAGGGAACACAAGCAAGGGGAGTGGGAGAGGGAGAAGCAGGTTCTCTGCTGAGCAGGGACCCTGATGTGGGGCTCAATCCCAGGACCCCGGGATCATGACCTGAGCCCAAGGCAGACGCTTAACCACTGAGCCACCCAGGTGCCCAGTAGTTTTAGTTTTTTAATTCGGATTTTGAATTTGAAATATACTCAGATGGTCTTTGAAAATTTGAGTATGAAAGGGTATGTCTCTTAGCTATTCAGCTCCCCTCCCCTTGGGTTCCACTGTGGCTAGCTTCCTGTGTGTCCTTCCTGGCCTGTAGTACTCATGCATAAGCCAGTACACGTAGAAGAATACACAGACACATGTTTTATACACACTTTAATATCATATACATTGTTCAGAGTCTTACATCTTTTTTCTTAATTAGAGTTCTTCCTATGTTAATTCATAAAGAGATGCTTTTGCAGTTGTATAATATTCCATAGTGTGAATTACCATAATTTATTTGACTAGTCATCAATTGGTAGCACTTGTAGGTTGTTTCAAAACTGCTAAAGTAAATGACCTTAGGTATAAGTCATTTATCACGTGTGTTTATTTATCTAAAACATGATAGGGTTTTTTTTATAGTTTTCTGAGCAACAGACAGAATTTCAAATTCAGACTACTTCTTTTTCTAATAGAGACCTGCCAGAAGATTCTTTAAAAGTCCCTCCCTCTGCCCCATCTCCCCATTCGTAAAATGAAAATATTTCTTGCCCTGAAGGCTCATAGCTACAGGTCGTTAAGACTGAAGGTTTGTCTTTCTTGTCTTTGAAATTCTCCCAAAGGAGCAAGCTTGTTTCTCCCTTTTAATCCAATTTCCTGTAGATTAAAAGGACTTATAAAGAGGAATTTGTCTTTCAGTTTATCTCTTTTCTACTCTTATAACTTAGCAGTTTACAGTGACTGAGGTGGGTTTTCCTGCTGTAATTTTTCAAAAAAAAAAAAAAAAAAACCTTTCCATTTATTTAGGGATGAATGCTTTTCACTGCACCAAGGCCAAATCTGCTTTGTCTCCAAAATGAGAAATCCGAAAGAAAGAAAATAACTGTGCTTGCTTCAGAAGCACATGCACTGAAATTGGAATGATTACAGAGATTAGTACGAGGCCCACGTTGGTATAGAGATTACTAAAAAAAAATAATAATAGGGCGCCTGGGTGGCTCAGTGGGTTAAGCCGCTGCCTTCGGCTCAGGTCATGATCTCAGGGTCCTGGGATCGAGTCCCGCATCGGGCTCTCTGCTCAGCAAGGAGCCTGCTTCCCTCTCTCTCTCTCTCTCTCTGCCTGCCTCTCTGTCTACTTGTGATCTCTCTCTGTCAAATAAATAAATAAAAATCTTAAAAAAAAAAATAATAATAATAATAATAAACTTAAAAAATAAAACAATAAAAGTTTAAAAAGCCAAAAAAGAAAATTGTTTACCTGCTCTAGCTCTATTTTTTTAACATACCTTATTTATTTATGTATTTATTTATTTAATTATATAATCTCTATGCCCAATGTGTGGCTCGAACTCACAACCCTGAGATCACAAGTCACATGCTCTTCTAACTGAGCCAGTCAGGTGCCCCAGCTCTAGCTCCTTTATGTCAGACTGTCTCATCGGCTACCAACATGAAGCTAACAAGTGAGAAACACACAGGGTACAAACCAGTAGAGTAAGGAGAGAATGTCAAACAAATTAGCAGATAATTAATTATCTCTTCCCAAAGCAGCTTGGACATTTGATAACAAATAATTCTAACTGCACAGCCAGTTAGGACCACTGTCACGGAGATTTCTAGATGGTGGACGGCACTAGTTTGTATGGTGAAACACCGTACAAGCTGATGTTTGAATGGTGAAACACTGGGAGAAAGAAGGAAGAAGGGATTAGATGTGATGAAACCCCCAATCCGTGGTAATCCTGGAAACTCTACAAAAGGCCAATCTGACCCTTTTGCTTCCCCTCCTTAAACCCTCAGTACCTTCCATTTGTTCTGAAGACCAAAGCCCTTAATCTACCGTCAAGGCCCAGGGATTCTGATTCATCCCACCCTTCCCATTCTTTCAGAGTCTGCTCTCATCACCCCAGTCATCCATCAAGTCTGTGGAAGTACCTTGCTTCCTTCCCGAGTTGGACTTGGCGTGTGGCATTCTTCTCCTTGCTGCCAGTTAAGGCCAGGCATGGAGCCCTGTCCACATGGATGGGCAAGCCCCCCACAAGAGAAGTACAGCTGAGACCCCACCGGTGCTCAACACTGCAGCTAAGCCCACCTGCCTCTTTAGCTTCCTTCCCGGGGCTGCTAGACTTCTTGGACACTGGAAGTTAAAATAGGCTGACAAAGAAGAAACACTAAGAAAATTTGGTTTCCTTTTACCAAAGGGCATGGACCACAAGAGTGTTTGCCTTTATTTTGCCTTACATATTTTTTATTATGTATTAACCTCATAGGAAAATGGAGACGAGCTAGACGATTATGAAGAACCAGGAGAACCCCTCGGAGAGAATCATCAAGATTACCAAGGTAGAGACAGCTGGGTTGGGTTTTAAATCTTATCACAATAATTGTCTGATGAGGTTTGCACTGGTTCAAAGATGTTAATGCAGAATGACCCCTCCACTTCCTCTCAGGGCTAGAAGTCAGAAAACATGCCAAAATGCCGAGTTCAGACGCTGACGGTTCTTAGTGCATCACAGACCTACTGATGATTGCGTGCTTTTATATCCTTGGGCTTACTGAAAGATTTCTGTCCTGCCAGGGGCAGCAGACTGATGACAGAGAATGGAGACTCTGGGGCATCAGGAACAGGCTGTATGAGCCCCTCCCCATCTCTGATCCCCTTGCTTGCCCACGGGCTCGGATATGCGGGTGCAGGAGCTGAGGTTCCCTGCCCAGAGGGTTAGTATTCCAGCAGAGGTGGCAACCAGTATCTTTAGAGACCCAGACCTTGCTGCCCACCACCCTGGGTGGCCAGAGCTGTTCAAGTGTGGCTCCTCCAAAATTGATAGTGCATTTAATGATGATTCTAGGAAATATTGGGCCTAGAACTGGGCTTTTTGGCATAGTTCATGTTCCTAGACCTGAGCTCAACTCTAAGCTCTTCGTGGGGGGCACCCGTGTATCTGCGTGATGCTACGTTTGGATAGCCCCAGGGAACAGGACTGTTCGTTATCCTCGTTGCATCTTGTGGGAGTGGAAACTGGTATGTGAGAGACTCTTGTGTTCCCACGGGGTAGACACAGTGCTGGCTGGAAAGAACTGGTTGTTGTTGGCTGTACAAAGGCATCCAGCAGAAGGAGCAAATAGGGGCATATGCTCTGCTCCCAAAGCCAAGCAGCTCAGGACTGGGGGTCTCCATGCACTGGGGGCTCCTCTTCCTACTTGGCCGGTCTACTGGGGTGCCTTGCTTGGTTCATATAAAGTGCTCTACATAGGCTAGCAGCAGCTCTGAGCAGCTGAGTGGAGAACGTGGTCTCTGCCGTAACCCCTCTGTGCCTCAGTGTCCTTAACTGGGGCTGAAGATAGTACTCCCTACGTAAGGCTGCATGAGGAGGAAATGAACTAATTCATACACAGTAGCCCTTTCACGAATATTAATCTTGACTTGGATATCATAATGATTAAGCGTCTACCCTCTCATGGCCACGGTTTATCAACCTCTGAAATGAAACCACAACTCTTCCTATCTCCTCTAGAACCCATAAGGTGAGGAAGACTGTGAAAGCTCACCAGAGATAAATGCACAAAGTCACGGATTTGGGATTTTACCCTAAACTTGATATTTTTCTGTTTACATATTTTATTATTTCTTTCAGTTGACATTCTAGACAAAAACAATTTTTATACTCATTTTAGAAGATTTCATTGCTAGGGCACCCGGGTGGCTCTGTTGGTTGGCTATGTTGGGTCACAATCTCAGGGTCATGGGATTGAGCCCTACGTAGGGCTCCAAGCTGGGTGTGGAGCCTGCTTGAAATTCTCTCTCCCTCCTTCTCCCTCTGCCCACCATCCCTCCTTGTGTGCTCTCTCTCTTTCTTTAAAAAAGAGTTTTAAAAATTTTTAAAAGATTTCATTTCATTGCTTCTGCATATAAGACAATAGAATATTATGGTTGCCCAATTTCTAGGTTTGGTCAAACTTTTAAGCAGAGTTTTTGCTAAAACAAGCCTCCTACCCCCTCCATTTTCAAAGCCGAGTGACAATAGCCAAGGAAACATGTTCCAGTCTTCAGACCTTTCTTATCATAAGTCACATATGTAGAATGTGAACACTGCCGAGACTCCAAGATCTCGGCCAAGTGCAGTGGAGGTTTTAGGCAGTGCAGAACAAGTCAGTCCAAACAGGCTTCCTGGCTCATGACAGAGGGACGGGCTCTGGCTGAGTTCCGTAAAGGTTATCCAGACAGTCTTTAATGCAGTGAAATATCACTGTAGAAAATTAAAGAAGGCATTTGCCTGTCCTGAATGATAAATGCTAATGTTTAAAAAGGATTTCAAATCTTTGAAGGAAAACAAGACAGCACGCCAAGGAATTCTTTTTTTGAACTATTTAAAGAGCACTCTTCCCCTCCTAGGTCTTACATCTAATGGCCAGGATTTTTCTTCTACACTAAATGAAGTAGTGATCTTCATGCTTAAATTATGAGCAGTGAGTCAGTGCCCTCTCCCCTGAGAATACCTTGGATCTCAGATTTGGTGAGGTGACTGCGTGCAGGTTTTCACCAGACAAACCAAAGAGGGTTCAGAAAACTGCTCATGTTAAATACAAAAGTTTCCTTTCTAACCTCTTTTCCCCAACCCCATGGCCCAAAGAAAGAATAAAAATTCAATTCTTGTTTATTTCCTAGGCCAGCAGTTCTCAAACTTCAGGGTGCATCAGAACCCCCTGAGAGGCTGGTTAAAATAGATTTGGGGGCCCTGTCCCCAGAGTTTCCGATTAGATCTGGGTTGAGGTCATGGAATTTACAATTTTAGTAAGTTCGCTAGTGATGCTACTGGCGGTGGCACAGGGACCACACTTTGAGAATCAATGCCTTGGGCCTTGTTTCTAGAATTTATTTCTCTACATTTAGCAGCGATTTGATTTCATCTGTTCTTTCAAAAATAATGAGGATGGAAGAGTAGGGGGTACTGTCTAGGCTGCGTCATAGTGATCAAAAGCACTGACAGCAAGTCTGATTCTCTGGGTTCGGGTCCTGGTTTCCTCACTTAGTAACTGCAGGCCCGGGAGTATGCTACTGAACTTCTCTGGGCATCTTTTTCTTCATCTGTAAAATGTAGGTACTAATACTGCCTATCTCATAAGGTGACGGAGAGATAAAGGAGTTAATACGTGCAACATATACCAGAGTCTGGCATACAGTAAGTGCTCACTAAAGGCTAACTCTTCGTCTGTTTCTTGAAAACCTTAATTTAGTAGCCATAAGTTGCACCTTGTCAGGAGAGGCTGGTGCTAAGTTGATAACGTGAAGATTACTTTCTAGATCAGTCTCAGTGATGGTGGAGGGCGGGGCTTGATCTTGGGGGACTGATGGAGTGGATGGAGTGAGTCCTCTGTGTAAGCCCTTCTTTTGCTTAAGGCCGAGTGTGGGCCACAGACCCAGTCTGAACGAAGCAGTCTTACCGGCCTCAGCATTTTGTGAGTGTCTCTGAAGCAATAGTGATGTAACCCCTTCGAGTGTGGCAGAACTTAATATTTTCTTAGGGGTGGGAGGTTTGGGGAGCCCTGCATGAGGTACAGAGGATCCCTAATGAAGAGCCTAAAACAATGGGGAGAAAAGACAAAACGCAAGTCTCACAGAAACCTTTAGAAACCAGTGAGCCATTTCTATTCTGCATCGGGAAAAAAAGGCTCAGAGCTTTATTCAAGAGACGGATGTGTAATAGTTAGGATATTGATTCTAACAAAGGCCAAGATAAAATGACTTCAAATAAGATGGAAGGTTTATTTCTTCCCTGTGGAAAAGTCCAGCCTGGCAGGCAAGGTGTAGGACGGCTCAGCCCCCATTCCTTCTCTCTGCAGTACCTTTTGCCATTACCCTTCTCTACATGGTCAAAGCTGGCTCAGCATGTCCTCACCCTCACACAGAAGACATCAGTGTCCTCTGTGTGTGTCCTCTGTGTCCTTCTGTCCTCACACAGAAGACATCAGTGTTGGGCCCACTGCTGCCTGCTAGGAGCACAGTTTCCAGTGGCCCACCTAGCTACAAGGAGAGGTTTAAAAGCCTTTCCTCAGGAGCAGTTCCTGACTCCAGGCATAAAAAGCTCCAGAAGGAGCAAATCTAATGACTTCCCAGCCTGGGCAAAGAAGTAAGGAGTAGCCAGTGTTGCAAAAATTTCTCCTAAAGCTATGGAAAAAATAAAGAGATCAGAAATGTGTGCCCGGGAGTTGAGATGGTGCCACGGCCCCAGAACCTGCAGCCTGGAAAGTGGTATCCACTTGTGACTTGATGTCCGTCGGGGCTCCTTGCTCCTGATTTGCTCCCTGTGAGGCCTACACAGTCGCTGTAGCCTGCCAGGCTCTGCGGTCTGCAGCTCCCGTATTGGGTTCAGAATAATCTGCTGCTTCTTAGCAGCCGGGATGAACTACACAATCAGTTACGTCTTTATTTTTTGCTCCTGGAAAGTATTTCAAAATCCTTCATGGTGGGAAGTGGTCCATCCTTAAGAATGTTTCTGGCTCATTCCGCTTAACTCAAAATGGAAACCCCAGGGAAGTCCCCAGAATCCCAAAACACAGCTGTTGCCCCTTGATCCTGAAAATTCTCTTCACCTTCCAGGAAGTAAAGCTTATTTCTAACTTGAGACCCAAGTTCATCAAAGCCAAAAAGCAGGGGCACCTGGGTGGCTCAGTCATTAAGCATCTGCCTTCAGATCAGGACATGATCCCAGGGTGCTGGGATCGAGTCCTGCATTGGGCTCCCTGATCGGCAGGAAGCCTGCTTCTCCCTCTCCCACTCCCCTTGCTTGTATTCCTTCTCTCGCAGTCTCTCTCTCTCTGTCAAATAAATAAATAAAATCTTAAAAAAAGAAAAAAAAAAAGGAAGTTGAAACTAGAGACAAGGACAACATAAGAAAGGGAATTTACAGACCAATCTCACTTATGATCAAAGAAGCAAAACTCCTAAATAAAATATTAGCCAATCAAGTCCTTAAGCTTATATTTAAATATATAATGTTTTATGATATATGGTGTGTGTGTATGTGTGTGTGTGTGTGTGTGTGTATGTATATGTATCCCAGGAACTCAAAGATGGTCTAATATGGGAACTTCTGTTTATGTAATTCACATCAAGAGATTAAAGGAGAAAAACCTTAGGGTCATCTCACTGGCTACAAAAGGAAAAATAAATTTATGATATTCACCCACTCATGATTTAAAATGATCAAAATGAGAACAGAGGAAGACTTGCCAATTTTAATAAAGACTGTCTACCAAAAACCTGCAGTAAACTTCCCACTTTAATGGTGGAAATTTAAAAGAATTCTCTCGAGACAAAGAACTAGGTAGGGTAAGGACGCCCTCTGTCATTGCTTCTATTTCAACATTGGGGTAGCACAGTAGGGAAACCAAAAGAAAGGAAAAAGACAGAAAGAAGGAAATGTCATTATCCCTAGACAATAGAATTACTTACATGGACAAGTTATTAGAAGACAAGTTATTAGAAGACAAGTTATTAGAAGACAAAAATTCAGCAAGATTACTAAATATAGAACAATACATAAAACTCAATTGTGGAGAAACAATAGCATGTCAAAACATAAAGCACAATTTATAATGCAATGTTAGGATCGTTGTTATCATGGAAAACCCCAACCATACACAAGGACGAACAGAACAGCACAAGAATCCCACGGGCCCATCTCCTGGCCGATATTGTTCACCCACATCCCCGACGCCTCCCTTCCATATTATTTTCAAACAAATTTTCCAGTCTTATATCATTTTGCCCATACACCCTTGTATGTATGTATGTATGTGTGTGTGTGTGTGTATATATATATATATATATATATATATATCAAGAAAAGACATTTTTGACATAACCCTAATATCACCATTGCACCTAAAAATTAGAACTATTCTTTAATATAATTGAATATTCTGTATTTTCAATGCCATAACTGTCTCATAATTATTATAATTGTTTCAGAGTTTGTTTGGAGTTGGCTGGTGTGGCCTTTAATTTATAGGTTCCCTCCATTTCTTTTCCTTTACCCTCTTTTAGTTTATTTTTAAGAAATTGAGTCACTTGTCCTATGGAGTTTCCCACAATCTAGATTTTGCTGTTGCTTCCTCATGGTGTAGTTTAATGTGTTTCTCTGTCTTCGCTATCCCCCTGTAACAAAAGTTAGTTTCTCCCTAAATTAATCTGCAAATTCAGTGCAATTACGGTTTTTCTCAATCCCCAGTTGGGTTTTTGGAAGAACATGATAAGTTGATCCCAAAATTCATAAAGGGGTCTAAAATAACCAATAAAATTTTGAAGAAAAACAAAGAGTCCAAATTCTAAAATATCAAAAATATTAAATATCAAAAATCACTTTAAGGCCATATGTTATTGGCTTAGGGTCAGATAGAAGAAAATAGAGAATCCAGAAATAAATGCACCCACATATGGAAACAATATATGGCAAAGTATAAAGAATGAAATATATATATATATATGTACATATACATATATATAACTATTTTTCAGTATATAATTTTGAGATAACTCGTTATCCAATTTTTAAATCTTTACCTCACAAAATATCAGGTGTATTTTTTGAAAAAGTAAAATAAAATTTTTTTAAGATTTTATTTTTAAGTAATCTCTATACCCAGCATGGTGTTAGAACTCACAACCCCAAGATCAAGCAAGATTCTCATGCTCTTCCAACTGAGCCAAACAGGCACCCCTGAAAAAGGCAAAATTTAAATTTTTTAGAAGATATTAAATTTTTTAGAAGAAAATATAGAAGAATATCTTTATGAATTTGGGAAAGGAAAAAATTTCCTACCCATGATTCAAAACATAAACCATAGAGAAAATTATTGACAACCTTGGTTATATTAAATTTTAAAATTTTTGACAAGACAGCAAAAACAAAGTTAAAGTTAAAAGTTAAAAGGCAAGTCACGGGGTGTGCAACTCTTGATGTCGGGTTGTAAATTTGAGCCCCATGTTGGGTGTAGAGGTTACCAAAATGAATAAATAAATAAAATCTTGGGGGTGGGGAAGACAAATCATAGACAAAAAGACAATATCTACAGTGCATAAAACCAACAAGGCTTTAATACCCAAAATGCAGCAAGAACTGCTACAAATAGAGAAGGAAAAGACAATCAACCCAAATAAAAAATGGCTGAAAGATATGAACAGGCAATTAACAGAAGAGGAACCCTAAGTAAATGGCTGTGTAAAAAAAGTCAACTTTGCAGCTAATCAGGATAATTCTAATTCAAACAAAAAACAAAACCAAGAAAATTTTATATATATATATATATATATGTATGTGTATATATATGTATATACATATATATGTATATATGTATATACATATACATGCATATTGTGGACTTTAAGTTTTGGCTAATCTGATATATATATATAATCTACATATGATATATATAATCTTTATATATAATCTGATATATAATCTATATATCTATATCTATCTATATATAGATATATATAAGATATATTATATATTATGTATAATCTGATATGTGTGTGTGTGTGTGTGTGTGTGTGTGTGTGTATATATTAGATTAGCCAAAATTTTAAAGTCCACAAACACCCATTATTGATGAGGATATGGGATATGGCGTTTTAGAAATTCAGAGCAATTTGGAAATATCCAAAAAATTAAAGATGCATGTACCTTGCAACTCAACAATTTTATTCCCATGTATACTTAGAGAAACTCTTTCATGTATGAAAAGTGACTTACTCAATAAGGTTCATTGCAGCATTGTTTGTAATCACAAAAAAAATGGAAATAAAACAGCCATCAGCCCCAAAATGGATAAATTGTGGTATGTTTGTACAATGGAATAGTGTCGGTAGCTTAAAATAAATGAGTGGAAACTACGGTATTTTCATGAATTAATCACAAAAACAAAACATTAAGCAAAATAAATAAGCTGCAAAAGCTATTATAAATGATACTATTGATAGAAGGATTTAATGTGTGAAATAGTATTATACATTGTTTATAAATGCATTTAAACGTGGCAAAGACAGAAACATATGTCTGAGGACACTGTAGGAGAAGAAACTTTTCCTTGACCTTCCTAGGGTCCTTGGCTAGACCTTAAAATTAAACTGACATAGAGAAATTTAAGAGGAGAAAAGCACACAAATGTATTTAACATAAATTTTATGTGACACAGGAACCTTCATAAGAAAGTGAGGATCCTGGGCATCTGGGTGGCTCAGTGGGTTAAGCCTCTGCCTTCAGCTCAGGTCATGATCTCAGGGTTCTGGAATCGAGCCCCGTGTTGGGCTCCCTGCTCAAGCAATGGAGCCTGCTTCTCCCTCTCCCTCTGCCCCTGCTTGTGTTCTCTCTCTCTCATCTCTCGAATAAATAAAGTCTTAAAAAAAAAAAAAAAAAGTGAGGCCCCAAAGAAATGCTTAAGTCTGAGTGTTTGTTTGAAGTATTTTTTATTTTTAAATAATCTCTATACCCAACATGGTGCTCAAACTCACAACCCTGGTAAGATCAAGAGTTGCACGCGCCACTGACTGAGCCCCTCAGGTGCCCCAAAGCTGAGTATTTTTATACTAGGTTTGATGAAGAGTGGAAAGTTGTGGGAAAATACAACAGGACTTAAAGGGAAGGGGTTAAGGGTAATAAATTGGGAGACATTTAAAAAGGTCTGTTTGGATTCCTCTTGAAGTTTCTCGGTCTTCAGAGAAAAGGATGTGTCTTTCCCCTGGGGTGGGCAGAGCATCTCTCAAATGAGGGTTTCGTGGGTAGGTTTGTTTGTTTGTTTGTTTTTTAAGATTTTATTTATTTGAAGGGCGCTTGGGTGGCTCAGTGGGTTAAGCCTCTGCCTTCGGCTCAGGTCATGATCTCAGGGTCCTGGGATCGAGCCCCGCATCAGGCTCTCTGCTCAGCAGGGAACTTGCTTCCCCCTCTCTCTGCCTGCCTCTCTGCCTGCTTGTGATCTCTCTCTCTGTGTCAAATAAATAAATAAAATCTAAAAAAAAAAAAAAATTTTATTTATTTGAGAGAAATGGCACAAAGCAGGGAGAGGCAAAGGGAGAAGAAGCAGACTCTCCCTTGAGCAGGAAGCCAATGGCTGGGCTGATCCCAGGACTCTGAGATCACCACCTGAGTGGAAAGCAAATGCTCAACCATAGGAGCCACCCTGAAGATCTTACTACCTGCTTCAGGGGAGAGGGGGCAGTGGTCAGCGAATTCTTCCTTTGCCGTTCCTTGCTGTTCCTCAAATTCCTTCAGCTTGAAATATTTATTTTTTTTAAAAGATTTTATTTATTTGACAGAGATCACAAGCAGGCAGAGAGGCAGGCAGAGAGGGGAGGAAGCAGGCTTCCTGCTGAGCAGAGAGCCCGATGCGGGGCTCGATTCTAGGACCCCGGGATCATGACCAGAGCCGAAGGCAGCGGCTTAACCCACTGAGCCACCCAGGTGCCCTTGAAATATTTAATATTTAATATGCAGAGGTTCCATATTTTGAAATATTTAATATGCAAAGGTTCCATATTTTGGGGTAGTGTGTTCGACTGACAAACACCAAATTTAAGAGAATGGTTACCACCGAGGAAAGAATGAAAGAAATGGGATTGAATGGGATACAAAAAAATCTTGGACAGTATCTGAAATACTTTATTTCTTTAGAAAAAATGTGAATCAGGATATGGCAAAATGTTAGCATTTCACAGAGCTGGGTGGTAAGAACATGGGTGTTCAGTATATGGTATTTTTTTCTATGCTCTGCATTCGCAAAATATTTTACAGATTCTTGAAAAGCAGTTTAAAAAGTTGTACACTAGTCTATTCCAATACTTCCTAAATATCAGGTTATTATACTAGAGGTGGGGGCGGGGGCGGCGAGGAGCTCTTTTCTAGGGTCCCCCTCCCAGAACTGACCGGGGCTACAGTGCTAATCAACTTGGTGAAATTATGCCCATGTAGGACCTCGGGTTTTGGTCAATACAAATGCGCCCTCTGCTGGTCCTATAGTGCCCTGTCCCAAAGTTCAAAAGAGCTGTGAGGAGCTGTGAATGTCTTCAGTGCTATGGCTTTATTGAGCCAGCCACGTTGGGGACAGGGAACCACCCCCCGACACCCCCACCTCCAGAGTTCCCCGTATCACAATTCTGTTAATGTTCCATATGATCCAAGACAAAATAAATTCCAAGGTACCACCCCGATCAACCTTCCCAATTTCCCCAAGCACCCCGTACATTAACAATTTTGTCCCCACTGCTAGATTGGGAAATTGATATGGGACACAATACATGCCACCCTTCAAGTTTAGGAATGACAGGGAAAAAAAAAAAAAAAAAACAAGTGACAAAGATGCTCTGGGCTGGGAAGGAGTGAAGGTGTCACAGACAACTTTGAATGCTGAAAAATGGATTAACTAGTATTAAGGGGTGATGTTGGTAGGATGACAGGTGAATTTTTTCCTTTCCAATCTTTCCTTAAAGGTATAATACCTATAAACAAAATTGAGGAAAAATAAATTCACAGAAGAATCTACTGCTCAAAGAGAAATAGAGACTGCATATTAGAGTCTTCCTTTTTAAAAGTTTTTTTTTTTATTATTTTTTGGTTTTGTTCTATTTTGTGTTAATATCCATCTTCCCCGATAAAATTTAAGCACCCCGAGACTAGGTGTTTCCGTCCTATTCCCCACTGTATTCCCAGTACCTAACACAATTCCTGGCATGTAGTAAATATCTAATAAGCATGTGACAAATGAAGTAAATGACCATTTTCTCAAGATAAATCAGTACAAATTTTCTGGGGAACAATTTAGCAGAAAACACTGTGCCTTAAATGCTTATTTTCTTTAATAATCATAGATGTGAACAAAGAGTAGGTCTTTAAATAATCAAAAACATATCTTTCAAGGATATGTCATACAAAGTTCTTACTAATTATAAAAAATTTGGAACAATCTGAATTTTAAGTTACATTTGGCTAAATCTGTTATGGTACATCTGTACAGTGAAATGTTATGCTGTTATTATAGTCACTTTTAGGAATATTTAATTATAAGGGAAATTCTTTTTTTTTAATTTTTTATTTCTTTTCAGTGTAACAGTATTCATTGTTTTTGCACCACACCCAGTGCTCCATGCAATCCATGCCCTCTCTAATACCCACCACCTGGTTCCCCCAACCTCCCACCCCCCGCCCCTTCAAAACCCTCAGATTGTTTTTCAGAGTCCATAGTCTCTCATGGTTCACCTCCCCTTCCAATAAGGGAAATTCTAATAACAAAAGTAAATTAAAATTCTATATACTTTTTAAAATTCTATTAAAATGAGTATATATTATATATGCATGAAAGTGCATACACCAAAATGTTTGCAATAATTGTATGTGAGTAGAGTGATCATGGTGAGGTTTTTTTGGTTCTTGTTTATTTCTACCAAGTGCCAACCCTGTTTTAGGTATTTTATTTGTATTAACATTTTTTCTTTATTGAGGGAAAATTGACATATGGTAACTTATACTTATTTAAATTTTACAATTAGGTAAGTTTCTTAAAGTGTTAAATAATACTATTTATTTCTCCTGTAAAGATTTTAAAGCAGCCGACTTCACTTTTTCTAGTTTTTCTTAGGTTTTTTTTTTTTTAAGTTTTTTTTATTTCATAGAGAGAGAGATCACAAGCAGGAAGAGAGACAGGCAGAGAGGGAGGGGGAAGGAGGCTCCCGGCTGAGCAGAGAGCCCGATGAGGGGCTCGATCCCAGGACTCTGGGATCATGACCTGAGCCGAAGGCAGAGGCCCAACCCACTGAGCCACCCAGGCTAGTTTTTCTTAGGTTTTTAAAAAATATTTTATTTATTTATTTGAGACAGAGAGAGAGAGAGAGAGGGTGCGTGCACACAAGCATGGGGGAGGCAGCAGGAGAGGGAGAAGCCTATTCCCCACTGAGCAGGGAGACTGATGCAGGACTTGATCTCAGGACCCTGGGATCATGACCTGAGCCTAAAGGCAGATGCTAAAATGACTGAGCCACCCTGTCTCCCCTAATCAATTTCATTTTCAATGTTATAACCACACTGGGGTTTTAAGAAGAAATCTAAACACACAGAGCCCTCCTAGTCTAACATTATTTTCTTTTTCTGTTTTCTTTTATAGCCCTTATTTATTTACATATGTATTTTATAGAGTTCTAACACACTATTCTATAGTTTACATTTTTACTTTTTTATACCATATTTTCCATATTGCTTATTATCTTTTTAACCATAATTTTAAATGTCAAATTAATGCATCATGAATTATTTCCCCAATCTCCCACTATTGAGTTGTTTAATTTTTCATTATTAATAACAAAGTTATAACAACTTTGGGCCAAAATTTTGTTCTTTTGAATTATTTCTTCATGATAAATACCCAGGAGTGAGATTCCTGATCAAAGACGAAAACATTTTTCTGGTTCTTGGTACATACTGTCCTATCACTTTCCCAAAGAGTCTCCTAACTGTAATGTCACTTGCTATGGGCCAGCACTGCTTTGTGCAGCATTTGCTAGTTTTCTAGGTATAACATACTTCACTGTGCTAATCTACATGTCATTGACTCGAACCTAGCAGATGTTTCCCCATGTCTGGGATTGTTTTCTGTTACCTCTTGTCCTTTGCATTAAGGATGCTCTTTGTCCTCACAGACCAGGAGCTGAGGAGTATCATCCCTGACCCTCTAAGAGCGTCCCTGGCTGATCACGTCCAGACCCCTGAGGCAGATACTGTCCGAAAGACGTAAGTGTTCAAAGTTGTAATGACATGGACTGCTCCATTTTTGTTTCATTTTTCTTTGTTTGTTTTAAAGTCACTACTCTACACCCAACCCGGGGCTTGAACTCACTACCCCGGGACCAAGAATTACATTCTCTACTGGCTGAGCTAGCCAAGCACCCCTCCTTTTTCTTTGTTTGTAATTAATTTAATTTTTGTCTTTTCTAAGCACGAAGATTCTCAGGCTAGCTGCATACTCGAACGTCTAGAATGATTGTCTCAGAAACGGAGTCTTGGGGAGGATTATACTGTGACATGCTTCCTCCTTCAACCATATTCTTTGGCTAGGTGGGTGAGGAGTGAAGTTTAACAGCATGGAAACCACTTTCTCCGTTTGTCTAGTAGCTGAGATCTATGAACGCGCCTAGAAAGGAGGAGTCTGTCATCTCAGCCTTGGTTTCTCCTCTCAGCATTCAGTCAGCTCTGGGTAAAACAAATAGTACTTAATAATACTAACACAAGTAGCTAACACGTAGTAAGTGCTTCCTATGCGCTCTCTGGGCTTACTCCAAGCTCACTGACCAAGGCTCGGCCTGTAGCCCCCATCACTTGACCTAAGCCCCATCTGGCATTGGCAGCTGGAACCATAGCCTATTGTGACCTCCCATGAGGTCAGTGACTTGAGAACCTGCCCTCGCCTGCCCCGTGGTGTAAGGATTCTCTCCGGGGTCCAAAAGGCTTTATGCTCTCTACGAACAAAGGGAGGGAGGCACACTATGGTGTGGAGGCAGCTACCTGGAAAATTCCATTTCTTAGCTTTTATACCTCGGCTTTTTCCACCATGGATTCAAATGACTTACAGCAACCCCATCACTAAGAAAAAGGTGAGGTGACCAAAAAAGAAAAAAAATTTTAAGTCAGAGGATTAAAAAAAAAGAACACCAATAACACTTCACAAAAGTCACTATAGTCGTTGTAACTAAAGATCAGACTTGCAGTTTTGAATAGAGATTCCTAAATGTGAAAGCAAAAAAAAAAAAAAAAAAACAGAAAAAAGAAAGAAAGACAGACAAGAAAGATAAGACAAAGAAGCAGCAGCAACACAGTCAGGTTTGTGGTTCTCATTTGCAGCGCACCTGTTCCTCGGGGGAAATCAATGTTTTCCTAGCATTAAATTCTAAAGGATAAATCTTCTGTGGGTTTTTATAGAGTGACATTGAAGGATTTAAAGACTCAAATATTTACAGGAAATTCCATTTACCTCATTCAACAAATATTTCTCAAGTTTCTCCAGTAAGGCCCTGTACTAGTATAGCACAGTGAATGTAATACTGATTTAGCTAGAAAATAAAATGCCCAGAACCAGTGCATTGTTGTTGTCTAAGAGACGGATGCTTGGGGAGGTAGCTGCTGCTGCCACTTTCCTGAAACCCACGTGGCTGTTTTTTAGGGGCCCTTTTGCCCAGAGAACATAAGCCTGTTCTCCTCAAGGCAGAGAGTCAGTGACAGCAATCCTACAAGGGATCACACAGACACAGCACGTGACCTTTTGGTGGCCAGATCTCATCAGGAATAGAATTCCAAAGGGCATAACAGAGTGGATGGATAGTGGCATGTTCCTAAGACAGTCTTTCTTAAAGGTCATTTATTTTCAGCTAAGCCTCTGATAGAAGACCTTTGGTTCGACAACCGTGTGTCATTCAACCAAAGGCATAAATGCGCAACCCCAGAGAGGCAAACTATTTCTTCTGCGGTCTAAATTGAGGATTTAACCAAAGAGAATCCCAAAGGGAAGACTCGACTTGTTACTCTATCTTCTTCAGGGAAGTGTTGAGGAAAAGAGGGTTAACCCAAGTGTGTAAAATGCCCATGACAGCGCCGCAGGAACGGGGGCTCAGTGTTTGCTGACTCTTCCTCTTCCTTGTCCAGCAGAGTTTTCGATTCAGTCTGGTCCTGTTGTTTCGCTCTTTCTTCAAGGGGCAGAGACTATGATGTACGCCGTCTGCCCGGGACACTCCCAGGACACGAGTCCCCAGAGAGGCTGGGTCCTGTAGATGCCTCTCTTCTTCCAAGAGGATCGGAGGGGAGGACTGAAGCGAGACTGTTCAAACAGCAGGCTCTAGGCGACATCAGCGTGAGTATAAACATCCAGGAGCCTGGTCCAAAGCTTGCTCCCAGTGGGCTCCCATGTACAGTTGCGTAAGTGCTTACTCTGTATTATGGGAACCGCAAAGGGACAAGTGAGAGCTGAAATCCAGTCTGTGGTTCACTCACCATGCCCTGCATCCCCGCAATGGGCTTCATTCTCCCAAAGGATGGGGTGCCCATTTCTAATTCCTACAAGGGTACTAAAAGGAAACTTCAGTTACCTATACACTGCTTCTGGCGCCAGATGTGTGGAGTCTTTTCCCACATCAATCAGTCTCCAGCTCAAAGGACACCGACTGGGTGCCCCATCGTTCAATTCTGACCCTGCCTGGAGTTTGCACAGCCCCCACAGGAGAAGGGCGCGGTCCCACAAGACTGCCCCCACTTGACACACCAGTCACAAGTCCCAGGTTGTCACCGATACATAGAGGGTTCCCACAACCCCTTTCTCAGTTTTGATAATTCACTAGAATGGCTCACAAACCTCAGAAAGTCATTTACTTGCTATAATTGATTTATTGCAAAGGATGTTTTAAAGATTGTATTGTTTTTGTCTTTTGTTTTTTTTTTTTTAAGATTTTATTTATTTGAAAGAGAGTGGGAGTGAGTGATCAGAGGGAGGGGCAGAGGGAGAGGGAGAAGCAGACTTCCCACTGAGCAGGGAAGCCGGCGTGGGGCTCGATCCCAGGACCCTGAGACCATGACCCGAGCCGAAGGCAGATGCTTAACCGATTGGGCCACCCAGGTGCCCCAAAGATTTTATTGTTAAGTAGTCTCTACACCCAACGTGGGGCTCAAACTTACAACCCCAAGATCAAGAGTTGCACACTCCACCAACTGAGCCAGCGAGGCGCCCCTTACAGAGGATATGTTAAAGTATACGACTGAACAGCCACATGAAAGGGTACATAGGCCAAGGTCCAGAAGAGTCCCAAATGCAGGCGCTTCTGTCTCCATGGAGGTGAGGGTGTGTGCCCCCCTCCCTGCACGTGGATGTGTTCACCAACCCAGCAGCAAGCCACACTCGTTTGGTTCAGGTTTATGGAGGCTTCATCACACAGGCATTGATCGATAAAAGCATTGATTAAAGCAAGCTAGCCTGTTCTCCGTCCTCTGAGGTTGCGGTATTGGGCTGAAAGTTCCAACCCTCTAATAACACGGTTGGTTCCCCTGGTAACCAGCACCCCCTCCTAAGGTGCTTTCTAAAATCACCTCATTAACACAATCTCAGGTGTGGTTGGAAAGAGTTGTGTTAATGAAAAACAAAAGCCACTCTTTCCACATTTATGCTCTAGGAATTACAATGGCTTCAGGAGCTCCATGCCAGAGACTGGGGATGAAGACCAAATACGTATTTTATTATGTCAAAATATTATAGGCACTGAGTGGGTAGCTGCGTCCCCACTCTGCCATCCTCTCTTAGGAGGACTCTCCATGGTTGTCCCAGCCCATGGGGAAAGGTGAAGACTGACATGGTTGTGGTCATCTGCTTGAGAAACTTCTGGAAAGTTAGCAAATGATGCAACGGTGAATAAAGCTGGCTTTGATTTAAACTAAACAGTATTTGTAGCAATAGCAATCTATCAAAGTTAAAAATTGCTTCACTTTGATCCAACTCTGTAGATCATGATTTAGCATCAAAAAAGGGGACGATCAGAAAGTGTATTCTGCTCCTCTTTCCTGCTCTGGCATTAGACCCAGCAGGATTAAAGGAAAGGCTGAAGCCGAGCATCTCGGCACCAGCTCCATTCTAAGACTCCCTCTTCTGCTCCATGTGGAACCCACACAAAGCCCCTTCGAAGCCGTGCTGTTTTAGTCAACATACTCTTCCTTTGACGGTTTTTTTCTTCCTTGTTTCCTGCACATCATGGTCCTTTTCCTTAATTTTTCACCTTTAGGAGATGGAGCTGATTGGCAAAACCAAGAGAAAGAAAAGAACCAGGACAGACAAGTCCAAGGCGCCCAAGGGGAGGAGAGAAGGAAAGGTCCACAGGGAAGCAGAGGCCACTGTTGGTAAGGGGGAGGGTGCCCTTGACAAGCGACCCAGGAAAAGATACCTAGCGGGGGCTGGGAGGTGTCACAGAGAATCGGCATGAATCCAGTGGGATGAACCACCGGCTTTGAGTCTTTTGGACTATGTCTGGTTAAGACGCTGTTGCAGCCTTACTTAATGTCAGTATCTTAGGAGAGAGGGAAGAGAGGAAACCAGGCTTGCCTTGAGACTTGCAACCAAGAGAGGAAATAATAATAACAGCCCCTAGTTACTGAATACCCACTGTATTAAGAGCCCCGCACACGCGACATCATGAAATCCCCAGAACATCGCCCTTAAAGTAAGCATTATTATTATTATTTTTAAAGATTTTATTTATTTATTTGACAGGCAGAGATCACAAGTGGGCAGAGAGGCAGGCAGAGAGAGAGGAGGAAGCAGGCTCCCTGCTGAGCAGAGAGCCCGATGTGGGGCTCGATCCCAGGACTCTGGGATCACGACCCAAGCCAAAGGCAGAGGCTTTAACCCACTGAGCCACCCAGGCGCCCCAGTAAGCATTATTATTATAAGGCGTAGTGGTTGAGGCTAGAGAGATAGGGTGGCTTGCATTAGATCAAACAGACTGAACAGGAATTGGTGGACCCAGACTCAGACCCTGACATTTGATTCCAAGTACATGGTCTTACCATGTCTCTGTGAACTGATAACTATCATCATTTGAGAATGGGGCATTTGGGAAGGGGAAGGATGAAAGGAGCTCTGAATGATCACCCAGTTGCTGTTTTTCTTCTTGGTTCCCTGTGTTACACCTTCCAAGGAATGTAGAATCCCATGCTTCTGAAGACTTTCTTTAGCTTAAAACTTAACACCCGTTCTTTCCTGGCCACATGATTTAGAAGACCCTCCAGGCAAATCAAAGGCTGTCAGAAAGGAAGGGATTGGATTGTCTCCTGGGCCCAATCTATTTTTGAGATTTGCTTTTTAAAGTCTTGCTGACCTTACGTTGTTGTAGCCCATGACTTGGGTTGCATTGGCAGGACTGGGGAAAGGAAATACTTGCGGTCCCCAGAGGTGAACTGAGGAAGAGTTCTGAGAGTATGGAAGGCTTAAACTTTGCCAGGTTTCAAAACCGCAACTTGAAGCCAGACTCTTGAGGCGTGACTTTCCATGTATGTCTGTAGTTTTCCCCTGTGGAGAGTCTTGCTTCTACCATACATCAGGGTGAAACAGACCTTCTTTAGTAGGAAGACTACTGAATGACAGTTGATCCAAACAGGATAAGGCAGTTTCCCAAAGGGTGGTCTGTGGACCGCCCTTCTCAAAACACTTGGAGTGAACATTAATATGCAGATTCCTGCAGAATCAGACTCTGGGAGTGGGGCCCAGGAATCTACACCCCAGGTGATTCCACCGAAGTTTAAAAGCTACTGGAAAACAGGCAGAGGTGACATTTACTTAGCTACAACTCTGTCCCCCATTGTTCTTCTCCAGGAAAGTCAAAGGAAGCAAAGGCTGAAAAGAAATCAGAGTTAATTCCTAAAGAAAGAAAACCAAGAGCCAAAAGGAAAAATACACAGAAGGAAAGGAATCTGGAAGTAGCAGAGCTGAGTGGGCCTGATGTCATTAACTCTAAGGAAACAGAAGACACTACTGATAGAGGTTTCTCCCCTGCAGAGTCTATGGTAGAGGACCCTTGGCTCTCCCACGAGTATGATGCTCAGGAGAGCCAAGTGTCCATAGACAGAAGATCATCACCTGCCCAGACCGCACCTGCCAACAGGGGATCTCAAGAAGAACGAAGTTACGAGGACCCTTCCAAAGTAAGGTCCAATACTCTCACCTGGGCCAGAGAGATTTCTGTTCTCACTGGTACCACCGCAGAGGTGGGGGAAACTGCCCTGAACCCCACTGCAGGCTACTGAAACAGTGCCGCTGCACCATGGTTTTAGTTGTTCTACTTTGATACCGTCTGACCCTTTAAGAAAAGACACAGCATGGCAAGGCCCCTCTGAAATGATGTGTTCTGTGAGGTTTCCAAGATGCCACAGCATATATGCAACCCGTAAGGAGCAAGAAGTTGGCACAGGCTTCATGGTTGCAGGGAAAGGTGGACTTTGACCATCAGAGCCAAGTACCTACCCTCTTTTTTGTTTGTTTGTTTTTTAATTATTAGAGAGCATGAGCAGAGAGAGGGAGAAGCAGACTCCCTGCTGAGCAGAGCACCCGACCTGGGGCTCAATCCCAGGACCCTGAGATCATGACCTGAGCCGAAGGCAGCCTCTTAAGCAACTGAGCCACCCAGGCGCCCCCCCCCCCCCCCCCCCCCCCCCCCCCCCCCCCCACCACCAAGCACATATCCTTGACTTGGCCTGGCTGGGAGCTCATGTTTTATTTGCCTCCCAAAGGCTACAGAAATTCCTCCTTTCCTAATCTGCTTTTCTGTGGCACGTAGCTGCGCCACAGGCAGCTCATACACACATATCTGTCTGTCTTTACAAGGTGCTGCAGCATATAAAAGTTATTTTGTTCCAGGAGCCTTGATTCTAATGTCAAGTATTTAAGAGAAAAACTGAGTGAGTGTAAGGAAAATTACCCTTGAAAATCTCTGCAATTAATTTTTTTTTAAAGATTTTATTTATTTATTTGACAGGCAGAGATCACAAGTAGGCAGAGAGGCAGGCAGAGAGGCAGGCAGAGAGAGAGAGAGAGAGGTGGAAGCAGACTCCCTGCTGAGCAGAGAGCCCGATGCGGGGCTCGATCCCAGGACCCTGGGACCATGACCTGAGCCGAAGGCAGAGGCTTTAACCCACTGAGCCACCCAGGCGCCCCGAATTTTTTTTTTTAAAGATTTTATTGCAGAGGCAGGGGGAGAAGCAGGTTCCCTGCCAAGCAAGGAGCCTGATGTGGGACTTGATCCCAGGACGCTCAGATCATGACCCAAGCTGAAGGCAGCCACTTAATTGACTGAGCCACCCAGCCTTCCCTCTACAATGAATTTTTTTTTTAAAGATTTTATTTATTTACTTGACAGACCGAGATCACAAGTAGGCAGAGAGGCAGGCAGAGAGAGAGAGAGGGGGAAGCAGGCTCCCTGCTGAGCAGAGAGCCCCATGCGGGGCTCGATCCCAGGACCCTGGGATCATGACCTGAGCCGAAGGCAGAGGCTATAACCCACTGAGCCACCCAGGCGCCCCTACAATGAATTTTTAAAAATACCACACAGATATATCTCTCAATAAGACCAACACAACCAAATTTTCTTCTGCTGTTGGAATAAATCGGTTTTTTTTCCACTGGTATGAAGGTGCTGAACTGCATTTTTGTAGGGGAGAAAAAAAGAATATCTTTGAACGCCACAATTATACTCACAGCTAAACTGCTATGCTTAACCCCACATAAGTTACAGGTGCATATGGTACAATTCTGCTGAATCTCATTTAATCTTTACAGCCACACTTGTGCACCAGATGTGATTATCCCCATTTCTCAGACTTCAAAACTGAGGCTTAGACATAAGCAGCCGAGTTGCCAGAAGTTACACAACCATCATGCCATAGAGCCGAGACTTACATCCAGGTCCTTTGACTCTATAAGTAGGGCTCTTGTCAGTTTTAAATTACTATAGTTTTCTTTATTTTATTGCCCACGGTCAACTAAAAAGGGTTTCAGAAAGATTTTTCCCGGGACGCCTGGGTGGCTCAGTTGGTTGGACGACTACTTTCGGCTCAGGTCATGATCCCGGAGCCTTGGGATCAAGTCCCGCATGGGGCTCCCAGCTCTATGGGGAGTCTGCTTCTACCTATGACCTTCTCCTCGCTCATGCTCTCTCTCACTGCCTCACTTTCAAATAAATAAATAAATAATTAAAAAAAAAAAGAAAGAAAGATTTTTCCTTTATTGTTCCCAATCCTCCTAGCTGCGCAGACTATGGACTTCTGCTCTACACCGCAGGTGAAAATTTTAAGCTGTGGGCAGAACTTTCCTGAGTCTGCTAGAGAATCAGAATTTCTTAGATGTATTATCAAGCCAAAGTACTCTGCTGCTCTGCAAAGGCTAATAAGCCGCTTAGTTTCACCCCAAGCAGGATATACAGAGCGCCCATGGAAGAGTTACAGTCCAAGTTTCCCTCCTGGGCTCATTTCTGACAGTGCAGAGGGTGTTAGGGAGAAAAGGAAAGTGAAGACATCCTTCACGTAAGCTGAGAAAACCTTCCGTTTAAAAAGTGGGTTTGCCTGGGACTCAACGTGAGTCTAATACATTTACATCTAAGACCACCTGCGGTAAGATAGCCTTTATCTAGAACCTGTGCTTCCCAGTCCTGGTCACCGGAGAAGCTTCTAGAAACCACCGAGGCCCCCACCCAGATATTCTCATTGAATTGGTCTGGGAGGGGCCTTGGCCTCAAGTCAGGTTTAAAAGCTCCTTACGTGGGACGCCTGGATGGCTCAGTTGGTTGGACGACTGCCTTCGGCTCAGGTCATGATCCCGGAGTCCCGGGATCGAGTCCTGCATGGGGCTCCCAGCTCCGCAGGGAGTCTGCTTCTCTCTCTGACCTTCTCCTCGCTCGTGCTCTCTCTCACTGTCTCTCTTTCAAATAAATAAATAAAATCTTTAAAAAAAAAAAAAGCTCCTTACGTGATTGTAAAGTGCAGCGAGGGTCGAAACTCCTTACGTGATTGTAAAGTGCAGCGAGGGTCGAAAACTCCAGACTACCGTGTGCCAGACGTTATTTTGGCACTTGCCCTATTTCAGTTAGCCCCGGTAACAGCCCCAAGAAGAAGACAGTATCGGGGAAATTAAGTTGAGACCTCGAAGCGAGTACGAAGCCTGGACCCAGGCCAGTCAGACCGCCCAGCCCCAGGCAGAGGCCATGGTTCGTGCGGAAACCACTGGGGACTCGTCTTAGAGCTGGGGAGGAGGGTGGTCCCCCGAGACAGGCTCTGCCTTTCAAAACATTCTGGTTCCTCAGGCCCTCGTCGCCAAGAGGGAGCGAGAGGGAGCTTCTCGGGATAGGCTGCGAGCGGAGAGGGCTGCGATGAGACACTTGGAGGTGGAGAGGAAGAGAAGGGAACAGGAGGAGCAGCAGCGGCTCCTGGAGGAGCAGCTGGAGAGAGCAGAGAAGATGCAGGAGGAGCTGGAGCTGGAGCAGCGCGCCCGCGCGGAGGAGAAGCGGTGGGTCCCGCGGGTCCGCGGCCGCCAGCAGATCGGTGGGGCAGCGGGAAAAGGCCAGGTGGACCTCCACCAGCGCCGGGGTTGGTTCTGAGGCTCGTGCCCAGTAGGCAGACAGCACGGCCCGTTCTCTGTTACCTGTCGGAAGGTACGGAGTCGTTCCTGACCCTGAGGGAGCCTCCAGGTTCATGTTCATGGGGTGTTCTTGGAAGGGCTTTGCGACCCAGCCCAGCAGGCCTTTGCTGAGTCCCTGCGGCTGTCTGCATTGTTCTAGATTCTTTTCATAGGCCTTGACTCATTTCATTTACTCTTTCCAACAACCCTGGGAGGCCTCCAGAGTTCTACGGTTCATCTCCTAACAGTGGAAAATGAAGCTTTGGGAACTCAGTGCCCCTGCCCCAGAGCACAGAGCTGTGCAAGGAAACCTGCGGCTTCTAGCTCCAGGCCAGTTGCCTTCTTGCTTCTGCTCTTTGCTCGGTTTCCCTTGGACACCCAGTGTCCTCTGAGTGGCATGTCCCCATGGCCCGTAGCCACAAAGCCGCCCCCCAGGGCACTGCCCATGGGCTCATCTCACAAGGATGTCCCAGTATTGGTGGCCATTTCCCTGACTATCCCGTGGCTGTTTCCTCAGCCTGAGGAAACAGAGACTCGAAGAAGAACAGCAGCGACGGGAGGAGGAGGAGAGGAAGCAGCAAGTCCAGTTGCAGGTGGCCCGGGAGAGGGCCCGGCGGCAGCAGGAGGAGTTCCGGAGGAAACTTCGAGAACTGCAGAGAAGAAAGCAGCAGGAGGAAGCCGAGCGGGCGGGTGAGGAAGGGCTCCTGGAGCCGCCTGCACTTCCTATCTGGGGCAGACGTATTTTTATCCCACTGTGGGTGTTCACTTGACTCTCCCCGGAGTTATTCCTACCCTAAGCCTTGGTGCATGAAGCAGTCTAAATGTATAAGCTCTTCTTTCTGAAGGGATGAGTATGGGTGACCGCAGTGAGCCGAGACAGATGATCAAAATAAACACAGACTCACTTGTGGAAAGGACTCTTGGCCCCACTCACAATTCAGTCACCTCCTGAACTGGGATCCTGCCCCTCCCATGGCCCTTCCAGCATTGCCCAGGGTCTGCCTACATGGGGGCTGGAGCCCTGCTCGCCGAGGGAAGCAAACATCTGGGTGGCTTCAGGGCAGCTTTTCAGGTGCGGACCCGCACAATCTCTGTGGCCTCACTTGTGAGGCTCAGCAGGTGTCAGCAGGTGACCTCCTTTCGGCTGGTCAGTTCACCTGAGCAAGCACAAAATTTCTCCAGACCCCGATCTGACGCCTCTCCCCAGCTACCTGCGTATTTCCCACGAGTACCTCAGGCTCTGGAAAATTCTCTGCCAAGGTTTTGTACTCATTGCCCGGTGCACTGCACATAGTATGTGCTTGATAAAGGACTCTTAAATTTGTACATTGACCCCAAGCTGATCCCCACAGAGGAGCTGGCAGCTGGCAGGGAAGCCAGCATAGTATCTCCTGGCGAGTCCTTGGGAATCAGACTTGGGAGTTAGGTCCGAGAACTTTCTCCAGGAACAGGAACCCCGTGGAGCCTACCCCTCTCCCGCTTTCTATTCTGCAGAGGCTGAGAAGCAAAGGCAGAAGGAACTGGAAATGCAGTTAGCAGAGGAAGAAAAACGCCTGCTGGAAATGGCTGAAGAAGAACGGTTGGAGCACCAGCGGAGGAAGAAGGAGGCCGAGGAGAAGGCTCGGCTCGTAGCGGAGGAGAGAAGACAACAGGAAGAGGAGGCAGCACGGCTGGCCCTGGAGGAAGCCATGACGCGAGCACAGGAGGAAGCCAGGTAGGGGATAGTCGGGCAACAGTTGCCACAGAGGGATCATTTCAGGGGCTTGATTCCACATTTGCACGGCCTCTGGACAAGGGAAGTTCTCCCACTTTCCGTAAGCGTGGTTTGGAAGAACTAAATCCTGAGATTCTTTTGCTGTCGGTATCATAGAATGTCTTCATGGCTTGTAGACTTTGTATTGAAGCTGGAAGGGAGTTTCGATTTCGTCGCTCTCAGCCTTCTGGTTTACAGATTAGAAAATTGAGTCCTAAGGAGGGGGAAAGGATCTTGATCAAGGCCGAAGAGTGAGTCAGCAGCCGTGCCAGGACCACATCTGAGACCCCCTGATTCTGAACCACTGCCCTTCTCAGTATTTTCTGGTTACTTTTAATGTGCCAAACACTCTTCTGGACACTGAGAATTCAGAAGTAAGCAAAACAGATGTCTCTTCTCCCTTGGCATTTACATTCTGGGGCTGGGGGTAGAAAGACAATTTTTTTTAGCTGGCAATAGATGCTAGACAGAAAAAGTTTTAAACGTGTGACAGGATTGCAGGACCCTTCCTTTAGATTGGTTGCCAAGGGCAAAACTTCTCATAGTGTTCTATAAGGTGAAACCTGAATGACAAAGAGCCAGATAAACATCTGGGAGGAAAAAACATCTGGGAGGTAAACAGTGAGGGCAAAGGCTCAAAGGAAGGAATGAAACTGGCATGTTGGAAGAATAAAGGAAAGTCAGTATGGCTGGAACTAAGTGAACAAGGCACAGCTACTTCCAGATAAGATCAGAGAAGTAAGCTAAGACCAGATCTCATGAGAAACTTGTTTGGAGAGTTAGTACAGAACTAATTATCACGGGCCAGTGGCATTTCCCCCCTCTATTCCTTTATAATAGTTAACGATCGTTTCATCTTTCTGATAATAGAATTTCTTGAGCAATGTGGTTTCAATGGACTCTAAAAGCTAGGTACTCTATCATTGCTTTCTTATGAATTTCCACTCCTTAGAGAAAGCAACAAATAGACATCACTCTTTAGAATCATCAAAATTGAAGGGTACAGGGGCACAACACAGAAAAGTGTGTGAGTCCAGTCTTGACTGTAAACAGTTTACCCACCTCAGATGTGTTTTTCTACAACTTAAGCTGAATCTAAGCAAAAAAGTACTCTTCAGGGGACCAGAAAGAGAAGACAGAACAATTCTCTTTCAAGGTTTTCCACCTAACCTTGAGTTGTTCAACTCCTGGGCTTTTCTCAACTATTGCCCACCACCCACCCCAGCTGTTAAGTGAATTCAAAGACAGATTAGGGAAGTCTTGATTCAAAATCAAAATTATGTATTCCATGTGTCAGAGCAGCAGGACTGGGCTCACAAGTATCGAGACCAAAAGCAAGCTGCATGATTTTGTAAAGCTAGTCCAAGTAGCTGAAGGCAGAAAACCAAGTAATTAAAGCAGTGAGAGGTATAGCCTCAGTACACCCAGAGGTAGAACTTAATGCCAGTTGGCTTTATCTCATCTTCACTTGGGTGACATCGGACCAGGTACTTTAACTTCTTTCTCTGGCCTGTTTGCTCATCTCTAAAACAAGGGAGTCCCTTCCAGCAATACGAGTTTAAGAACTGCTAGCTTTGCCTTTCCTTTTACTTTTCCAGTAGAAGGCTCATGAAACTCCAAAACTCATGTGTAAAGTTACTAAATGAATAGAGTATGATCTTCCACTAAAATGCGAGATCAGCAGCCCCAAGTCTGATGATTGCTCAAACCCAAAGTTCTTCTACTAGCTTATAAGAGCAATTTTTAAAAATAAATTTATTTTTTAAATTAACATATAATGTATTATTTGCCACAGGGATACAGGTCTGTGAATCCTCAGACTTAATTCACAGCACTCACCATAGCACATACCCTCCCCAATGTCCATAACCCAGCCATCCTATCCCTCCCCACCAACCCCCAGCAACCCCCAGTTTGTTTCGTGAGATTTAGAGTCTCTTATGGTTTGTCTCCCTCCTGATCCCATCTTGTTTCATTTTTTCCCTCCCTACCCCCAACCCCCCACCCTGCCTCTCAAATTCCTCACATCAGAGAGATCATGTAACTGTCTTTCTCTGATTGACGTAGTTTGCTCAGCATAATACCCTCTAGTTCCATCCATGTCGTTGCAAATGGCAAGATTTTTTTCTTTTGATGGCTGCACAGTGCTCCATTGTACATATATATCACATCTTCTTTATCCATTCATCTGTTGATGGACAGCTAGGTTCTTCCCATAGTTTGGCTATTGTGGACACTGCTGCTATCAACACTGGGGTGCACGTGCCCCTTCAGATCACTACACTTGTATCTTTGGGGTATATACCCAGTAGTGCGATTGCTGGGTCGTAGGGTAGCTGTTTTCAACTTTTTGAGGAACCTCCATACTGTTTTCCAGAATGGCTGCACCAGCTTGCATTCCCACCAACAGTGTAGGAGGGTTCTATAGGGCAATTTCTAAGATGCTTAATCATATCTGGATTGTGGTTGGCTTGTCTCCTTAGGCAAAAAGCTGCTTTGGAGAAACATCTTCATTTTCATCAAGAACTCTATAAGGAAGCCAGTGCCCTACAGTGGACACATAACATTTCCAGATCGTGGGTCTACTCTTATTTCCAGTTCCTACAAATACCCAGACCTTAAGGCTAGAAGAAAACCAAAAAGTAAGTTGGGAGGTGGTGACAGAAGTGTTTCTGTGATGATATCCCATTTCATCTGGTTTACCTCAACCCACACCTCACATCACTCTAGGACCTCCATTCCCACAAACCCTCCCTACCGCACATACTCAAGTAAACTCTTCACTCACCTAAATCCTTTATGGTCTCTAGAACCACATAAATCCAGAAGCTTTGGTGCCTAAAACTGACCAATAATTTCATTTCAGTTTGAATTGCAGTAAATTCAGTTGAGTTTCAATTAGTAAGACTAACATCATCTTAAGATAGTCAAAGCATTTCATCTGATAATGTGTCTGAGAATTGCAGATAAATGGAAATTCCATAATGCAAATAATTCTGAATAAGCTAAGGAGTTAGTTCATATTTTGAGAAATTTATTGTCTCTTTATAAGGCAAAACCACATCCATTTCAACCTAAGAATTAAAATGTCATGTCCGCTTAAAAGAAGGTAATCACTTGGTAAACGTTCATTTAAGCAAAATGAGCTGTTTTGTTAAGGATATTCTCACTTCCTCAAAATACAGATTCTAGAGCTGCACTGGCCAATAAGTAGCCACATGGAACTATTTAAATATAAGTTAAGACATTCAATTCTCCAGTCACACTAGCCACATTTCAAGTGCTCAACAGCCACATGTAGCTACTGGCTACCTTACTAGACAGTGCAGATGCAGAACATTTCCATCCTCTCAGAAAGTTCTACTGGACAGCACTGTTCTAGACCCTGGTAATTAACAAATCTTGAGGGTTTGTTCCTGTGCCTTTAAAATCCAGCCACTCACATAGTTTCCCCATTTTTAAAAAAGATTTATTCATTTATTTAGAGAGCGAGCAGGAGCACACGGTGGGGAGGGGCAGAGGGAGAGGAAGTCTCAAGCGGACTCCACAATGAGCACAGAGCCCCACATCACGACCTGAGCCAAAACCCAAGAGTCGGACATTCAACCCACAGCGCCATAGGTACCCTCATAACATCCCCATTTTTAAAATCATACCGACACTGTATTAAGGTATAGTCTTGATTAGGTAGTTTTTCTTCAACATCTCTTTAAGTATCAACAAGTATCTAAAGTATCTATCCTAAAATGATCATTAAAAAAGGGATGGAAGATCTTTACAAGCAAGATACATAAAAGGATGTTAAAGCCAGCAGTAGCTGAACCTGAACTTTCCCACAAATTTCCTTTGGCCCTGCTCTGTACTTCACTGTCCGCAACTGAAACACTTGGTATTTGCAGATGATTCCCTCAGATTTCTCACCAGTGCTTGTGAAGTATTTGCTCTCTACAGGTACTGTACTTCTACAATCCAGAAGTCAAGTTTAATTTTGATTCTATATTGCTGTTATTGAACTTGTTTAGGTTTGATGCTTATTTTTAACTTCTTGCTTTATGTAAAACAGAAATAAAACGGCCAAAACACTAGCTATCAGTCACAGTGATTTTAAATATGTCACAAACTTTCTTACAATTGTCCATCCTACTTGCACATTCACTCAGTAAGTCACTCAGCGGTGCGTAAGCAGGTGAGAAAGGAGCATGTCAAATACTACAGAACAGGCACTCAAGGAGAACATCCTGTGGGGGAAATCACCGTTACTGACTTTATCGGCTCCCTTCTTTCACAGATGTAGGGCTCTGCAGTCAAGCACAAGATGGAGCAGCTCCGCGAAATGTTACTGAAGGCTCCTTTCCAAATCTGATGTCCTATAAAAATCGTTGCTGTGAAAGTCCTATTTTACCAGCACTGCTACACCAAATAAGCACATTTTAGTAAGTTAAACCATAGCAGAATGCAATGTGTTTTGAAGAATTCAATAAACTAAAAAAGATGATTTCCCCGGTAGCTAAGCTCCACCACCTAAATGCTAAGAACTTTCAGAGATCCAAACATAATTAAGATACCACACTGCATACTCACACATTCTGCATAGCTCAAGTAGCCTGTCAAGTTTGTCACTCGGGCCTGACAGAAATGTGCATTTAGGATTTTCCAGAAATGGACCCAGTCCTAGTTGCTATTTAATATAATAAATGCCAGGTAACAGTCTAAAAGCTCTAATTTACCAAAACTATACATGTATAATACAAATAATCTTTCAGTTAGGGTCAGACATAGAAAGTTATAAGGCAAGCCAATTATTTTTCAACAGTTGACTTGAGTAGGTATTTAAGCTCTAACGGTTTACAAAATCAGAGATAGGTTTTTATTTGCCCTTCTAAAGTATCAGATGACATTCTACCTGGGAGAACATGAAACTGGATTCTGTGTATGCATACACACATATACTAAACTCTGTGATTTGTTGAAGAGTTAAAAGGTTAAGCCCTCTAATAGGAACCAATTTGATACTTTAACTTTACACAAGTTTAAATATTTAAGATATAAAGAAATAAAAGGCAAATATAAACAAAGTATACCAAACCTTAACTGAGCAGAGAACATTCTGTAAATTATTAAAGGAAAAACTTAAAATTATCGATATGAATCAATTAAGAATTTTTGGCATGCCCATTTATTCAACATGATTAGGAACTGTATCATAGATATGCACCATACAGGAATATCCAGTTAAAAAAAAAAAAAAAAAAAAAAACCAGAACACTGAGTATTTAAGAAGGTAGTGTGGCCTTAATTAAACCCTTAATTCAAAGGCACTTCAGTAGCTTTCAGTGCTTCAAAGTCATGATCATCATCACTATACAGTACTGAAAAATTTATTTGTACCATGTACAAACAATAATTTCCAGTATTATGCAAGAAAACTTTGTTATAGGCATTTTTTTCTTACTATACAATTAAAAATAAAATAAACGTTAGTACGGTTTTTACAAATACTTCGTTTATTTTAATTAAGCTGGTACAGACAATGTCCATTTAAAACCCATATCCCAGGCCAAAAAGTACAAATAAAATCAAAAAGAGCAGTGTTCTGTTGAATACACGTCTGCATGAATAACTTTATTAACTGCTAATGAAAATTAGAACTTTTCTGGGATCTTCTGACAAGACTTTTCTTTTATCTTAAAATGCTTTCTCTTCAGTGAAGCCATCTTTGGAGTTAGTCATTACTCTCACCATCTCTGTCACCTCGACTCCAGCCTGATATTTCTCTTCTTTTGGTCCAGACCCTCAAATTTTAAAAGTAGCTTCAAGTTAAGGAAAGGTCATTTTTCCACAGTTCAGTTCTCTGAAAAACTTCCATCTCCCACTGAAAGTCACAGTCCAGGAGTGAAGCAATCACATGCTAGAACTTCAGAGCCAATTGGAAAGTCATCATGAACACTCGCATTGGTCGATCTTATTTATCACAAGCCTGAAAATGCACAGTCCTGGAAAAGGTGGCCTCTCTGTGCACACATGTAATTTTTAAAAAGGAGAGGCTAATATGAACAGGGCTGAGGTTTGATCACCAAAAATGAGCACAATGAAAACAAGTGATAATGAATAATGGGCACTAGAATTCAAATTACCAGATGTTTTAAAGAGATGGGGTGCCAGTTTTCAATTCCGTTTCGAACACCACATTACAAAAGAACTATTTTTAAAAATAAAAAAGGATTGAGGGTAAAAGAAAAAAAAATAAAAAGAATATCTAAATCGTTGAGTGACCCCCTGTTTGTTCCTGATAAACTTCAATCACATCTTCCTCCTCCATTCCCAGCTGTAAGAGGATAAAAAAATGTTAGAATATAAAGGCACTATTTTTTAATTGGCTGCAATTATGTGGCCATTGTTTTAAAGTACAAAAAGATACAAAAGTGATCCATCATTACCCTGTTTTAAGAATCCAGGTTTCCTTTAATCTAAAGAACATAAGAGGTATGTATGTCTTTTCTCCTGATTCTATCTGTGAAGTCATTCATTTGATCCTGCTGAGCAATTTTACCTCCCAGTTTATTCAGCATAGAAAGTGTCTTTTTAATTTATTTCTTAGAGTGTGAGCATGGGGGTGGGGAGAGGCAGAGGAAGAAGGAGACAGAGAATCTTACGCAAGCCCAGTGCAGAGCCCTATGCAGGGCTCAATCTCACCACCCTGAGATCATGACCTTAGCTGAAATTAAGAGTCATATGCTTAACCCACTGAGCCACCCAGGCACCCCTAAAGTGTGTGTGTGTGTTTTGTTTTTTTTTTTAAAACCTCAAGAGTTGTAAATCTAATGAAACCTGTATTTAATAGTTTAAAATGCAATAGTTTGGGGGCACCTGGGTGGGTTGGTTGGGCAACTGCCTTTAGCTCGGGTCATGATCCTGGAGTCCCAGGTTCGAGTCCTACATCGGGTTCCCTGCTCACTGGGGAGTCTGCTTCTCCTTCTGACCTCTCCCCTCTCGTTCTCTCTCTCATTCTGTGTTTCAAATAAATAAAATCTTAAAAAAAAAAATTAATGCAATAGTTTGATGATGTATTTTCTAAAAAACCATTTTACATCTAGATGTAATTACTTGATATATTCTCTTTATTTCAAAAAACCTGATCTCGGGCACCTGGGTGGCTCAGTGGGTTAAAGCCTCTGCTTTCAGCTCAGGTCATGATCTCAGGGTCCTGGGATCGAGCCCCGCATCGGGCTCTCTGCTCAGCGGGGAGCCTGCTTCCTCCTCTCTCCCTCTTTGCCTGCCTCTCTGCCTACTTGTGATCTCTCTCTGTCAAATAAATAAATAAAATCTTTAAAAAAACAAAACAAAACAAAAGCCTGATCTCACTTTGAAATGTGGTTTTAGTTAGAAAAATACTGCCTAAGGATTCATTTCAAAGTGGTTTGCTTCATCATCTACAATTCCTTCTGGCATGTAACTATTCTTTTGATAGCGACCACTCTGACTAAACTCACACCTACTCTTATTCGATAACTTCAGTTTTATAGGCTAGATTTGTATGGTCAGCCCAGCCCTTCTCAATTCTTAAAGAAAAAAAGTCTCCTTCAAAATGCCTTTTACAGAATACTAAGCAAAGAAGAGGAAATTATTGTGTGGGGTTTTTTGTTTGTTTTTTTAATGTGTTTTATATGCACTGAAGTGTTCTGTAATTTTTCCTTAAAGACATTATTAACAATGGCTGCCTCTGAGAAATGGGAATGCTGACATATTCAGAGTATATCTACTTTCCATTTTAAATACTTTGGTAGTTTGGTTTTTATTACTTTTAACTATAAGTATATCCTTTATTTTAAAAAGAAGAGTACATAAACAGGCATGGTGTTACACAGAAACCCAGGTTTTACCCTCAGTGAGGGTAGAGGAACATCACTCTCTTGACTCTGGTGTGCAGTCAGGGTTCAGAAGTACTATAATAGGCAGACTGAAAACAAAAACTAGCATATTCCACTAAATTACAGTGGATCACAAAAGCAAATGAAAAATAAAAGGAAAGTCTAAGATCACTAATCTCTAATGAGAAAAGGTGCACATGACATTTTCGGTGCAGAATTGTAAAATGTGAAAAAAATACTCTAAGAAATTTAAAAATAAAACAGACATAGGGGAGCCTTGGTGGCATAGTGGGTTGAGCATCCAACACTTGGTGTGCACTCAGGTCATGATCTCAGGGTTGAGAAAGATCCCTGCGCCAGGCTCCATGCCCAGGTGGAATCTGCTTGAGATTCTGTCTCCCTACTCCTCTGCCCCTTGGCCCCCACACTCATGCTCTCTAATAAATAAATCTTTTTAAAAAATAGATTTAGGATTTTTTAGGTGATTAGGCTGGCTCTAGTGTTATGGAGATTTTGATTATAGTACATATATGAATGTTAAAATAATTATTAAAGACGCTATTAAAACTTTATTTAAAGATTTTATTTTTAAGTAATATCTACACCCAACATGAGGGTCAAACTCGCAAGTCCAAGATCAAGAGTCACATATTCCACTGACTGAGATAACCAGGTACCCCAAAACTTAATTTTACTGCACATATCATACCTGGTAAATACTGCAAGGAATAAAATGCCAAACATGACAAGAAACCTTGAAGTCAGGAAGGCAGCAAATATCCTCCAACTATGGAAAATGTGAAGCAGTCAGCTTCAAAAAGTATCTTTGTAGAGATGAATGAACAACAGTATGAGGAGTTACTCCCTAAATACCTACTGTCTCCCTCTGCCCATGATGCTTCTTTAATGACAAGGAGGAATGTATCGCTAAAATGTAGTCCGTATCTACTGTGTTTTGGCAGAGGTTTTTAGATTTTATTTATTTATTTGAAAGAGGGAGAAAGAAAGCACAGGTGGGAGGTGAGGGACAGAGGGAGAGGGGGAAGCAGACTCCCCACTGAGCAGGGAGTCCGATGCAGGGCTCAATCCAGGGACTCCGGGATCATGACCTGAGCTGAAGGCAGACACTAATCAACTGGGCCATCCAGAAGTCGCAATATCTACTGTGTTGTAGAGATTATATCAAATTAGGACAGGGAAAACACCAGTTGAGTTTGGAACATCTAATTGTGCCAGGCATTTACAAAGTACTCAAGGGGCACCTGGCTGGCTCAGTCATTGCAGCATAAGACTCAGTCTCAGGGTTATGAGTTCAAGCTCTACATCAGGTGTAGAGATTACTTAAAAAATAAAAATCTTGGGCATCTGGGTGGCTCAGGTGGTTGAGTGACTGCCTTCGGCTCAGTCATGATCCTGGAGTCCCAGGATCGAGTCCCGTAGAGGGCTCCCTGCTCAGAAGAGGGTCTGCTTCTCCCTCTAACCTTCCCCCTCCCATGCTTGTTCTCTCTCTCTCAAATAAATATATAAAATCTTTAAAAAAATTTTAAAAAGTAATAAAATCTCAAAAGAAAATAAAAGTACTCAAGAAAGTAGGTTGATACTAAACCAGGGAAAAGTAACAACTACACTGTAAAAAAAAAAAAAAGAAACCAATTAAACTGTGATAAAAATAAACATTATCACTATTTACTGATAATAAAGGGACTGACTTCATGTATTCCAGATATTACACCCTAAGAGACACATCACCATTTATGTGGTATTCCAGCCCCAAATGCATAACCTGAATCTAATCATGAGGAAACAGACCAGCCCAAATTGAGGGACTTCGTAGAAAACAACTGGTTTGTATCCTTTAACAATGTAAATGTCATGAAAGACAAAGAAGGCTGAGGAACTGTTCCAAATTAAAGATGATTAAAGAGACACCTAAATAAAATATCTTCATACTGAACCGGATCATGTGATGGAGAAGAAGATTTGTTATAGGAGACATAATTGGGACAAATGATAAAATTAGGTTGTAAAGTATTCTAACAGTGTTAAGTGTCCTGAATTTATGAGCACTGTGGTTATGTAAAACAATACACTTATTCTTAAGAAATGCACACTAAGATATTAAGCAGTAAATGGCGTGGTATACGCAATCTACTCCAAAGTGATTCCAGGAATACATACACACATGTGGGCAGAAGGAAATAAGTAAAGGTAGCCAAACTTTAAAAATAAGCCAAAGTAGGTGGAAGAGAATACAATTTTTGGTACTATTCTTACAAGTTTTCTGTAAGATGAAAATTATTTCAAAATAAAAACTTGAAAAAAGATGGAGATATGTCAAAAAGAGCATAGACACCAACCCCACTGGGCAATCTCTAAAGAATACTCATACAGTTTCAAAGTATCTCCCCACAAATTTATTAATTAAAAAGGAAAATAACTTGGGGTGGCTGGGTGGCTCAGTAGGTTAAGCCTCTGCCTTCGGCTGAGGTCATGATCCCAGCATCCTGGGATTTGAGCCCAGCATCAGGCTCTCTGCTCAGTAGGAAGCCTGCTTCCCCCCTGCTCTCTGCCTGCCTCTCTGCCTACCTGTGATCTCTCTGTGTCAAATAAATAAATAAAATCTAAAAAAAGAAAAAAAAAAAAAGAAAAGAACAACGAATAAATCTGGCAATTACCAAAGTTGCCCAAAGTTAGTGTTACCCAGGACAGGCCAAGTGGACATCATGTGGCTCCTGATGTGATGTACTTGGGAGCACAAAGCTTCACTCCGTGCTCCTGCTACCAAATATGCAAAACTGAATCTAACCATGAGGCAACATCAGACAAACCCAAATTGAAGGACATTCTAAAACATGGCCTGAACTCTTTAAAAATGTCTGTGGGGGGGTCGGAGGCACCTGGGTGGCTCAGTGGGTTAAAACCTCTGCCTTCAGCTTAGGTCATGATCCCCGGGTTCTGGTATCTAGCCCCGCATCGGGCTCTCTGCTCAGCAGGGAGCCTGCTTCCCTTCCTCTCTCTCTGCCTGCCTCTCTGCCTACTTGTGATCTCCCTCTCTGTCAAATAAATCAATAAAATCTTAAAAAAAAAAAAATGTCTGTGTGGGGGCACCTGGGTGGCTCAGTGGGTTAAGCCTCTGCCTTCAGCTCAGGTCATGGTCTCAGGGTCCTGGGATCAAGCCCCGCATCGGGCTCTCTGCTCAGCGGGGAGCCTGCTTCCCCAACCCCCTGCCTACCTCTCTGCCTACTTGTGATCTCTCTGTCAAATAAATAAATAAATAAATAAATAAAATCTTTAAAAAAAAAAAAAAGTCAGTGTGATTTACAATGAAGACTGAATAATTGTTCTAGATAAAAGAAAGCTAAGGAGGGATGATAACTAGTTAGAAGATACTAATCCTAGATGGGATCCTCGGTCAAGTTTTTTAAAAAAAAGCTATAAGGGACCTTTCTGGGATAAATAGCAAAATCTATTCTGACTACATATTTGATAAGAGTACTAGAGCATTGTCAAATCTCCTGTATTTGATAATTTAACTGTGACTCTTAGGAGGTAACCAAAATATTTAGGGCTAAAAGGTCATGATATCTGCAAATTAATCTCAAATGATCCACCAATAATGATAGTGTATATAGAGAAAGTGATCAAGCAAATGTGTCATAATATTAACTGGTGAATCTAATGAAAATGTTATATGGTAGAATATTATATTAGTCTTATAACAACTTTAAGTTTGAAATGTTTTCAAAATAAAAAATTAATAATAACAATACATCATTCCCACTATCAGAAATAGCAGAAATGTTATTTTGCACTTGGAGGGGGAAATCTGTCCAAATATAAAAGCACACACACATACACACCCTCTCCCACACTTTATTACTTTCAGATACCTCTCAGGGGAGGGGGGATATAAAAACAAAGAGTCCATACAATGAAACAAAGACACAGAAGCATTAAAAAAATAAATCAAGATGACAGAGCCAAATATATATTAATATACACTAAACTTCTATATTAAGTTCTCAAAATGGGTCAAACGTCAAAAATAGAACCATAAAAGGTCACCATCACCAAGAAAGTGCACCAGAAATCTGCCAAATTTGAGCAATACTTGTTCCTCTTAAAAAAAAAAAAAAAAGGGGCGCCTGGGTGGCTCAGTGGGTTAAGCCTCTACCTTCAGCTCAGGTCATGATCTCAGGGTCCTGGGATCGAGCCCCACATCAGGCTCTCTGCACAGCAGGGAGCCTGCTTCCCCCCTCTCTCTCTGCCTGCTTCTCTGCCTACTTGTGATCTCTCTCTCTCTCTCTGTTGAATAAATCAATAAAATCTTAAAAAAAAAAAAAAAAAAAAGTGCCTTTTGACAACTTGCAGGTTCTCCCTCTCCCTCTCCCTGCTGTGCATGACCTGACAAATAAATAAATAAAATCTTTAAAAAAAAGTTATTTATAAAAATCTCTACACCCAACGTGGGGCTCAAATGCACAACCCTGAGATCAAGAGTTGCACAGTCTACAGACTAAGCCAGCCAGGAGTCCCACCACCTCTCTTTTTATTGGACTTTTAAAGGCAATATATAGACATTCAACCCAAAAGACTATTTTTCTATTATTCAAGAAAGGGCAGTTTAATACCAGTGAACCAAATCATTCAATGCAGGATTTAACATTTTTCTTCACTCAGAGAAGAAATTGTACTCACTTCTTTTGGAGTGTGATTATCAGCAATTCTCTGACCTTCAAAGAGAAACCTGAGTGAATTCATTGGAACTCCCTAAAAAGGTTAAAAAAAAAAAAAAAAAAACACACACACAAATCTTAAAACAGATAGTAGGAACTTTGAGCACAAAAAGCAAACATGAAAGCTTCAACAGAATAGACTGAACATAAGGCTAGACATATCTATCCTATCATAATTACCATCGAGTACCACCTATCTGCTAGGCCCTCCCTATACCAAGTATTTCACATACATAATCCTAACGTTCACCGCCACAACCCTGGAAGGTAGGTATGATCACCTTATCTTCATTTCACAGCTAAGGAATCTAAGGCATGGAGAGGGCATACAAGTTAGATAGCAATTTAAGGCTCAATCTGTTTCTAAGCTTATGCTCTCAACCACTATTCTTCTAGTTTCCTCTAAAATCTCTAAGCTAAATAAAAGATTATATTAGAAATTGGATGAGCACCCTCACTAGTTTCCAACCACACAAGCAAAATAAATTTTAAGCAGATTAAATCACAGAAATTTGGTACAGCACTACAGCTAGCCAGGTGAGCGACAGTCACCTGTGATGACATAGATAACACTGTTAAGTATCAAAAAAAGTTATTATATTTTTCTAATCAATTACTCAACAAAAATAGCTAAAAGGGAAGAAATGACTCATTTAAAGAGAAACTGCTTCACTAATAAGTATTAGTCAAGAATAATTTCTTTAGTCCAAAAGTTTTAGAGAAATTTAAAACTATCTCCCAATAAGTATTAATACATAAATATATGGGACCATGCAAATTAACCCTTCATTTGATTTTAAATTCTAGACTTCTGAAAAACAATACAAAAAGCATAACTGACGAGAGCAAAATATTCTTTGATTTTAATTATAGGATCTTTTAAAAAATATTATGCTGTGTTGGGGTCAAGAAAGTTTCTATAGAAACTGGCCTAAAACATCAAAATGTAAGAATGATTCAATAAATATTTATATACATTTCAATCTCTCTACTGGGTGTTACATCAGATAAATTAAGTTTCCTATTCCTTGTATATCAGTAAATATAAGGAGAAGATTATCAAGCCTCTGTGAACTAAGTATAAACTCTTTTTCTGAAGACTGTATATGGGGCACCTGGGTGGCTCAGCCCTTTAGCGTCTGCCTTCAGTTCAGGTCATGATCTCAGGGTCCGCATCAGGCTCCCTGCTCAGCACGAACCCTGCTTCTCCCTCTCACACTTGCCATGCTTGCGTTTCCTCTCTCCCTGCCTCTCTGTCAAATAAATAAAATCTTTTTAAAAAAAATAAAATAGACTGTATATTCTGAACCATAAATAAGAAAGTTGGAAATGATTTCCAAATTGATATTCTTAATTGTCTCTCTAAACCTAGCACCTTTAATTTTGGGTCAAAGTTATTCACTTTAGCATTCTGATTTAACTCTTTATTTTGCATTGTTTTTCCTCAATGATCAACTCCATCACCTACAGATGGGGTGAAGACTTGCTGTTGTGAGGACTCTACGACAATGCCTCTAAGTATCTAGCAGAGCGCACTTAATGTATGTTCCTTCCCTGTGAATATCTCCATTTTGCTCCCAGCAATATCATTAAAATGTGAACTGAGCCCCAATTAATCAAATTTTACTGAATTTAACAACTAACATCAAAAACAGAGAGCTGTTTTAGTTATCCTAACACCTAAGTGATCTCTTTTCCTCTGGCAGAAGTGATTTTAATGTTGGTTACAAATTTAACCATTTAGAAACTTCTAAAAATAAGACCAGTATTACCTAAGTTAATATCATGTAATATGATTCAATTATTAAAATCTTGGCTCTTACATATATTAATTTCAATTATATTTTCTGTTTTATTAATAATAACTAATATTCATTGAGCATTTTAAAAGATTTTATTTATTTGACAGAGAGAGACACAGCGAGAGAGGGAACACAAGCAGGGGGAGTGGGAGAAGGAGAACCAGACTTCCTGCCAAGCAGGGAGCCCAACCCTTGAATCATGACCTGAGCTGAAGGCAGACGCTTAACCACTGAGCCACCCAGGCGCCCCATCATTGAGCATTTTTAAGCATCATGTTAAGAGCTTTATGTAGGTCATCTGCATGAGGTAGGTACTGTAATATTCCCAATCTACTAATGGGGAAGCAAAGCACATAATTTGTCTAAAATCCCACAGACAGTGGGAGAGACTGAATTTGAATCTAAGTAGGTTAAAGGTATTATTGATCTAATAATAATTGAGCTCATGAAGGCCAGAATCTGAGGTTTTTCTATTAATAAATCAACAAGCGGCCTTTATTTTATTGAAAAAAGAAAATTCTTTGATGTTGAAAATACAGACTGCAATTAGCAATAATCTGTAATACTACATATAAAGATAATAAACTAACAATACTGGGGCACCTGCGTGGCTCAGTGGATTGGGCCTCGGACTTTGGCTTGAGTCATGAGCTCAGGGTTCTGGAATCAAGTCCCGCATCAAGCTCTCTGCTCAGAGGGCAGCCTGCTTTCCCCTCCCCCTCTGCCTCCCTGTCTGCCTACTTGTGATTTCTCTCTCTGTCAAATAAATAAATAAAATCTTTTAAAAAAATAAAAAATGAAAAATACCCAAACAATATTAGTACTTAACTTTAACATATGGCTAACCAGTCATGATTAAAAATGAGGAAACTTGGGACGCCTGGGTGGCTCAGTTGGTTAAACGGCTGCCTTTGGCTTAGGTCATGATCCCAGAGTCCTGGGATTGAGTCCCACATCGGGCTCCTTGCTCGGCGAGGAGCCTGCTTCTCCCTCTGCCTCTGCCTGCCTCTCTGTCTGCCTGTGCTCGCTCGCTCTCTCTCCCTCTGTCTCTGACAAATAAATAAATAAAATCTTAAAAAAAAAAAGGTAAAAAGTTATTTAAAAAAAAGAGGAAACTTCACAGTGATCACCAAAAATTACTTGCTTTTACTGTTACATATATGGATAAGCCATTAAGATAGAAACACTCATATAACCATTTTTACAACTCTGAGTTACTTTTCAAAACACTTCTGGCATACCTTATGAATTCAAATTTTGAAATAGGCCACAATGGGAAAAGGCAATTAAACAAGGTATAAGGAGTATTCTCCTTGATCTGCTAATAGTGAAAATAATAAAAGATCATTTTTCTTTTGATAGCCTCCCTACAAGAAAAATTAATGACATATTTCGCATTGTATTTTATTCCATAACATACAAACCTGTCTTTGACAGTATGATTCTTTGAGTTTCTTGAGATGTGTTGTCATTTTCACTTTGAAGTGAATCTCACTGCTATCCTAAGGAGATAAAAGAAAAATAATTATCCCTTTGTGTAAACTATTTGTTTTGCTTGAAACAAATTATTTACTTTCACATATACTGCACATAGAAACATAAACCCTGTCACTTATACCTCCCCACTAAAATATTTTTTAACATTCCTAACAAGGTTTATTAAAACACGACTCTAATCATCTTCGGGGCACCCGGGTGGCTCAGTGGGTTAAGCCTCTGCCTTCGGCTCAGGTCATGATCTCAGGGTCCTGGGATGGAGCCCCGCATTGGGCTCTCTGCTTGGTGGAGGACCTGCCTCCCCACCCTCTCTCTCTGCCCGCCTCTCTGCCTACTTGTGATCTCTGTCAAATAAACAAATAAAATCTTAAAAAAAAAAACACTCTAATCATCTTCAAAGTTACTTTATGTCCATTTCAAAAGAAATTTAATAAAACAATCTGTCTTGAAGGTTAAAATTAGCAGAATAGGGGCTCCTGGGCGGCTCAGTAAGTTAAAGCCTCTGCCTTCAGCTCAGGTCATGATCCCAGGGTCCTGGAATCAAGCCCCACATCGGGATCTCTGCTCAGCAGGGAGCCTGCCTCCCCCGCTCTCTCTCTCTGCCTGCCTCTCTGCCTACTTGTGATCTCCGTCAAATAAATAAGTAAAATCCTTTAAAAAAATTAGCAGTATAAATAAAAGCATTTATGTCAAAGAATGCATTCCTTCATAATCGCATATCTATTCTATTTTCAAAATAAAGTTGAACTATCACAAACACCCAAAAGCAACTCAAAACAAAAAGTACCCCCCACAACTGAAGTATTGTTGAAGGTGGTCCAACCTACAAGAGAGGTATATACCATAAAGTAACAGACAAGAAAGTCATGTCTGTCAAGAAGTCAGCCCACAGAGTCCAGTTTCTCTCACAAGAGTAAAATGAATAAAAACCTGACTCAAATTGATTTATGGGACCACAGATTATTTTCTTCTACCCAGACTGTCAAACAAACTATCAAGCAACCATCAGAAAATAATACAGGTAAAATTTCAAAGCCAATCCTTACGATTACATATCACATTCACAAGTGCATATTAGTGAAGGTTGCATGTTTACAATTCTTGTTTGTGACTATAGAGAAAAACAAATTTTCTTCCTATGGATAATTTCACAAACAGATAAAATTTCTACAGCATATCTCATGCCATACACTAAAATCATTTCCAGATAAATTAAGGAGCTAGCATTAACATACTCTTTTACTATTTTCTCTCTTTGATTAACTCTTTCCCTAACCTTGACATTGGGAAATCTGTATTCTAAAGCAAGATTTTAGCCTAGAAGACACAGCAAAAAAGGACACCGATAAATGAAAATGTCACCCAACAGTTAAGAGACACTAGAGAAAATATTCACAACAGATAGACAAGAAAAACCAAGGGGCGCCTGGGTGGCTCAGCCAGTTAAGTGTCCACCCTGTTCAGTGTAGGTCATGATCCCAGGGTCCTGGGATCCAGCCCTGCATAGAGCTCCCTCCCTGCTCAGCAGAGCTCCCTCCCTGCTTCTCCCTCTCCCTCTGCTGCTCCCTGTGCTGTGTTCTGTCAAATAGATAATTAAAATCTCTTAAAATCTTAAAAAATAAATTTTTCAAAATAAGATAAACATAGAAAATGGGAAAAGGATATAAACATAAAATATAAATGTAGTAGAGGCGCCTGGGTGGCTCAGTTGTTAAGGAGCTGCCTTCAGCTCAGGCCCTGATCCCAGGGTCCTGGGACTGAGCCTGGCAAAGGGCTCCCTGCTCAGCGGGGTGTCTGCTTCTCCCTCTCTCATTCCCCTTGCTTGTGTTCCCTCTCTCACTGTCTCTGTCAAAGAAATAAATAAAATGTTTAAAAAATATATGTAAACGCAGTAGGTCAGTAGTAGCCTAATGTTACACCACAATGCCTACCTCACTTCATCTCATCACGTATGCATTTCATCATCTCACATCACCACAAGGATGAGTATAGTAGGGTATTCAGAGCGAGATCACATTCACATGACTATTACAGTATACAGTTATAATTGTTCTATTTTATTATTAGCTATTATTGCTAACGTCTCACTGAGACTAATTTACAAATTAAACTTCACCAGAGATATATAGGTATAGGAAAAAACACAGTATTTATAGGGGTTCAGTACTATCCACAGTTTCAAGGATCCAATGGGGGGGGTCTTGGAACATATCCCCACAGATAAGAAGGGACAACTGTATGAAGATTCACTCCTCCAACAATTTTCAACTAACCTTATTATCAGTTAATATCTTTAAAAAGGTCAATAAAGATCCAGTCTGAGGAAAAGAGATGCCAGGAAAGAGAAAGGGCAGGAAAATGGTTGAGAGGCCCTTTGGTTTAAGGTCGGCCCCTATCACTCAATAGTACTTACTGTATTTGCTACTGAAGATGCTAACCAAAAAAAAAAAAAAAGAAAAAAAAAAGTTTTTATCTGGAGAAATTAAGATAATCTAAATCTGCCTAGGAACAATAAAACAGTATCAGCCTCTTCTATCTCCAACAACAGATGCATATGTAGTAAATGAAAATGCCATTTTAATTTTATTTTAAAGATTTTATTTCAGAGAAAGTGCATGCGTGCACGCACCCACAGGAGGCGGGGGCAGAGGAAGAGGGACAAGCAGCCTCAACACTGAGGAAGAGCGGCCCCAGTGCTGGCCTGATCCCAGGACTCCAAGATCACGACCAAAGGTGAAGTCAGACACTTAACTGGCTGAGCCACCCAGGTGCCCCCAAAATGCCACTTTTCAATAATTTGCCTTATTTAAATCATTTTTCTGGTGTCAGAAATTATTTAAGCTTTAGAGTTAAAGGAGAAAAATAATGAAACTCACCTGTCCAATGACTTTGAGTTTAATGTATTCTCCTTCCTTCTTATCCCCCAAGTCCTCAGTTGAAGGTTTTGCCTCCTGAAAGAAAAGTATATTTAAAGATAAAAGTTCCTATATGCTGTTTTTTTTAATGAAGATTTTATTTATTTGACACAGAGACCAAGATAGTGAGAAAGAGAGAGAGAGCACAAGCAGGGAGAGCGGCAGGCAGGCAGAGGGGGAGAGAGAAGCAGGCTCCCCGCAGAGCAAGAAGCCTGATGCGGGGCTCGATTCTAGAACCCCGGGATCATGACCTGAGCCAAAGGCAGCTGCTTAACCAGCTGAGCCACCCAGGCATCCCCACATATGCTATTTTAATTACTTACTTAATGAGTACCCATCTCTCTGAGTACAAAATCTGCACTTAAGAATATAAAAATCAGGGGCACCTGGGTGGCTCAGTGGGTTGGGCCTCTGCCTTCGGCCAGGGTTGTGGTCTCAGGGCCCTGGGATCGAGCCCCACATCGGGCTCTCTGCTCAGCGAGAAGCCTGCTTCCCCCTCTCTCTCTGCCTGCCTCTCTGCCTGCTTGTGATCTCTCTCTCTGTCAAATAAATAAAATATAAAAAATATATATATATAAAAATCATTATTTTCTCTGCCACGTGAATTAAGGGAAAAAGTCCTAATTACGATCTGAAACACAATTGTGCTAGAAATCAAAAAAGAGATCTCTTTTATTATAATATACTACAATAATGGTTCTAAAACCTCACCATACATAGGAATCACCTCAAGGACTTTAAATGCCTGCTGGGCCCCACTTCCAGCTTTTTATTCAGTGAGTCTGGGCTAAGGCTGTAATTTGCATTTCTAATAAGTCACCAATTGGTGCTATGCTGCTCCGCAGAGGAAAAACCTAGAAATCACAACCCAGTCAACTCCTATTAGTCTGAAGTAGCTTGTTCTCCATAAACCGTAAAACATTCTGAATCCAAGATTCTCCTCTCACAGCCTATCAGAAGTTAACTACTCCCGTTGCAAAACTGTACCCAGAAATAAAAATAAGCCAAATTAGCATAAGAAAGTATTTGGGAAGGAAAATTAAAGAGCCTAATATTAGCCTAATGTACTCTAGAGTCAAATCAGTTTTATAGCATCCACTTATTTTAGATTATCTGAACCAATCTATCCAATTTTAAAAGATTAGGTTTGGCTGAAAAAACTTAGGGGGAATAAGTGGAATAAGTAAAAAGTACAGCATAGGTAGGTACAGGAAAGAAGAGACAAAATTCGAAGCAAGAAAAGAGGGTTATAAAATAATTTTGGGGGCGCCTGGGTGGCTCAGTTGGTCAAGCCACTACCTTTGGCTCAGGTCATGATCCTGGAGTCCGGGGATGGAGTCCCGCATCGGGCTCCCAGCTCCACAGGGAGTCTGTTTCTCCCTCTGATCTTCTCCCTTCTCATGCCTGCTTGCTCACACTCTCTCTCTCTCTCTCAAATGAATTTAAAAAAAGAAAAATCTTTAAAAAAATTAAAAAATAAAATAACTTCCAATGAAGGAATACTGAAATGAAAATGAAGTTAACACAATAAATTAGTTAAAACAATTTCATCATGAAGTATCTAAGAAAAGCAAGCCAAGGAAGTAGTTTGGAAATTTTCAGTCAATGTGTTAAAATTAGCTTTCCTGGATACCTTACCTTAATTTGGCCACTGAATTAGCCACTTACTTAAATATATTCTCTTGTTAAACATGTAACAATTTCTGTTAATCCACACTTTTTAAAGAATAGACCAACTATGTTGTATTTTACAACCAAAATAACAGGGGCCACTATAACCTGTATATCTCATGCCAGTAACTTAAAATTCAAAGTCTTCAGGACGCCTGGGTGGCTCAGTCGGTTAAGCTGCTGCCTTCAGCCCAGGTCATGATCCCAGGGTCCTGGGATCAAGTCCCACATCCGGCTCCTTGCTCAGCAGGGAGCCTGCTTCCCTCTCTGCCTCTGCCTGCCTCTCTGCCTGCGTGTTCTCTCTCTCTCTCTCTCTCTCTCTCTGACAAATAAATAAATAAAATCTTAAAAAGAATTAAAAGCCTTCAACATTCAAAACTTAACAGAACATATTAAACTGCAAGCAGCTTTTAACTTTAAGATCCAGGATAGAGTCCAAGGAAATGCTTAGACTACAGAATTGACTTCGTTAGTGTAAATCCTTGCCTGTTTTTCATTCTGCAGTACTTTCACCACTTGCTGACTACCGCATATTTTGACAGCAGACAAAATGAACCTTCTTTAGTGAGACAATATTTCACCTGAAAACTAGACGACTGTCTTTAAATACAGTCTCGCCACCACCTTTCTATGAATTTATATTCATAGTAAACAGTTGCTTCGTCCTTTAAGTATCTAGAGAGGATAAGGACAGTTTATTCCATGCAGTGAAGAGCAATAAAGAGCCATGAAACCCTGAGTTCTCCGTAACTGTGAGGAAAAGGCGTGTTAGGAAGCGGTTGTTTGAATTAACACAAAGGAGGAGAATCCCCACCCCCCGCCCGCAGCAGCAGCAATTCATCGGCACAATGGGAGTGATTTTGCTCCAGTTTCTTAGCTAAGATAGCTGTAGAGGCTACTAAAGGACAAAAGAGTTCTTTCCCCTCCTCCAATGCCTAGTCCACACTGCTTTTCTGAAGCACAGCTTCTCGGGCTGGATAACTGCGTCTATCTAAAAGCATTAACAGCTCCCAGTACTTTAAGGCCTAGAACCAAACTCCACAGCACCGAATTCAGTTCCTCCGTTACAAACTCAAATTCTCATTTCTCCCTCACCACTTGCTTTACAAACCTGAGGATTCGTGGAAACTGGACTATCTGCTATTCCCCAACTAAGTCTATCAGCATTCTTCCACCTTCGGCCCTTTGTGGTTCCGGTTTCCTTTATCTAGAATGTATATCCTCCCTCAGACTCTCCTGAAATCACCTCACAGAAATCCAACCCACACATCATTTGAAGTCCAGTACTAAAAAACCAAACCTCCTCCAGAAACCACAGCACCCCCTAACCTTCCAACTGGGCCTAATATTTTCCTTTCATGCTTGTATTTGCAATTTCTTCATCTCTCTCATGGCATTTATTTTCAATTTTAAAATACTCCCTCTTCAACCATTTTCTCCAGTTGTCCTCATCTTTTTCTTTAAACTTCTTAGGACAGTACTTAGCATTAACTGTCTCCACTTTCACCCTTAACCCACTATCCTCTGGTTTATACATCACCATTCCACTTGACACTGCTCTCACCAAGGTTACCAGTTTGACTCCTTATTGCTAAATCCATCGGACAATTTAAAATCTCACTTTTAACTTTTAATGAACACAGTAAACACTGATGACTTCTTCCTTGGAAACTCTACCTTTGGCCTCCAAGGTTCCACTCTCTCCTTATCTTAACTAATTCCTTAAATGCTGGGTCTCCTCTAGATTCCATGTTCTCAATCCTCTGCTTTATTCTCTTTCATGACCCATGATTCCAACCACTTTTCAGATACAAATGACTCAGTCATCCTCTCCAACCAGACAACTTTTCTGAGTTTTACACTCATTTATCCAAGCACTCGGCCATCTCCACTTTGGATGTCCCATGGGTACCTGAATATAAGTATCTAAAACTGAATGCATTATCTCTAACTCCTCTCCTAGTTTTAACTCTCCTTCCTGAAAACCACAATTAAAAAGAGAAAAACAATTCCTCCTGGAGTCCCAATTACAATAAATGGTTACCACACACTCAACTAACTGCCCCAAAGAGAAACTCATGTGTCATCTGTGGCTATTCGGCCTCTCTTAAATCTCACAATTAATCTTCATCCTTCTGACAATGTTATCTGTTGGTGGCTCTCAAGTTTATCCTTCTCTCCATTTCACTGCCTTATTTCAGGTACTCATTGTTGCACATGAATATTACTACAACAGATGCCCCCAGTCTTCCTCCCTGCAATTCTCCAAATACCACCAAAGCCATCTCAAAAATGCAATCTGATCTGCCCAGAATCTTCAATTCGAAGTCCTTAGCTGACATACAAGTACATGTACTATTCTCCTACCTCTCTTGCTAATATCATTTGCTCCACCATTTGATCTCTAATTCCTTACACATGGCACCCTCTACCCTAACTCCACCATCTCTGTACATGTTAATCACCTCTGCTTAGAACGCCCTTTCTTACCCTCTTTCAATACCACTCAGGCATCACTTCCTACAAAAATGATTTATCTAATCACCCTCTTAAACATTCCCATAATGCTTAATCTATTAATCTTACTTTTATCTATAATAACCACATATTTGCATATCTGTATCTTCTACCAGAGTTTGAGTTCCTCACTGGCATACTTCACTCACTCTTCACTGTATTTCTGATCAAGCACAACAATGCCTGGGACTCTGAAGATATTCAATATGCTTGTTAAATAAATTAATGTTTTCTATGACAGTTTTGTCTTGACTTCCCTACAAGTTTACAAGGAGAGGACCCAAGTTTTTTCATCTTTATCATCTTTGTAATGCCAGGCAAATACTAGGCAGTTATTCAAAGCCTGTGAATAGAGCTAACAACATTATTTTCTGTATCATACCACAAAATCTTACTAATGCTTCATACCTCTACTGTACACAATAGTCACAACAAGTAAAAACACTTTCAGTTTTTTGTATTCACAGTTGGAAATAAAAGATAATTCACTTCAACTGCATAAGAACATGTGAACAACTAGGATACAAAATTTTCAAAAATAAGCTGCCCGTTTCCCTAGTCACTACATGTTGGTGATCTCTTCCCAACTCTGAAGCACTATGGCAATGTCATCTGTATCACTTGTTTAAAAGCCTCATGCTTGCCTAATGCAGTCATCAAATTTTCATGTATGTTTTTTCTTTTGACAAACTCGTCTGGAAAATGAGAAGATCTTGGGGATAAAAGGCCAAAGATCATTCCCAGTGATCTCAGTGTCTTTTGTGTGTCTTCTTTCCTTCTCTCCCCTGCAGCCAATACAGAATGGTATGGCACACTAGTTACAAAAACCATGAAAGTATTCATTCAGCACTGGGCCTGGGACACTAGGTCATCAGGAAAAACAGATCCCCAGAGAGGACTGGTTGATTTGGCTAGAAAGGATACATAGCCCTAGAACAGAAGAAACTGTTAATGGAAAGAAAACTAAATATATGAACGAAATCAAAGAGAGGAACCAGAAACCTCTAAGTTTTCAGGTCTGTGTCATCCAGGGCCTGAACCACGGTAACTGGAATGGTAAAGGAATTTACCAGGTACAAGGCACTACCAGCTCTTCCTTCCAAGACATAGAGGGAACAGCTTGAAAATAGAAGATGGCTGGATTTGGAAAGAGAACTAGACGGGAAAGAACAAAAAACCAACAAATGTACGAAATTCATGAGAAGAATTTTACTGTGCCGTTTCAAAGTCAAAAGAAAAAGAACTCTGATTAGAAGTATTGGCGACCAGAAAGAAAGGAAAGAGAAAAGAAAAAAAGCAGCATTGGCAATCAGTATGTTGACAATTTAATCTCATGAAGGGAGCATCACACTTAACTACCTCCAACTTGTCAATGACCCTTCAAGCAATACAAGAATTGCCCATTCTTGGGGGTGGGGGATGAGAGAAGGAGCAGGAATCATGGGGAAATATATATTTACTCTTATCTGATGACATTAACAAATCTTCATTTTTTAAGGTGTGATAACAGTATTGTAACAGTATTTTTACTGTTTTTACAGTATTTTTAAATGTGTAACAGTATTGTCAAAAGGAAAAGTTCTTCTCTTTTAGAGATACATATTGAAACATTTACAGATGAAATGATATAATGTCCACCATTGCCTTCAAAATATGAGGAGTGGATTGGAGCAGTGTAGATGAAATAAAATAGGCCAGAAGACCGGTATATGAGTACAATTACACACACATTAAAGTTTCCATAAAACCTTTCACAGAAAATGCATTCACTCAAAGTTTCAAAAAAAAAAAAAAATCTCTAAACCATAGGTCTGACTATAATACCTCAGTTTATTTCATTTTATTTCTTCATGAAAAAAGTCCAACACGGTAAGTTGGATAATTCTAATACTTACATCCATTATTAAAATATACAAAACACAAAGCACCTGGGTGGCTCAGCCGGTTAAGCCTCTGCCTTCAGCTCAGGCTCAGGTCATGATCCCACCGTCCTGGGATTGAGCCCCAAACTGGGCTCCCTGCTCAGGTGGGGTGTGTGTGTGTGTGTGTGTGTGTGTGCGTGCGTGTGTGTGTCCCCCAATTTTCGATTTCAGTTTCACACTGCATATGTTCAAACTTAAGGCACAGTACTGGAGATTTGTAATGAAACCAACCAGACCCAGCCCCATAACTTCAAGGTTTAAGTCAAGCTGTCCAGACACCAGATCCTCTGCAAATTCACATTCAACCCTACAATTGTGATTAAACACTAGATATGCAACTTCTTAGGAACTAAAATTACAATTGAAAATCGTGTAAAACTACTCTTTGAGCCTAGACTATGGACCCTAGGCAAAGCCTGGAACAAACTGCCTTGACTGTATACAAAAGTCCCAGCAAACAGAGTTAGAGGTATGGCAGACATTGTGGATTAACTATTCAACATCCTTTTTCCCCTTTTTCCTTACAAGGGGAAGACTAGATGTGCCCAGCTAAAAAACATATTTCTCAGTGTCTCATGGCCACGTGACATAGTGCTGGCCAATGAGATAAAAGGTGACAGACTTTGTTGGCACATACTTTTCCCCTTTGCTCCATCCCTTTCTCCTGCCTGGAACAAAGACACAAAGTAACTTCTTTGTGCCCACAGGAGACAGGCATGAGAGTGAAGACATCTGTTATGGATGGGGGAAAAAGGAGTATGAAGGCATTGTAGAGCTGCCTTAGTAGGCCTGAACTAACTACTTATATCCAGACTTCCTGTTCCATAAGAAAAATAAGCTGCTACTTGTTTAATGTACTATACATCAGGTTTTCTGTTACTCAGCACAAAAGAAATCCAAGCAGACATAGAAGGTACTGTAAATAGGTATCATTTGCTTTATATTAAAAACAGAACCTAGAAAACTACCTCAATACGCATCAAGAGTAGAATAAGTCAGGTGTGGTAAAGTCATACAATGGAATGCAATTTAACAATGCAATTTAATAACATACAACTATGCACAATATGGACAAATCTCCAAACAATGCTGAGCAAAAGAAATCATACACAGAAGTACACACCATATGTCTCCCATTTATGTAACATGGTAATGTATAAAAACAGGTAAACTAATCTAGTAGTCAAACCAGTGGTTCTTAATCTGAGTACTAGCTGCATGGATACATTCAGTTTGTGAAAATCCAGCAAACTGTAAATGTGTGTGTGTGTGTGTGTGTGTGTGTGTGTGTGTGTGTGTATCTTTGGTAAAACTGTGAAAAATAACCGGGCGTAAATATTGAGAACAAGAGTCCAGCAAACAGAACTCCACTTTTCCTTCAGAGTCCCATTAGCTCAGTAAAGGCAATGGAATGCAAAAATAATGGTCAAAATAAAAAAGTGTAACAAATACAATGTATCCTAAAATAAACTGAAGTTATGTTGTAGGAATATGCACAATTTAAACTAGTAAGGGGCTACCTGGCTGGCTGAGTCAGAAGAGCATGTAACTCTTGATCCCAAGGTCACGAGTTCAAGCCCCACATTGGGTACAGATTACTTAAATTAATTTTCTTTTTAAATTTAACTGTTAAAGTGCTCAATAACAGGATGTGTGACATACCCACATGACTTCTTTAAGGAAGCAGAGTATCAGAAAATGACCTCCCAAAAATCACTTTACAGAAAATTCTAAAATGGGATACTAAACCTACCTTAGAGAAAATTATCCATAACAAACCCAAAGTCCTGGAAAAAGCAAATGACTTGATCTTAGAGATAAAGTTACCATATCTACTGCTAATAGAACTAAAGATCAAGAAATGTAAAGGGGGCGCCTGTGTGGCTAAGCTGCTTAAATGTCTGCCTTGGGGTCAGGTCAGGATCCCAGGGTCCTGGGACTGAGCCCCACGCCTCATATCGGGCTCTCAAATCAGTGCGGAGCCTGCTCCTCCCTTTCCCTGCTGTTTGTGCTCTCTCTCTCTCACGTGAGCATGCGCGCTCTCTCTCAAAATAAGTAAAATCTTTTAAAAAGAAAAAAAAAAAAAGGAATGTAAAAACATCATGAAAACTACTCCATGACAACCAATCCTTCCTCAATAAGGAAGAAACATCATGGAGGCCAAAAGAGGAGGAGGAAGATACCAGCTGCTTCAAGTTTTTTGTTTTCTTTTTTAAATAAAGATTTTTATTTATTTATTTGACAGAGAGAGATCACAAGTAGGCAGAGCAGCAGACAGAGAGAGAGGAAAGGAAGCAGGCTCCCTGCTGAGCAGAGAGCCCGATGCAGGGCTCGATCCCAGGACCCCGGGATCATGACCCCAGCCGAAGGCAGAGGCTTAACCCACTAAGCCACCCAGGCGCCCCCAGCTGCTTCAAGTTTTTGAAGCAGTCTTCCAATTCTAGGGCCTAGAATGGTGCCTAGTACATTCTGACATTCTATAAATACCTGTTAAGTGAATGAATCTGACCACTTATTCCTTCAAAAACTAAGTATCCAGTCACTGTGCCGGGCACTTCAGGAAAAAAGAATGAATAAAGCCTGATTTCTGACTCAAAAGCAGTCTAATGGAGAAAGACACTTAAGTAAATAATTGTAACACTATATATAAAAGCTATAATAGAGACATTTTCAGCTTTCCTGGCAAAATCATAACCAATGAGGTTTATCCCAGGTGAAGATTACTGCTAATGCTAACATTTCTGCTAAGGGGGCTAACAAATAAAGACATATTTGACAACTGCTTTACAGTTCTGAATTTGAACTATTCAACTAACCTTCATTACTACTCTAACCAGTTTTCAAAAACAATTAAGTATTGTTTTGGTGACATTTTATTTGCAATGTTTTACTATAACCTGTATGGGTGCAACATCCACTAGCAGCAACTCCTGTCTATCACAAAGAAGAGAGACTACATCGTATCGATCCTCTCCTAGGGCATGAAATCTTACTGTATGTATCAGTAACTACATGCTCAAGTCATAGCTGCAGTTTACCAATCTTATTACGTGATATAAATAGTAGTATACACAATTATGAATTTTAATATATACCCAATTCATCATATTCTCATGCTATCTCAAGCTAACAGTAAGATCAATAAACAGTGACAATAAGGAAGAGACAAAGAATACTGAAGGGAATAATGCTATCCTGACAGAAGAAATACCATTAATGTGGTTGATTAAAGATAACTGTAAATTCTTTGTTACTGTTCCCATTGAGAAATGAAATCTAAATGCCTTTTCCTTGTTGACTATAGTTAATATAGTTAATAATACTGTATTGCATATTTGAAAATTGCTAAGAGATTAGATCTTAAGTTCTTTTTTTTTTTTTTTTTGACAGACAGAGATCACAAGTAGGCAGAGAGGCAGGCAGAAAGAGAGAGAGGAGAGAGAGAGGAGAAAGCAGGCTCCCCGCTGAGCAGAGAGCCCGATGCGGGGCTTGAGACCATGACCTGAGCCGAAGGCAGAGGCTTTAACCCACTGAGCCACCCAGGCACCCTAGATCTTAAGTTCTTATTACAAGAAAAAAAAACTGTAACTGAGTGGTGATGATTGTTAAGTAGACATATTAGAGTGATCAACTCACAATATATACACAAATATCAAATCATTATGCCGTACACTGGAAGCTAACATGTTATATGCCTATTATATCCCCAAAATAAATAAATAAATGTCTTTCCCTTGAATATGGGCTGGCCTTAGTGATCTGCCTGACCAAGAGAATGCAGAGGTCACCTCCAACGCTAGGTCCTAAGAAGCTTGACGTTTCCACATACAGTTCTCAGGGAACAGTCACACTCTTGTGAGCCCTGAACCACCACAGATCAATATCCTAGAGTTCCTATGTTGCACAAAACACATGATGAAACCCCTCAGAGAGGCCTTGTGACTTTATGAAGAGCCCATCCATTCCAGCCCCCAACCATTAATCCCAGCTAAGGCCCTGTGACACACCAAGTCCAGCCCATAGAGCCCTGCCCAAATTGCAGATATATGAGCAAAATATGAAACTGCTGATTTAAGTCACTAAGTTTTGACGTAGGTTGTAAGGTACCAACGATAACCAGAATTACACAATGCTTCCAAATCCTTGACTAAAAGGAAAATAAAAGAAAATCATTCAGACTCTCTCTGAGGTGGGAGTGGAGAGAGTGAACCTGCTCATAACAGACGGTTAGCATTTCAAGTAAACCAGTCATCCAATTATTACAAATCAACAGACCTGAATTAAAGACCTGAAGTTCATGCTGCCTTTGAAGACTTGGGCATGGGTGAGAAGGAAGGGAACACTATAAACCTGAATACAAGGGAGGAAGGGAAAATATTTGTACGAGTTACCCATACCTATTTTGATAGTGAGCTTCTGGTTCTACATTAAGTGCTTAGATTTTGCTGCAAGGTGAAACCAGGCTAAAGGAGAGCACCCAATGAGATCTATTATTGGTTAAAGGTTACTCTTTATCCTTTCTGAGGGATAATGGAAGCTGATGAAAGCTATGGGCCCTTTCTCGCTAAAAATAAATAAATAAATAAATAAATAAATATTAAAAAAATTTTAAAAAACGTGTGTACAAATACAAAACACCATACAATTTCAATGCATTTTTGGCCCTTAGGGTCCACGAAATTTGGGTTTAGAACATGTTTTAGAGGATTATTCAGTAATGGTTCACAAATCCACTATATAATGCTGGCATTGTTAGAATTATAAGTATTTCACTCAAATTTACAAAATAATTTTTCTTTTTTTTTTTTTTAAGATTTTATTTATTTATTTGACAGACAGAGATCACAAGTAGGCAGAGAGGCAGGCAGAGATAGAGGAAGGGAAGCAGGCTCCCCGCTGAGCAGAGAGCCCGATGCGGGACTCGATCCCAGGACCCTGAGATCATGACCCAAGCCGAAGGCAGCGGCTTAACCCACTGAGCCACCCAGGCGCCCACAAAATAATTTTTCACTCATCAATGGAGGATCCAGCAATTCAAGTCTTGTTTGATTTTAATGTCCACCTATTTTTTTTTATCTAATTGTTACTCAACTGCAACAGCTTAGCCCAGGCAACAAACTTCTGAGAGGTGCCTCAAAAAATGTATTCTTCTAAAAAGATCTTGGTTTAAGTTAGTATTACCTTTTGGGGACAGTGGTTCAGTCTCATGCTGCTGATATTGCACAGTAATAACTTGAGATTCTTACTCCTGCTCGTAAGCCTCTTAAGGGTAAGAGTTCAGCTTCATATCACTTTAAATCCTCAGCACCCAGCACTGATATTGTACTGGGTCTTGATTAATAATGATGCTGGTCAAACAGACTGGAGCAACAGTTCTCAAACTTTTTGGTCTCATGACTCTTGTATACTCTTAGAAATTATTTAGAACCCCATAAAGTGGGGCGCCTGGGTGGCTCAGTGGGTTAAGCCTCTGCCTTCAGCTCAGGTCATGATCCCAGGGTCCTGGGATCGAGCCCCGCATCAGGCTCTCTGCTCAGCAGGGACCCTGCCTCCACCTCTCTCTCTGCCTGCCTCTCTGCCTACTTGTGATCTCTGTCTGTCAAATAAATAAATAAAATCTTTAAAAAAAAAAAAAAAAAGAACCCCATAAAGCATTTGTTAGGTTGGTGATATTTATTGAGGTTTACAGTATCAGACATCGAAACTGAGAAATGTTTTTAAGTATTCATTAATTCATTCAAAAATAACAATAAACCCACTATATATCAGCAGATAGGATTTTTATTGAAAATATTTTTCAAGGGGCGCCTGGGTGGCTCAGTGGGTTAAAGCCTCTGCCTTCGGCTCAGGTCATGATCCCAGGGTCCTGGGATCAAGCCCCACATCGGGCTCTCTGCTCAGCGGGGAGCCTGCTTCCCTCCTCTCCTTCTGCCTGCCTCTATGCCTACTTGTGGTCTCTGTCTGTCAAATAAGTAAACAAAATCTTTAAAAAAAAAAAAAATATTTTTCAAAACTAAACTAGTGAGAACAACACTACTTTGCATTTTTTGCAAATCTTTTATGTCTGGCTTATAATAGAAAGCAGCCGGATTTTCACATCCGCTTCTACATTTCAATCTGTTGTGATATCACAGGTCATGTTAGTGTTTAGAAAACACCAGTGAACATTCATGAAAGGATGACAATGAAAAAGACAAATAATTACTAGTATTATCATGAAAATAGTTTTGACCTCAAGGACCTTCTAAAAAAGAACATCTGTCCACCTGTTACTGTACCAAGTCCGTTATTTCTTCCTTCGTGCCTCTCTTAATGACTGGAATTCAAACTGAAGCAATAAATTCTACAATTTAATTTATAATTCTGTACATTGCTCTTTCATCAGACTATAGTAAATTTCAACATGCTTCTTAACATCAAAATAAAAGGCTGATGAAACTAGGCATTTACCTGTTCTTTCCTCCTTGGTAACCAAGTAAACAACTACCCAGGGAGATACTTATAATGCCATTTATAATTCCCAAACCAATTTGGGAATTAATCTAGACTGTTAGTTAAGAAGATCCATCCAAAACTAATCTAGATTATGATTAAGCTTTAAAAATATCAATGTACATTTACCCAATAGTACAAATCCACAAAAGCCTCACTTGCTCTCAGCCAGTGGTACAAAACTGAACCCGGTTGAAAGCCAGGGGAATAACTGTGTTCAATTCAAAAGTTCAAGTACATTAGGAAGTTGAATGAAAAACAAATTTTCTAGATAACTATCATAAAACAAGCAAAAGATCCAAAAAGACTTAAAAGTCAAAGTCATCTGAGCAAACAAAACAAAGCCCAGACAAAAACCTTATGAATTAAAAACTAGCTTAAACGTGGTTAACTGAAGAAGGATGAGAAAGAAAAACTTACCAAGCAAAAGTGAATACTCCTGATCGAGTGCAAATCCCAAGTAAATTCTTGATATTAACATTGAGATGGAAGACTGCCATTATAGACAGCTTTCTGTGAATATTATGCAACTGCTCTACATACACGAAGTTTTCCCATCCTTTACCTCAAAAGCATCAGTCAGCTTGAGGTTAATGCTCAGATGAAATGTTTTCTGTTGCTCTAGCAGTTTTGCTCTACTTTGTTTCTCGGTTATTCTGAGTGCTCTCTTACAACTGGAGAGTTGCTGAACCAATCCCGAGTAAGAAACGTTAAAGTACAAGAAAAGAGGCGACAGCTCTGCACCACCACACGGAAAGACTCAGCGGAGCAGCGGCGGCCCTGCCCTAGCTGCGATCCGAACAGAAAGCAGAGCGTTTTAGGTTCCCAGCAACACCAGAGGTCTCCCGCCCCCATGTCCCCACTCCTGGACTATCTAAACACCGAAAACCAAAAAGTGGAGTCCACCCGCTTTTCAGGGCCAGAGAGTCTCCGGGCTGGGATCCTCTCCCGTTACATAACTGGGGCCTAGCGCCCTGCTTCTGCAGTCAGTCCCCAGGACAGAGAGACGGACGTGTTCCCCAGGGACCCTCTCAGGGAGGTGGAAGCTGGGCTCTGCACCTGGTCGACCCCGGAAAAAGAAGGGGGAACGACGCGAGCGAGGCCGCAATCAGAGACGCTGGGGCACAGGGGTTGATGAACAGGCCCGGAGAGGAGCAGGGCGGCTCCTGGAGGCCCGCCGCAGGCCCCCGCGTCTCCGACACTAGTCCACTCCCCTCCCTCTCCGGCCGAGTCCCCACCGGCCGCCCCCTCCCCCATTCCGCGCTCCCCTCCCCCGCGTCTCCATCCCCGGCCCCAGCCGAGAGGCAGGCGGACCAGCCGAGTAAGGCCTCGGCCACGGCCAAGAGACCGCTCCCAACCCAGTACCTGGTCAGACATGGTGACGGTGACTTCACCCAGGGTCTCCGCACAGCAGCGGCCTCGGGTAGGCAGAACCTCGCTCCGGGGTTTACAAATCCGTCTCTCTTCCCCACAGCACAACACCGCGGCTGGAGGGACTTCCGCCACGCCCTGCGTCACTTCCGCTACGCGTTGGGAGGAGGAATAGGGAAAAGAGGAAAGGAGAGGCGGGAAAACGGGTGGGGGAGCTGCCCCGGGGCGAGAGGGCCCAAGAGCTGCTTTATTGGTGGTCGCTAGCGTGAATGAACAACAGTCTTCTCAGCTCCATTGAGGACTAGTCCTTTCGCCTCCGCCCGGAGCCTGCCCTCCAGTGGAAAAGTTCCGGGTCTTAGTGTTTGGAAACACACTAACAGCCACCCTCCTGCCCCTCTGACACCTAGCACGGTTTCGAAAGCTGAGCCAAGATGTTTCTATTGTCTCTTCCTGGCCTTGCTCGTAAACTTCCCCAAGGACATTAGACTGAATACCAGTGCTTTTTACCATACAGCTAACTTTTGATTAACCGGCCACCCTACCTATCTCATAACCTCGATTAAAAAAAAAAAAAAAAGATCCCATTGGACACGATCTTGATGGCTACTGATGAAAGAGATTCTTGGGAAAGATTTAAACCAGTGAGGAGGAAGAAGTAATTCTGACCTTGCTTTAAGTTAAAGAATGATCCTTGAATGACTTCTTTAAAATACAAAGGCCCTGCTGGCAGAAGGGTAGGAGATAAGGATTTAGACAAATGAAATAGAATTGAGATTCTGGAAATAATAAGCCCTCACACACTGATTAATTTTTGACAAGAATATCAAGATAATTCAGTGGTGAAACTCATGAAAAATTAACTTTAATGGATCAAAGGCCTAAATGTAAGAGTCAAAACTACAAAACTCTTAGGAGATGGGGCACCTGGGTGACTCAGTTAAGCAAGGGACTCGATTTTGCTCAAGTTACGTTCTCAGGGTTGTGAGATCAAACCCCATCTTGGGCTCTGTGCTTAGCACAGTCCGCTTGAGATTCTCTCTCTCTCCTGCTCCCTCTGCCCTTCCCACCTGCACACTCTCTCTCTCTAAATAAGTTAATTAAATCTTAAAAAAAAAACAACTCAGGAGAAAACATAGGCATAAGTCTTCTTGGCCTTTGATTAGGCAATGGATTCTTAGATATGACACCAAAAACACAAGCAACCAAAGAAAAATAAATAATTTAAACTTCATTGAAATTAAAAACTTCTGTCTTTTGCGTTGAAAAAAAATATAAAGAATGAAGAAAATATTTGCAAGTAATATATCTGGTAAGGATCTAATAGAATACACAAAGAACTATCACAATCCAGTCATAAAAAGATAAATAATACAATTTTTAAATGGACAAAAGATCTAAATAGACATTGTTCCTAAGAAAATGTGCAAATGGACAAATGGATAAGAAAAATGTTCACCATCATTAGCCATCAGAGAAATGCATATTAAAACTACAATGAGGGGTACCTGTGTGGCTCAGTCGAGTGAGCTTCCAACTCTTGATTTCGGCTCAAGTGGTGTTCATCAGGTCATGGGATAAAGCCCCATGTCCAGCTCCCCACTTAGCAGACAGTCTGCTTCTTTCCCTCCTCCCTTCCCCCAGCTGAACTGTGCACATGGATGCTGTTTCTCTCTCCATCTCTCTCTCTGAAGTGAATAAATTAAAACACACATTACACACAATGAGATATCATTTCATGCCCACTAAAATGTCTGTAACCAAAAAGACAGATGACAATAATTGTTGACAAAGATATGAAGAAATTGGAACTCGTATACTGCTAAGCGGAAACATGAGCTGCTTTGGACATTTCCATGCTACCCAGGGAGGAGTCCCTACAGTGTTATTTTGCATTCCCATCATAACTTAAACGGAAATTTTCACAATGTCCAGAGACATTGATGTCCTACAGATGAAGGAGGAGGATGTCCTCAAATTCTTTACAGCAGAAACCCACTTAGGTGGCACCAACCTTGACTTCCAAATGCAACAGAACATCTACAAAAGGAAAAATGATGGTATCTACATATACATCTGAAGAGAACCTGGGAGGAGCTTCAGCTGGCAGCTCTTGCCATTGTTGCCATTGAAAAGTCAGCTGATGCCGGGGTCATCCATGAATACTGGCCAGTGAGCTGTGCTTAAGTTTGCTGCTGCTAATGGAACCACTCCTATAGCTGGAAGCTTCACTAACCAGATCCAGGCAGCCTTCTGGAAGCCGGGACTTCTAGTGGCTACTGATCCCAGGGCTGATCACCAGCCTCTCACAGAGGCATCTACTGTCAACCTGCCTACCACCACTCTATGTCACACAGACTCTCCCCTGAGCTGTATGGACATTGCCATCCCTTGCAAAAGGGAGCTCATTCAGTTGGTCTAATGCAGTAGATAATGGCCTGGGAAGTTCTGCGCATGAGTGGCACCCTTTCCCATGAACACCCGTGGGAGTCTGTGCCTGGTCTCTACTTCTACAGAGATCCTGAAGAGATTGAAAAGGATAAGCGGGCCGCTGCTGAAACGACTATGACCAAGGAGGAATTTCAGGGTGAATGGACTGCTCCAGCTCCTAGATTCACTGCTACTCCGCCTGAGGCCGCAGACTGGTCTGAAAGCGAGCAGGGGCCCTCCGTGCCTAGTCAGCGGTTCCCTCCGGAGAACCGGAGCCCTCAGCCGGCCACCGAAGACTGGTCCGCAGCTCCCACTGCTCTGGCCACTGAATGGGTAGGAACAACCCCTGAGTAGTCTTTTTTTTTTTTTTTTCTTTAAGATTTTATTTATTTATTTGACAGACAGAGATCACAAGCAGGCAGAGAGGCGGGGAAGCAAGCTCCCTGCTGAGCAGAGAGCCCGATGCAGGGCTCCATGCAGGGCTGGATCCCAGGACCCTGAGACCATGACCTGAGACCATGACCTGAGCCAAAGGCAGAGGCTTAACCCACTGAGCCATCCAAGCGCCCCACCACTGAGTGGTCTTAAGCTGCTCTTTCACAAAGGCAAACAAAAGGGATAAAAGATTAACAGAAAATAAACAGATTCTAAAAGTTAAAAAAAAAATAAAAGGTTTTGGAAAATATTCTGGCAGTTCCTCACATTGTTAAAGTAACCATGACCCAGCAATTCTGATAGATATATATCCAAGATAATGGATAAGATACGTCCGTACAAAAACATGTATACAAATGTTCACAGCAGCATTATTCATGATAGCAAAAAAGTGGAAACAATCCAAATGCCAACTGACTTATGGATAAACAAAAGCAGAATACACATAAAATGGAATATTATTAGGCCATAACAATGAACTACTCATACAATGTGGAAGACCCTTGAAAATATTATGCTAAGTGAAGGGAAACAGCCACAAAGTATGGTTCTATTTATATGATATGTCCAAAATGGGCAAATCTACAGAGACAGGAAGTAGATTACAGGCGCACCTCAGAAATATTGCAGGTTTTATTCCAGATCACTGCAATAAAGTGACTATCACAATAAAGCTAATCAAATAAAATCTTTAGTTTTCCACTGCATGTAAAAATTGTTTACACTACACTAGTAGTCTATTATGGGTGCAGTAGTATTGTATCTTAAAAACAATGTACATATCTTAATTTTAAAATATTTTATTACAGGGTGCCTGGGTGGCTCCAGTCGTTTAAGCACCTACCTTTGGCTCAGGTCATGATCCCAGAGTCCTGGGACTGAGTCCCCCATTGGGCTCCCTGCTCAGTGAGGAGTCTGCTTTTCCCTCTGCCTGCTGCCCTGCCTGCTTGTGTTCTCTCTCACTTTCTCTGACAAATAAATAAAATCTAAAAAAATAAAAATTTAAGGGGCTCCTGGGTGGCTCAGTCACTAAGTGTCTGCCTTCAGCTCAGGTCATGATCCCAGGGTCCTGAGATCCAGCCCGGCATCAGGCTCCGTACTCAGTGGGAAACCTGCTTCTCCCTCTCCCACTCCCCCTGCTTGTGTTCCCTCTCTCGCTGTCTCTCTCTCTGTGTCAAGTAAATAAATAAAACCTTTAAAAAATAAATAAATAAGTTTTAAAATAAATAAATAAGAAACATTGATTCACTGAATTATGTAGACCTCCTAAATGTTGACACATTTCATTATAAAATATTTAATAATCATATTATCTTCACAGACTCATCACAAAACATCTTCAATAATATTCATTATTTTTAGACTCACCAGAAAAAAACTTTTATTCATCACTGTCAAATTCACAATGATGAATATGAGTTTTCCGAAATGGTAATTTTTGCATAAAACCTCAGATTTTGTCATTTACAACAAATACTGGCAATTGTTTTCTTTGTTAGACTTATTTGTTCATTTTTTTTGAGAAAATATCTGCTACATGTCTAATGATTATTGGCCTGCCATTTGTTCTATCCTTTAAAAACAGTGCTCTGGGGCGCCTGGGTGGCTCAGTGGGTTAGGCCTCTGCCTTCGGCTCAGGTCATGATCTCAGGGTCCTGGGATCGAGCCCCGCATTGGACTCTCTGCTCAGCGGGGAGCCTGCTTCCTCCTCTCTCTCTCTCTGCCTGCCTCTCTGCCTATTTGTGATCTCTGTCTGTCAAATAAATAAATAAAATCTTTAAAAAAAAAAATAAAAACAGTGCTCCTTTTCTTTAAAGTGGCTAAATCAGCTTGTAACTCAATCTTTTATGTACTTTTCCTGGAGATAGCCATCTTATGGAGAATAAATAGCTGAATTTCTTTATATAAAATATTTTTAAAATGTTATTCAAGCACTGACATTTAATAAAATTAGTGTTTTTGTATCCTACTGCTGCTATAACAAATTTCCACAAACTTCATGGCTTAAAAGAACACAGTTTACCATTTTACAGTTCTGGAAGTCAGAAGTCAAGGTGTTGCAGTGCTATATTCCTTCTGGAGGCTTGAGGGGAGAATTCCTTTCATTACCTTTTTTAGCTTCTGGAGGCCACCTGCGTTTTTTGGTTTGTGGCCCCTTCCTTCATCTCCAGGGCCTGATGGATATTAGCAACTACCTTCTCACCCCTACCCCCTTCCTTCTCCCTCTCCTCCTCACCTTCTGCTGTGGCCACATCTGCTTCTCTGACTCTGACCCTTCTGTCTCCCTTCTCTAAAAACCCTTGTGATGACACTGAACTATCTAGGTTATTCAGGATAACCACCTTATCTCAAGATCCTTAATCACACCTGCAAAATCTTATTTACCTATATGTAAGGAAACATTCACATATTTCAGGGAGTAAGAAGTGGACATCTTGGGACACCTGGATGGCTCAGTCGGTTAAGCATCTGCCTTCAGCTCAGGTCATGATTCCAGGGTCCTGGGATGGAGTCCCATATTGGGCTCCTTGCTCAGCGTGGAGACTGCTTCTCCCTCTGCCTGCTGCTCCCTCTCTTGTGCTCTGTCTCCCTCTCTCTCTCCAATAAATAAATAAAACCTGTAAAAAAAAAATCTTTTAATTACAAAAAGTAATATATCTTATTTTTCCCCTCTTCAAAAAAACCCAGTTCATCCCAAATTATATACGAAATCAATGGTCTAACCATTAGTGAATTATTTCATTTCTTTTAAAGGTTTTGTTTATTTATTTGAGAGAAAGAGATAGAGAGCATGAGCCAGGTGGAAGGGCAGAGGGAGAGGGAGAAGCAGACTCCCTGCTGAGCCTGTTGGGGTATTCAATCCAAGGACCCTGAGATCATGACCTGAGCCAAAGGTAGACACTTAACCAACTGAGCCACCCAAGCACCCTAGTGAATTATTTCAAAGACAGTAATCTGATTGTACATCTCTAACAGGATATAATCTAGGAACAAAATGTATAAACTTTCAATGAATTTAATATTAATAATAATATTAGTATTGTTATTCTGAAGCTATTATATATCAAGTATAGAACAAAGCATATAAATATTTTAAATCTATAGAATCAGTAGGATGATGCCCCCTTTTTATTCCTGATACTGCTTGTTTGTACCTTCTCTATTTTTTCTTGAACAGTCTTATAAGATGTGTATTAATTTTATTAGTCATTTAAAAAAACATTTTTGCTTTCTTAATTCTCTATATTGCAGGTTTATTGCTATTTTTTTCCGCTTTTATGCCATTTTTTCCTGATTTTTTTTGCTTTTAATTTGCTTTCTTTAGCTTTTTTTTTTTTTAAGATTTTATTTATTTATTTGACAGAGATTACAAGTAGGCAGAGAGGCAGGCAGAGAGAGAGGAGGAAGCAGGCTCCCTGCCGAGCAGAGAGCCCGATATGGGGCTCGATCCCAGGACCCTGAGATCACGACCTGAGCCGAAGGCAGAGGCTTTAACCCACTGAGCCACCCAGGCGCCCCAGCTTTCTTTAGCTTTTTGAGATTAATACTAAGATCTGATTTTTAACCTTTTTTCTAATAAATATATGTATTTTTATTTTGTATTATTTTTTTAAGTAGGCTCCATACCCTGAATAGAGCTCAACACGGGGCCCAAGCTCATGACCCCGAGATCAAGACATGAACCAAAATCAAGAATCAGATGCTTAACTGACTTAGCCACTCAGACACCCCGAAATATATATGTTTTTAGAAGTAAATATGTTGGGAGGAGAAAAAAAAAATAAAGGTAAATATTTCACTCTAAACACAGCTTCAGCCACGTCCCACAAAGTTTGAAATATTATATTAATATTTTCATTATTAGTTAATTCAAGAAGGAGACATCTTGAGATAAAGCAAAACTTATCACTTAAAAAACACAGTAGTAGGGGCGCCTGGGGGGCTCAATCATTAAGGGTCTGCCTTTAGCTCAGGTCATGATCCCAGGGTCCTGGGACCGAGCCCTGCATCAGGCTCCTAGCTTGGCAAGGAGCCTGCTTCTCCCTCTCCCTCTCTCTCTGCTTATGTGCTCACTCTTGCTGTGTCTCTCTGTGTCAAATAAATAAATAAGATCTTTTTTTTTAAATAAATAAGATCTTTAAAAAATTAAAATAAATAAATAAATAAAATGAGATGAATCTACCAACAGCATTTTTCACAGAAGTAGAACAAACAATCTTAAAATTTGTTTGGAACCACAAAACACCCTGAACAGCCAAAGCTATCTTGAAAAACAAAACTGGAGGTATCCCAGTTCCAGACATCAAGTTACATTACAAAGCTGTTGTAACCAAAACAGTATGGTACTAGTGCAAAAATAGAACATAAATCAATGGAACAGAACAGAAAACCTGTAAATAAACCCAAAATTATATGGTTAATTAATCTTCGACAAAGGAGGAGAAAGAATATATAATGGGAAAAAAACCAGTTCCTTCAAGAAATGGTATTGGGAAAACTGGACAGCTACGTGCAAAAGAATGAAACTGGACCACTTACTTAAACTGTAACACAAAAGTAAATTAAAGATGGATTAAAGACCTAAATATGAGACCTGAAACCATAAAAATCTTAGAAAAGAGGGCCATTTGGGTGGCTCAGTCAGTTGAGCATCCAACTCTTGATTTTGGCTCAGGTCATGATCTCAGGGTCATGAGGTCAAGCCCCATGTCAGGCTCTGTGCTTAGCTGGGAGTTTGCTTGAGAGTCTCTCTCCCCCTCTCTCTCTGCACCCCACTCCAAACTAAATAAAAAAAATTTTTTTACAAAAGCTTCTTGGGGCACCTGGCTGGCTCAATCAACAGAGTATGTGACTCTTAATCTTGGGACTTTACGTTTGAGCCCCACATTGGGTGTAGAAATCACTTTTAAAAAAATCTGCACAGCAAAGGAAACAATCAACCATAATAAAAGGCAACCTACCGAATGGGAGAAGATATTTGCAAATGACATATCTGATATGGATATATCTGCCCATATTTTAAATTATCTAGTTTTAAAAGTGAGCTGTACTTAGTGGAGGCAGGAGGAATTATATGATTTATGTTTCTATGGGGAAAGAAAACTGCTGCTAAAGTACTACTATTACTGTTAGTAACAACAGCAAACACCATTCGTAAGACACTTTCTTAAGCTGAATCAATTATTTTATTTAATATTCACAATGACCCTAAGAAATAAGTCTATAATAACACTGTTTGCAGATAAGCAAAATGGAGTATAGTTTAAGTAAGTAACTTGTCTAAGATCGCATAGACAAAAAGTTAAAATTTGAGATAGGGCAATCCGGCTCCAGGGTCCATTATCTTAACCCACTATGCCAAGTCATCTGAAATATAGTATAAGTAATTATATTTATATAATATACATACATTCATATCATTTATATTTATGCCATAAATAAGTTATTTTATATACTATAAGTAATTATATTTCTATACTATGAATAATTTCTGTATGTATCATATATAATACAAATATATAAATATCATATATAAATATGTTTTATATATAAGCATTTATTTATATATAATATACCTAATTTTTATATATTGTATGAAATAATATACATATAAAATATGTATATTATATATATAAAATCATATACATACAGAGTATGTATATTATAATCTTTTTTCTTTTTTCTTTTTCTTTTTTTAATGATTTTATGTATTATTTGACAGAGAGAGACACAGTGAGATGGGGAACACAAGCAGGGGGAGTGGGAGAGGGAGAAGCAAACTCCCCACAGAGCTGGGAGCCTGACACGGGGCTTGATCCCAGGACCCCAGGATCATGACCTGAGCTGAAGTCAGACGTTTAATGACTGAGCCACCCAGACGCCCCCAGAGTTTACAATCTTGTACATCAAACTTTTGGGGTTTTTTAGCTTTTAATTTGGAAATAATTATAAATTCACAGGAAGTTGAAAAGACAGTATAGAGAGGTTCCATATACTCTTTATTCCCCTTCCCCAGTGGCTACATCTTATGTAACTACAGTAAGATTATCAAACCCAGGAGCTTAACATTGTTACAGTATATATATATGGCGTGATGACATTTTATCACATATATAAATTCATGTAAAAACCACCCTGATGAAGACACAGACTATTTCATCACCACAAAGATCACCTTTATGCTCTTCCTTTATAGTAGTTGTCACCCCCACCCCATTTCTAACCCTTGTGAACCACTAATTTGTTTTCCATCTCTATATCTTTGTCATTTCAAGAATGTTATATAAATGGAATTATAAAGTATGTGATCACTTTTATCTGTTAGTTTCATGGAAAGTCCCCAGTTCTTGCTCCTTTCTTTTTTTTTTAATTTTTTTTTAAAGATTTTATTTATTTATTTGTCAGAGAGAGAGAGGGAGAGAGAGCAAGCACAGGCAGACAGAATGGCAGGCAGAGGCAGAGGGAGAAGCAGGCTCCCTGATGAGCAAGGAGCCTGATGCGGGACTCGATCCCAGGACGCCGGGATCATGACCTGAGCCGAAGGCAGCTGCTCAACCAACTGAGCCACCCAGGCGTCCCTTTTTTTAATTTTTTAATTTAAATTCAATTAATTAACATTTAATGTATTATTTGTTTCGGAGTACAGGTCTGTGATTCATCAGTCTTATATAATAACCAGTGCTTGTTACAACACATATCCTCCCCGATATCCATCACCCAGTTACCCCATCACTCCACTCCCTCCCCATTAACATGTAATTTATATTTATAAATTCATATATATATTTATAACATAAATGTAATATATAAATATATGGGTTTTTTGTTTTGGAGGGTTTTTTAATAGATTTTATTTATTTATTTATTTGAGAGAGAGAGAGAAAGCGCACAAACAGTGGAGAGGGGCAGAAGGAGAGGGAGAAGCAGACTCCCTGCTGAACAGGGAGCCTGCCACAGAGCTTGATCCCAGGATCCTGAGATCATGACCTGAGCCGAAGGCAGACACTCAACCGATTGAGCCACCCAGGTGTCCCAATATATGTTATATATGTAAAAGCATATACATACAGAGTTTACAAACTTATACATCAAACTCTTAACAATTGTTATTTCTTTTTTTTAAAGATTTTATTTATTTATTTATTTGACAGACAGAGATCACAAGTAGTCAGAGAGGCAGGCAGAGAGAGAGGAGGAAGCAGACTCACCACAGAGCAGAGAGCTTAATGTGGGGCTTGATCCCAGTAACCCAGGATCATGACCTGAGCCAAAGGCAGAGGCTTTAACCCTCTGAGCCACCCAGGTGCCCCCCCCCTTTTTTTTTCAAGAGAGGAGGAACAGGGAGAGGAAGAGATAAGAGATGGAGAGGAACAGAGGAGAGAGAGAGAATGTTAAGCTGTTTGCACATCCAGCGCTGAGCCCAATGTGAGGCTCGATTTCATAACCCTGAGATCATGACCTCAGCTAAAATCAAGAGTCGGACACTGAACCAACTGAGTGAGCCACCCAGGTGCCCCAACAATGCTTATTTCTTGAGGAGGCATTACGGGGACTTCTAAATTCTAAGTTATTTTGGGGTGGTGCTAACATTTAGATTGTTTTCCCATGAATATACTACTTTTGTAGACAAATAACAACTTAGTTCCTGCCATGAGCCAAGCACTGATCTAAGTATGGGGAAAACTGTATTTTAGTAATAAGGTAACTAGCTACGAACAAATAACTCAAAGATTTCAATGTCTTAACAAAATTAGGCTTTATTTTTTATTCACCTCACAGCCCCAATTGGGTGTTTAGAAGGCACTCTTTCTTATTTTGATTCAAGGATTGTGTCTCCTATCAACTTATCATGGGACCATCTTCTCAGGCAAGTATATGCAAACATTTTCTATAAAAAGACAAAGAGTAAATATTTTAGGTTTTGTGGGACAAACTGTCACCATTCTGCCATTGTGGCATGAAAGCAGCCATAGATAATAAACAAATAATTGGGCATCACTGTGTTCCAATAAACCTTTATTTACAAAATATGTAGTGGGCTGGATTTCACCCACGGATGACAGTTTACCAGTCCTCATTCCAGGGTCTTCTCAGAGTTCTGGATTGGATCCTCTCTGCATTCAAGAGGTCAGGGGAAATAATAAGGCAGGCTAAAAAGGGAACTCGACTTGACCCATATCCCTTTGGCCAGAATCCAGACACATAGCCCCCAGCAAATGAGCCTGGGATATGATATTTTCATGTGACTCAACAAAAGGAAAAGAGACTGGTGACCAGCTAGTGAACCTGCAGCAGAGTCAGCTCTTTTTGTCACCAAATATCCTGTTTACTCTTTCTCCTTTGTATAGATAATACTCTCCATCTCCAAAGAGGACAGCCCAAAGTTCCACCCAGTAAATACATTCAGTTCAAAGTCCAAGCTCTCCAGGTAATGTCCAGTTTTCTCCATCAGGCTCGGATACGGCTCTTCACAGTCTGGTGACCTATGAACTAAAAAGACAAATAATCTGGGGCACCTGGGTGGCTCAGTGGGTTAAAGCCTCTGCCTTCGGCTCCGGTCATGATCCCAGGGTCCTGGGATGGAGCCCCGCATCGGGCTCTCTGCTCAGCAGGGAGTCTGCTTCTCCCCCACCCTGCCTGGCTTTCTGCCTACTTGTGATCTCTGTTTGTCAAATAAATAAATAAAATCATAAAAAAATTAAAAAGACAAATAATCTGCCCAAACACAGCCACACCCATTGGTAATTCAATAAAGACAGGAAAACCGAAAAACATACTCGTTCAGAAGAAGGAAGAATTGAACACAGACCACTCACTGGGTCACAGCAATTCTGAAATCCCATTGGGTGAATATGGTAAAGGTCTCTTTCTCTGGGGCTGGGTCCACACCTCTGATGGTTCTGCTACCTCACAACAACCCGCTACCCCATAGGCGTGTCCTCACTCCACTCAAGCTCTAATATCCTGTACTGGGCAACCATGGACACGAATGTCTTCCTCCCCCTCCAAGTTCTGACACCCGTTGCTAGGCCTCCCCTCCACAGGACACCCTTTTTAACCCAGGCAGGCTCTGACTCTCTGTCCGGATGATACCATACTGAGACTTAGTTTCCCAGCTTCATCTAATGACTTTAGATAGAATAGTTTAGTAAGAGAAAGAGAGAAAAAAGAAGGAAGAGAAAATAAAAGGGAAAAAGAACAAGGAAAGGCTCAAAGCCCTTTTTTAAAATTAAAGGGTTTTTTTTGTTTTGTTTTGTTTTAAGAGAGAGAACATGCATGGAGGGGAGGGCAGAGGTAGAGGGAGAGAATCTTAAGCAGGCCCCACGCCCACGCCCAGCATGGAGCCAGACACAGGGCTCAATCTCACAACCCTGAGATCAAGACCTGTGCCAAAGTCCAGAGTCAGACACTTAACTGACTGAGCCAGCCAGGTGCCCCAGCTCAAAGCCTTTCTTAACTAATTTCTTATTATTGAGGTGTAGCAGCAGTCAGAATTTTTACCTGCAAGGTTCCAAATTTTAGATTTTATTTCCTTCTATTTATTTTTACAAATCCATGAGGGAATTCTTTCCTGATCTCATCTCTTTCTTTTAATATCTTGGACACAGTGTTAAAAATAACCTCTATTAAGTTTCTATTTTCTATTCCCCCAGGACTCAGTAGACACATAGTCTGCTGCTCAAGTAATCTCAGGCAACAATTTTGCCAAACGTTTTGCCACTGCATCTCACGACTAACCTTCTTTCCATGGACAGATTTTAGATGCACCGCAGCCCATGACCCAGTTACTGTGTAGATGCCGCATTGGTTTGTTGGTCTGTTTGTTCTTATAGTTGTATCCTACTGTAAGGAGTGAACAAAACACATAAAGCCTCTACTCTTACTGAGCTTACATTCTGGAGTATTCCTCTAACTTGTCAGCTGGTTTTATTTTAGGAAGGGCATGATTGTTTTAAATTGTGCTTGGGATTTGTTTTCATCAGGTACAGTAAAACATGGAGACACAGCAACTGTCATAAAGGAAGAAGTGTTTTTATACTCACGGATCCCTAGAAGCAGGGGGCACACAGCACATCACAGAAGACCAAACAGCAACCATCATGAGGCAGACAAGATGGGGCTGGGAGGAGGGAAGGCAAAAGCTTTTCTTTTGGTTTTCTCAGGAAGGAACAGGTGAGGCAGGGTAAGCAAGCTGAGCAGTTTAGGATTGGATAGTTTGACTTCTGTGAGCTCTCCGCAATAGGTGTGGTCCCCAGATGCCCAGTACCTGGCCCTGGAGTGATTTAGGGCAGAAGGTTAGGGTCCTGAACTGCAGGAACCTGACCAAAGGAGGTGTGGACTCAGGATTCATTGGTTTGCATATCAAAGACCTTTTCCCAGGAAAGTCCTTGACGGTCTCCAGGAATTTGCTAACTCTGGAAGGGGCATTCCTTGCTGGGTCCTTAAGGTCCCAAGACGTCAAAGCATCATAAAATATAAAACATTTTTTTTTAAAGATTTTATTTATTTATTTGACAGAGAGAGATCACAAGTAGGCAGAGAAGCAGGCAGAGAGAGAGAGAGAGAGAAGCAGGCTCTCTGCAGAGCAGAGAGCCCGATGCGGGACTCAATCCCAGGACCCTGAGATCATGACCTGAGCCGAAGGCAGCGGCTTAACCCACTGAGCCACCCAGGCGCCCCGAAATATAAAACATTTTAAAAGGTGAGGAACACTGGGGGCCCCAGCTGGCTCAGTTGGTAGAACCTACAACTCTTTGATCTTAGTACTGTGAACCCAAACTCCACATTGGGTATAGAGATTTCTTTAAAAAAAATTTTTTTTAATCTTAAAAAGAATTTAAGGGGCACCTGGGTGGCTCAATTGTTAAGCCTCTGCCTTCCGCTCAGGTCATGATCCCAGGGTCCTGGGATCGAGCCCCGCATGGGCTCCCCGCTCAGCAGGAGGCCTGCGTCTCCCTCTCCCACTTCCCCCGCTTGTTTCCTCTCTCGCTGTGTTTCTCTCTGTCAAATAAATAAATAAAATCTTTCTTAAAAAATTTAAATGTGAGGAATACTGATCTCTCTGACTAGAAGATAATCCTATTCCCTACCTAGTTCCCTTCGCCTGGATCAGTCCCGTCCACTTAGCAGCACTCAAATGATACCTCCTTCAGCCACATTTTCTCATCCCCAAATATACATCATCCGTATTCAAAAAGCATCAAGATTTTGCACACTTCCTTCCTCTCTCTCATCTTCTCTCTCTCCTGAATTTCTCTTAAGGCAACCCCAGACGTGTCATTTCATCCATACATACTTCAGAATGCATTCCTTTAAAAAAATGGCTATTTTCTTAAATTACCATATTATTTAGAAATAAAATCACTCTTCTCTTTTAAAAGAGTAATTAGTATTTTGAGTTACGGTGCTTCTCTGTGGTAGCCAGAATAACCCCCACCCCCACCCCCAAAATGTCCATTTTTAGTCTCTAGAACCCATGGACATGTTACCATGCATGGCAAAAGGGACTTTGCAGATGCAATTAAGACTCTTGAGATGGTATAGTTATCCTGAATTATTCAGATGGGCCAAATATTATACAAGAGTCCTTAGAATTAAAAGAGGAAGGCAAGATAGCCAGAGTCCGAGAAGGAGATGGGACAGCTGGAGCAGGGCCAGGAATGTGAGAAACCTTCAGAAGTTGGAAAAGGCAAAGAAACAGATTCTCCCCTGGAGCCTCCAAGCTCTAGCTGTCCTAATGACGCACTGATTTTAGCCCAGTGAGGCCAATTTTTCTTTTCTTTTCTTTTTTTTTTTTAACTTATTTGACAGAGAGAGACACAGCGAAAGAGGGAACACAAGCGGGGGGTGGGGGGAGGGAGAAGCAGGCTTTCTGCTGAGCAGGGAGCCCGATGCAGGGCTTGATTCCAGGACCCTGGGATCATGACTTGAGCCGAAGGCAGACACTTAACGCCTGAGCCACCCAGGCACCCCAGGCCCATTTTTTACCTACAACTATAAAATAACAAAATCTGTGCTGTTTTAAGCCACTAACTTTGTGGTAATTTGCTACAACAACACTAGCAGACTAATGCACTTTGTATGTGAATATGAATGTATTCTAGCTGACTTAAAAGTACACTATTACTGAAACATACATCTATCGATAACTGATAACATCTTGATTATATATAATTACTTTATAGAAATTGAGCTTTCTTTTTCTTTTAAGATTTTCACCCAACATGGGGCTTAAACTTACAACCCCAAGATGAAGAGTTACATATTCTACCAACTGAGCCACCCAGGAGCTCTGAACTTTTCTTTTATTGAGCAGTTCTTTGTAATTTTGAGCTTGAGAAACAAGAGAACTTTCATAGTCGTGCTGAAATAATTAAGTATCTGGAGAATGCCAAAGATATTTAATTATGATTAGCATCATCTCCTTTAACCAGGTGAAAGTAAACTTCTTTGTGGTTCATCCATTGCTACCTAGGAAACTCCAAATAAAGTTTAAGTGTAACTGTTTTACTATTTTGAATTTGAGGTTTGAGTGTAAGAACAATATTTTAAAATCTTATTTTTAATTTAATTTAATTTTAAAATTTTTCATTTTTTAAAGATTTATCAGAGAAGACAAGATATGAACATAAGTCATATAAGCATTAATATTTATAAGCCAATCAAAATAAGAGTTCTGTTAAACTTTAGATAAGTGGGGACACCTGGGTGGTTCAGTGGGTTAAGCCTCTGCCTTCTGCTCAGGTCATGATCTAGGGGTCCTGGGATGGAGCCTTGAGACAGGCTCCCTCCTTGCTAGGGAGCCTGCTTCTCCTTCTGCCTGTTGCTCCCCTCCTTGTGCGTGCTTGCTCACTCTCTCTCTCTCTCTGGCAAATCAATAAATAAAATCTTTTTTAAAAACTTTAGATAAGTTATAATCTAATTTATATATATTTTTTGGAAATGGGCAAAAGTCTACTGCATGTTTACTCAGAAAATATTTCACACAATAGAAGAATCTTATGTAAATCTTGGGCAAGCTAGGAATTTCAGAAGAATTTTATAACGGGATTTCTCCCTTTGTCATTATGCATTGTGTTTTGTAATACTTTTAAGTCAGGCTATGGACCAAACTAGGGGCATAACTTTAAGATTTATTAATATCTTGTCCATACATAAAGCTTTGCTCCAACTTGGCTTAGTTCATTTGTATATTTCCATAAGGCTTTCCTATTTCCCTTTGAAAAAGGGAGAGAGAAAAAGTCATGCTTCTAGAACCCTTTAGATTTCTTGAGAGATCATGAAGCTCCAGACAAGTCAGAAACATCAAGTCTTCTCTAGATTTCCATTCTATCACGCATTCAGGCTCATTCATGTAGCTGTTATATAAACCAAATGAATCACTTTTTTTTAAGATTTTATTTATTTACTTGAGTGAAAGAGGGAACATAAGCAGGGGAAGGACAGTGGGAGAGGGACAAGCAGTCTCCCTATTGAGCAGGGAGCCTGACATGGGGCTCTATCCCAGGACCCTGAGATCATGACTTGAACTGACATCAGATGCTTAACTAGCTTAGCCACCCAGGTGCCCCTCAAATGAATCATTTTAAAGTTCTCTTATCTCTTCTCTAAATCTATATGCCTGGAGTTAACCAAACTGCAAAGTTTACAGCCAACTGTCATGTTTAGGGAACACACAGTCCTCCACAAGATTGTTCTTACTCTGACACTAAATGCAAATTTTAAGGGGTTCCCCAAATCACCTTGAGGCTTGATAGTGTACTTGAATGACCCAAGGAATTTACTGAAAGCTGTTGTACTCATGGTTACAATTTTTTAAAAGATTTTATTTATTTATTTGACAGACAGAAATCACAAGTAGGCAGAGAGGCAGGCAGAGAGAGAGGGAGGAAGCAGGCTCCCTGCTGAGCAGAGAGCCTGATGTGGGGCTCGATCCCAGGACTCTGAGATCATGACCTGAGCTGAATGCAGAGGCTTTAACCCACTGAGACACCCAGGCACCCCCCATGGTTACAATTTTTCTAAAAGATTTTATTTATTTGAGAGAGAGAGAGAGACAGAGATAGTGACAGAGAGCACAAGTGGGGAGGAAAGGGAGAAGCAGGCTTCTCGCCAAGCAGAGAGTCCGATGCAGGGCCCAATTCCAGGACCCTGAGATCATGACCTGAGCCGAAGGCAGACATTCAACCAACTGAGCCACCCAGGCGCCCCCATGGTTATAATTTTTTGCTTTTAATTAATATCCACACCCAAAGTGGGGCCCAAACTGCCAACCCTTGAGACCAAGAATTCCAATTCCACTGACTGAGTCAGCCAGGGGATCCTCATGGTTACTATTTATTATGAGGAAATGATAAATATCAAAATCAGCCAATGAAAGAAGCACAATAAGGCAAAATCTAGGAAAGCTCCAAACACAAAATTTCCAACATCCTCTCCCATCGAGTTAGTATGTTGTTACTGTCCCAGCGTTTGTGTTTGACAATATTTGTGGACTTCCACCAACCAAGGAAGCTCCCTTGACCTTCCAGGTCCAGAGTTTTTATTAAGGCTTCATTACATAGGCATGACTGATTGATTGATTGTCCACTGGGTTGAACTCAGTCTCCAGCTTAGTCACATGGTTGGTCACATGACCAACCCCGACCCTAAACAAAGACACTTCTTTCAAACAGAGATTACCTCCCAGAAGCCAAGAGCACAGGCCAGACCTCTCTTTGAGAAAAGTCAAATTACTTCCCACAGATCTTTGAAAAGAATTTCAGTTTTTTTCTTTCATTGCATTCATTTTCTTCCCTTAGATGGTAATCCTTCTGATTGCATACAAATGACAGATTTTTATGATCAATTAGTTTTCAATAGTTTTCAGAGAGAGGTGGGTAGTCACAGATATAAATATAAATGAGCCTGGGTGGCTCAGTGGGTTAAAGCCTCTGCCTTTGGCTTAGGTCATGATCCCAGGGTCGAGCCCTGAATCGGTCTCTCTGCTCAGCAGGGAGCCTGCTTCCTCCCCTCTCTCTCTGCCTGCCTCTCTGCCCACTTGTGATCTGTCTGTCGAGTAAATAAATAAAATCTTTAAAAATATATATATAAATGAACCATTATAAAGGCTCCCGACTTTTCTCTTTCAGTGAAGGAAAATATTTTCTTCATTTATGCACAAACAGAAAACTAGTAGCCACAGTTTTCCAATTCAAGGGCTGAAAGGAAACACAGCGTATAAAATTCACCAGCTGGTTATGGCTGTTCCAGATGTCAAAGAGTTGTTTTCTGTTCACAGACACATAGAATGTTTTTAAGCTCATAATGACTCACAGAACAAACAAAAAGACAAACCAACAAATAACCAAAAAATAAAAAAAAAATTTAAAAAAGACAGCTACTCATGTATATTAACTGTATTCAATTAAAAAAAAAAAAAAAGACAGGGGCTCCTGAGTGGCTCAGTGGGTTAAGCCTCTGCTTTCAGCTCGGGTCATGATCTCAGGGTCCTGGGATCGAGCCCCGCATCAGGCTTTCTGCTCGGCAGGGAGCCTGCTTCTGCCTCTCTCTCTCTCTGTCTACTTCTGATCTCTCTCTCTGTCAAATAAATAAAAAAAAAATCTTAAAAAAAAAAAAAAAAGACAGACTTTCTGACTTCTGCTACCCAACCATGACCAGACTCCCTGTGTCTGTCTGCCATCTGGCCTAGAACAAATGGTTATATCGTAAACAAACAAATAAATAAGTGCCAGATTCCATGTTTCTGCCACCAGCAATTGTACACAAATCAAAACCAGAGCTACATCCAGACCTGGTCATAAACTAGAAACAGAATCAAACAGAAAAAGAATTTGAGCGAAGTGCTATAGCCACAGGAGAGTGAACTCAGAAGCTAAGAAGATTACATCCAGGTAAAAATAGCCCACATGGTACCCTTCTCTGGCACTGCAGTCAGTCGAGATCTGATAGGTAAACTCTACCTGGCTTCCCAGTGGAATTGGTAGAACTGCTGAGGAAGTCTAAAAGAGAAAGTCATTTAGGAAAAAATTTACTTGCCAAGGAAGTTATTAAAGGGGCTAGTATTTAAAACACTTGCTCATCACAAACCAAAACGATACAAAAGAACCAAACATGTATTAAAAGGAAAATACTCATTTAATTTGGTTACCAAGGTTATTTAATAAAAAAAAAAAAGCAGCTTTTTCACATGAATATCTCATCTATCGAGCTTTTCCCTGTCTGCAGGTATTAACATAGCAAAAGGGAGGGATGGAGTTGTTTTTGTTTGAGAGTATAATTTACATTAAATTGCAAGATTTCATTTAACTAGGGATCTACAACAACTAAAATCTGGTTGTGTTCTGTTTTGTGTTTGTTTTCTTGGGGGACAAGTGGCGTGTGTGTGTATTTATTTCCTATCTGTAGGATGCGATATGCATGTTTACTCCTTTTTTTAATATTTTATTTATTTATTTGACAGACAGAGATCACAAGTAGGTAGAGAGGCAGGCAGAGAGAGAGGGGGGAAGCAGGCTCCCTGCTGAGCAGAGACCCCCCCCAATGTGGGGGGGTCCCATCCCAGAACCCTGGGATCATGACCTGAGCCGAAGGTAGAGGCTTAACCCACTGAGCCACCCAAGCACCCCTGCATGTTTACTCTTAGTGGAAAGAAAGCATGTCAATTTTGTTCCACATTTTTTAGTTTCCTTCTTGATCTCTCCCTCCTCTGGTCTATTTGAATTACAGTCCTTTTTTTTTTTTTAAAAGATTTTATTTATTTATTAGACAGAGAGAGAGAGAGACAGAGACAGACAGACAGAGTGAAAGAGAACACAAGCAGGGGGACTGGGAGAGGAAGAAGCAGGCTTCCAGCTGAGCAGAGAGCTCTAAGCGGGGCTGGATCCCAGGACACTGGGAAGGTAGTTGCTTAATGACTGAGCCACTCAGGCGCCCCTGAATTACAGTCTTAATTTAATTTAATTTAATTACATGGTAATCATTGCCATTTACTGAGCACTTAAGTAAGGTCAACAAAGATATTATCTTGCTTAGTAGTCACAATAACTCTGTGAGGTAGATGTTACTCCTATTTTACACACAAGAAAAGTACCAAGAAGTTAAATCATTTACCCAGGGACCTAAAGATCTGTTAAGTAGTAAGAGGTGAAGCCGAGATTTGGACTCTGGCTTACTTTTGCTGTGTTGTAATTGTGTTGTACTAGTCTGCTTTCCCCACAAATCAGCAGCAACTTGAGGGCAGGGATTATGTATTCCATATCTTTGACCAGAACAAAGTATAGGGTCTAGAATGTAGTAGATATATAAGTGAATGAGCTATCCTTTTTTTTTTTTTTTTTTTGAGAGAGAGAGAGAGAACATGAGCAGGGGAAGGGGCAGAGGGAAAGGGAGAAGCAGACTCTCTGCTCAGCCAGGAGCTCAATTGGGGCTCAAAGGCAGATGCTTAGCCAAGTGAGCCACCAAGGCATCCCATGAATGAGTTACCTTTCAGTATTTTAGAATTTTTAAACATGCATAGGTCTTATTTTTGGAAAAGCTACTTTGAGCTCATTGTGGGCAAGGAATGTTGAAGTTAGACTTGAGGTACTAATGTCAAAGATTAGAGGCCAGCTAACAGTCTTTTCAGGCCCATATCAGGATGTCGTTCAGGGTCTGGACCTTAGCCTTATAAGTAAGAAACTCAATTTTGACCAGGAATCCAGAGTTGATTAGCTTAGAGAGGATTGTTCATTTTGTCCAAGTTCACAAGAAAATGAGGAAAGAGGGGCACCTGTGTGGCTCAGTGGGTTGAGCCTCTGCCTTCGGCTCAGGTCATGATGTCAGGGTCCTAGGATGGAGCCCCGCATCAGGCTCTTGGCTCAGTGGGGAGACTGCTCCCCCAACCCCTGCCTGCCTCTCTGCCTACCTGTGATCTCTGTCAAATAAATAAATAAAATCGTTAAAGAAAGAAAAAAGAAAATGATGAAAGAGCGTAATGGTAATTAACTGGTCAGAGATGAGACTTTTTTGGGCTGTTCAGAGTTAGGTGACACAGCTTCCCAGAACACAGATCACTTCTGTGTTCTCTAGGTAGGCTACCCTCTCTGAAGGCTATCCAAACTGTTATGTCTCATTGTTCTGGAAATCTTTTTTTTTTAATTCAGGAAACTTTTTAACTAAAATAGTCAGGAACTCAATTGAAACATGCTCTTACATAGGATCTATAGTACATAGGGCAAATAAGGGAAAGTCATTAATATTTTCATTTAGGGGGTGCCTGCCTGGTTCAGCCCATAGAGCGTGTGACTCCTAATCTCAGGGTTGTGAGTTTGAGCCCCACTTTTGGTGTAGAGATTACTTAAAAATAAATTCTTTCAAAAAAAGAAAAGATTTTCCTTCAAATACTGATCTGAAGAGGGTTTCTGAGGAAACCCTCAGAAAATGCCAGGCTGGAGAGATGACAACAGGCTCATGAAAGGAAATCATCCTGAATCTGGTTGCATGAGCCAGATTGAGCAGGAAAGAAGGCATGGCTGTTAGAACGGGTGGCCTGAGACTTGAGCCTGTTTCCAACCCATGTCCTAACTGCCTCTTTCTCCTCCCAGTACCATGGGCTCTTAAAGGAGAGGACTTTGGCAAAACAAAAAATATGTCTCACAAAAGAACAGGTGAAGAAGCACCAAGCTGCTTCCCTGCTACTTGGAGAGGAACAAGAACCCTTGAAGGTGGTGTCGTACAGAAAATGGGCCATGGTGTGGGCAGCACCTGTGTTCAGTGATGTGGCAGCTGTCACCAGAAAGACAGCGCTACTAGCAGACAGCAGAGCACAGGCAGCAGCTCAACAATTCTATGACAGAAACAATCTCTACGGCCCAGCCTCTGGGGATTCCTAAAGGAAACCATGAAGGAGGTTGTGTCATCATGGGTTCTTAACTTCTTTGAAAAGGCAAGTGAGGGTAATAATTAGAGTACTTGTTGCCTAAGTTTGTTGTGAGAATTACATCATATGATGAGCATTGAAAACAAATACTAATTGTTACATTGATAAACATGTTAATTCATTAATTTTAAATGGGGTCATTTATTAGTCAATACTGTCATACTGGTCATATTGGTCATACTGTTCTGAGAACATACCAGGCACACTCTTGCTTGGGTGTCTTTAAATAAACTGTTCTCTTTGCCTGAAATAATTTTCCTCCAGATATTGTGAGAGCTGGCTCCCTAAAGTCATTTATTCAAATGTCAACTCAATGAGGCATTTCCTGGCCATCCAGGAATATCTTATTCCCCTATCCTGCTTTCTTTTTCTCTGTAGCACCTAGTATTCTCTAATATACTAGATATTTATTTAGTTTCCCCTCACTAGAATATAAGTTCCATGAAGTGTGGAGATTTTTCCATGTTTTGTTCACTCTTATGTCCTTAGTGCCTATAAGAATGTTTGACAGAGAGTAAAGACTCCTATCTGTTGACTACATAAAGATGTTTACTACTTGAACGACATGAAAGATCCAAACATCTCCTTCCGTTTATTACAAGACACATGGGAGGTCTCAGAACAAAAGGATATATTTTGCTAATATCAGTTGGTCCCAAGAAGTACAGGGAGCCTGTATTAGCGCCTTGAAATTTAATCCCATTATTCATTCCAGTCTTTCATTCACTCATCGCTAGTCATATTTATGGAGTCCCTACCATGAGCCAGATACTAGCTTGGTACTGGGCATCTATCAGTGAAATTTCATGGAGCTTATATTCTAGCTAGGTCAGGGTTGGGGCTAGACGGTGGGGAGAGAACCGAAGAACCATGTTTCTTATCTTTGTCGTTTCACCATGCTAAGTCATTACTGAAGTTATAAGTCCGTCTTCTGGGTTATCTATACTCTCCCATGTTCTCCTCCTCATACTTCTTTGTGCTATCTCCCCTTGACCTAGTACTTTGTTTAATCAAGTATTAAATCTCTTATTTTTCTCTTGCAGCAGGGAATTTTCAGACAATTACTGTATTTGGCCAAGATCCAAATCCAAATCCAGAGTCAGCTCTGAACCCCGCACTAAAGCAGCACTGAGCTGATTATATAAATGCCAACGTGCAAAGACAACTTCTCGGAGAAGCCACAGTAAAGAGGGTGCTCCGTGAATAAGTGGTTTCATTTCTCTCTGAGTAAAGGATGGAAGCTTTATTTATTTATTTTTTAAATATTTTATTTATTTATTTGACAGAGAGAGATCACAAGTAGGCAGAGAGGCAGGAAGAGAGAGAGGAAGGAAGCAGTCTCTCCCCTGAGCAGAGAGCCCGGTGGGAGCTTGATCCCAGGACTCTGGGATCATGACCCGAGCTGAAGGCAGAGGCTTTAACCCACTGAGCCACCCAGGCGCCCCAGGATGGAAGCTTTAGAGGCAAGAAAAAGAATTTTACTTCCTGCAAACATTTATTCATTAAATGGTTAAGTTTTTTGAAGAGGGGCACCTGGATGGCTCAGTCGGTTGAGCATGCGTCTTTTGATACTGGGGTTGTAAGTTTGAGCCCCATGTTGGGTGTAGAGATTACTTAAAAAAATAAAATCTTAAAAAAAGAAAACTAGACCAATAAAGATATATCTTATGAAATGATATGATACCACAAACAGATGCACTGCTTCCACTTCAGCCATCTACCCTTCCTTTCCCAGTGAAGCCATTTTGGTTTCTTTTGCCTCCCTGACCACACTGAATCCTACAGGTATAACGAACAATGTTCTTGTCTGTGCCGTAGATTCCCCCATCCCTTGATTTTCCCCCATGTTCATTTTTTCTGTTATTCAGTCCAGGATTTTCATTCCTCTAGATCCTAGGTTTCAGAGCTGCTTGAAAAAAAAAAATCAAGTTACTTAATGTTTCAAAACTTTCAGCAGGTTGCAACTTAATGTTTACAGACAATCCGCATATAAGGCCTGGGAAGTGAGGAAGGAAACTTCACTCCTTTTGAAAGCCAGGCTTGTGGAATAATAGAGGTATTTAAGTCATTCATTCAAACTGAAAAGTCCCAGAAAAGCCAATTCCACTAAGACAAGGACGTAATGCCTAAATGTCTACCCTAGAATCACTGCAGCAAAAATAGGAGAGACCTACATATACATGAAAGACATCTGTGCTAAAAACCAGTTTGGCCTGGGGCGCCTGGGTGGCTCAGTGGGTTAAGCCGCTGCCTTCGGCTGGGGTCATGATCCCAGAGTCTTGGGATCGAGTCCCGCGTCGGGCTCGCTGCTCAACAGGGAGCCTGCTTCCCTTCCTCTCTCTCTGCCTGCCTCTCCGCCTACTTGTGATCTCTCTCTGTCAAATAAATAAATAAAAAATATAAAAATTAAAAAAAAAAAAAACCAGTTTGGCCAGAGAGAAGAGAACGGCCAGCCCGGCTCGCACGCACAGGGATAGTCATGGTGTCATCCTGAGAACCTCACTTCAGGGCAGCGCCATCCAGGGAGTAAAATTAAGGGGCTAGCATTTCCCAAATTTCAGATGCTTTGGGCAAACGCACGAAACAACTCCGCATTTCTCTCATGGTAAAATATATCACATACAGGGATTTTAAAAAATAATAAAAAGCAAAGTTTTTCCCCTTCAGGTTTCCGTACCGCATAAAAGCTCGCTTTAGTCCCTAAGAAATCTCGCGACATTTTCTTCCTTTCTCTTTTTTCCCTTCTCCCCCTTCCCATCCGGTCGGCGGGAACAAACCGGAAGCGACGTCCCGTTACCTGTCGGAAGTGACGTCATACCCCAGAAGCCTTGGAGAAGGAGAAGCGCGTTCCGGCGTTCTACACACAGTCGAGTTTGGAACGTTTGGACAGCGTGGTCTGAGTCTTCGCGGAAAGGCGTGCACATTTGTGCGCGGCCCGTTGCAGCCTTGCAGGCCTTTGGGGGCCGAAAGTTTGGTGTGTTTTCGTTGATATAGAGCCGCGGCGGGCCGCGCAGCCCCCTGACTCGGCCTCACCATGTTGGTCCTATTCGAAACGTCCGTCGGCTACGCCATCTTTAAGGTAAGTTGCAGATTGAACCGTTGGAGGGGCAAGGCTTGTGTTGGACAGGAGAGGACAAGGAAAGACGAAGGGGAGGACTACATTGCTCAGGGTCGCGTGGGAGCCGTTTTCTTTGAAAATTAGCAGAAGACTTTGGGCCTGGGAGGCGCACGTTTCGGTGAACACGTGGCCGCGCCGTTTTGGGCGCCTGGTTCTGTGTTACGGATTTGGCCCGGTGAGATGGATGGGCAGGAGGCTTACAGAATTTCACAGGTAAATGTATGGAGTTTGGGGTTTATTCTGAGTGTTTTTGAGGAATGTTTGAAAGGTTTTAAGCGGAGGAATGACCTGATCTGAAGTTGGCTTTTAATGAAGTTGGTTTCCTCTGTGGAGAATAGATTACAGGAGGCAAGAAAGGAACCAAGAATATTTTTGTGTTAATCGAGACAAGATGAAATTGCTTGGGTCGAGGTTGGTATGGAGGGAAACAAATACCAGGAGAAATTTTGAAGGTAGAACTGGTGGGATTGGTTGATGAATGGAGAATGTGGGTTTGGGGTTGCGTAAGTGGGTACGTGATGGTGGGGAAGAGAAAAAACGAAGTTTTGGTGGGGGGCTTCTCCGGGGGAAGATACTAAAAAGGTCCAGTTTGGGCTGTGAAACTTGGGGTATTAGTTAGACGTGGAAATGCAATCGTCATTTTAAGTTTCAGGCCTAAGGGAGAAATCCGGGCCGATGGTAATCAATTTGAGATATGGTTGTCTTAATAGGGAAAGTTTGAAATTTAAAGATTATCAGCCCAGAGCTGATTGAACCCTGGGGCATTCGTGTGGTAGGATGCTATTGAGATGTTCTAAAGGAGGAGATAAACTGAGTACTATCCATGTGCCAGGCACTCACTCCTCTGAGCTCTACAAATGTAGCAACGAAAAACAGAATTTTCATTTATATGCTCATAAGGTAAAAATCCTGGATAAAATGTTTATAGTATGGTTCTTTGAATCAAAAAATTATGTATGTGGTATGAGTGCAGAAAATCTGGAATCAGCATTCCAAAATGTTGATTTAGAGGAGCTTTTTTTTTTTTTTTTTAAAGATTTTATTTATTTATTTGACAGAGAGAGATCACAAGCAGGCAGAGAGGCAGGTAGAGAGAGAGGAGGAAGCAGGCTCCCTGCTGAGCAGAGAGCCCGATGCGGGGCTCGATCCCAGGACCCTGAGATCATGACCTGAGCCGAAGGCAGTGGCTTAACCCACTGAGCCACCCAGGCGCCCCTTAGAGGAGCTTTTGAGGTTTTTTTTTTTTTTTAAGCTTTTTTTTTTCAGACATTTGAAAATATTTTCCATTTGCACTTGTTACATTACTTAACTATTTTTAAGAGATAAAATAATACAAGCCGAAAGCTAGCTTTGCTTATTTTTTCTCATTGGGGTTGTCTGTAATTGCAGTAGTAGAAATTTTAAGGGACTGTAAAAGGCTTTAGATCTTGGGAGTGTGTCTGATTTTACTTTTACCCAGCTTTTTGCAGTCTTTTCTAAATTCTTTTTTTTTTTAAGATTTTATTTATTTATTTGACAGACAGAGATCACAAGTAGGCAGAGAGGCAGGCACAGAGAGAGAGGAGGAAGCAGGCTCCCTGCTGAGCGGAGAGCCTGATGTGGGGCTTGATCCCAAGACTCTGGGATCATGACCTGAGCTGAAGGCAGAGGCTTTAACCCACTGAGCCTCCCAGGCACCCACTTTTCTAAATTCTTAAGTAGAATTCTGCACATGCCCCCAAATTTTCTTAGCCAACATATTCATATTCGTATTTTGAATTAGTGTGTGTGGATGACTTATCATCTAAGTAGATGTTAGGTATACTGTCCAGCACTAAGACAGGGAGGCACAACTGCACAGTCCGTCCACTGGTTGCTGCTGTTGGTAGGGAGGAATTGGCTTAGCAATCGTCTGGTTTTTAAACCTGGATCATAAAATATTCAGTCATGTCTCTTGATGAATTACTGATTCCTTTTAATGAAGGGTATTCTCCATAAAAATAAGTCTGGAGTATTCTGTCAGTTTTTAATGGTATCCATTTGCAGGTTACTGTTCAAAATTACTGAATTGTGGTTTATGGTTTAACGTTATAGAGAAATAACTAAAGGCTTGAATACATTGGTAAAATAATTCGATTCCAAATATTTCAGTTAATAGCAGCTACTAATTGTTAATAAAAGAGACATAGAAAATGTTCTGGAATTGGTGGTTGCATAGTTTTCTGAAAATATACTGAAAAGTTGTACATGTTAGAAGGGTAACTATTATGGTGTATAAATTATACCTTAAAAATCTATTGTACAAGGTTATTAGCTCTATTTCCCATAATCAGAATGCTGGGGTATAAAATTACATTGGGTGCATAAAATTCATGCTTTAGTGGGAATGCTTTCAGAAATTTTTAGAACTTTTTAGCTTAGGCCATAGGAATACATTTTATATCGTGATCTAGTGTACATATATGCACATATACAGAGTGATTTACAAAGAATTAATTTGCTTGTAAAAAATTACTGGATGTTAACAAGGTTATATATGAATGCAAAGACAATACTAAATGAACTGTTAATATTTTTAGGGTATTGTAAAAACTCAGCTTCTGTCCGTTGTATCATGAGGCATCCTTTAGTTTTACTCATCCCAGACCTTGTGTGGCTGTGCTGCCCAAAATGATTGCCACTGGCTATGTATTTAGCACTTTATCTACATAGCTGTTTAGCACTTAAGATTTGGCTAGTAGAGCTGTGGAAATCAATTTTTAGTTTAATTCATTTAAATTTCAGTAGTCAAATTGGGTAGTACAGCCACGTGGTGTAGTGTTGTGTTCATTTTCTCACACCTGGAGGAAGAGATTTTTTTAAATGTGTATATCAGAGTTTATGTATTGATAAGATTACTGAGCAGTATGTTTTTCCAGCTTCATTTATTGGGTATAGTTTACATACTGTGTAACCTACTATTGTAAATGTGCAGTTTGGTACATTTTAGTAAAATCTGTACAACTGTGCAAGTTGCAATCCAGTTTTAAAATACTTCCTCTTAAAAAGTTACCTCCTGACCATTTGCAGGTCAGTCAGACCCAGCTCTAGGCAGCCACTTGCTGTATAATTTTGTCATTTTTTAAAATTTCATGTAAATGGAGTAATAGTTTTTTTGTGTCTGGCTTTTTTCACTTAGCTTGCTTTTGAAGCTAATCCATGTTGCATGTATCAGTCTGTTCCTTTTTGAGTAATTCGCTTTTGAAACTATTCCAGGTCGTCCTGTACAACTCAAGTTTCCTAAAACAGTACTTACCTTTTTTGTTTGTGGAGTAACTCTAAAAAGTTAGCATTTTAGCTTTGAATGTTTAGATAAAACATAGGAAATCTCAAAGTAAGCAGTTAAGTGAAAATTAAGGACACTTTTGATATAGGGTGCCCTTTCCTCTATAAATTTCATGCCTGTCTGGAATGGAGGAAGATACTCTAAGAACATCTGGCATGCTGTGGATGCATTTGTGTTTGTGTTTTACTCTTTTTGTGAAAAATTTCAAGGAGACAAGTGGTAGATTATAAAGAACCTCCATGTACACCATCACTCCGTTTCAGCAGACCCATTTTGTGGGCCAGCTCTCCCCTTCGCCTCCCCACATTGTTTGAAGCAAATTCCTGCACATTTAGTTTTATCTGTAAATAAGTATGTGTCGTGAGTACACTGTGAAGGTGCACACCCAAGTGTCTTTCCACAATGTCACCCCCCCGCATGTTAGCTTTATTCAGTTTTAAAGCAAAGTTAGTATGATTATAATGCAGGACTCCAAACATGATGACATTTCACTACCTGCTTAACTTGGCTTACACATCACAGCAAAGCTCAACAACAGCAAACAAGACAGAACAAGGGGAATTGGAGGTAGGAAGTTAATGCAGTCTTTGACTGCACAGTTGAAATAAGGCCTAGGTCTGGTCCAGGTCAGCTCATAGCACTAGTTGCTTATTTTCAGGCAGTGGAGGACCTTTTTTCTTTTTAAGATTTTTATTTATTTATTTGAAAGAGAAGTGCACGCTGGTGAGCCAGGGGAGTGGCAGAGAAGCTGACTCTCCACTGAGCAGAGAGCCCAGTGTGGGACCCGATCCCAGGACTCCAGGATCATGACCTGAGCTGAGGGCAGATGCCCAACCACCCAGGCACCCAGACAATCTATATTTTGTTCAGAGGTCACTTGGGCACTGCGTTCCATGGCAGCTACCTCTCTGATGTGGTCAGATGTGAGAGGCTTAAAAAGGTCTTGACGAATTTGCTGTGCAAATCTTTCATTTCAAAAGGGATTTATTCAGTCTTGATTAGCAAACTTTTGTTTCTGCTGGTTATAGTTTCTGAGTGGGTCTCAGCCGGTGCTGGTTCGGCAGTATTTGGTCTTAGCTGCAATGCCCTTGGTTGCTTGTGCCGCTGCTTGGCAGAAGTTACTGCTTAACAGGAGTGACTCCATCTTGCTCTCTCTAGTATGGACAAGATAAAGACTAGTATTAAAACTAGCAAACAGTAGCTGCTGTGCTTAAGATTTTAGTGTCAATAACTACACACCATTTCTGCTTGGAAGTGGAGATAATTCCATCTTAATCCAAAATGGACTGAAATATGGACTTTGCATACAAATGTTTTCAGATTTCTTTGTGTGAAAATGAATGACTAAAATTTGAGGCATATTTTTCAGGAAATGTAGCAGTTATTTCTAATTATTTTGTTCAGACTGTTTTGGTAATTTTCTCTTAGGTATGTTGTAGCACAATTGGGAGTGCCAAGGTTTTATCTGCCATAACAGTGTCTTTGGAGACCTTTGAGTAGTCATGAATGTTTCCATTACATTTCCTTTGTTACTTTAAGAATGCTGATAATATCTCTTGAATATGCCGATTGTTACCCAAATGTTATCTACAAATATACTTGTTTTTCAACTAGGAAAAAACGTAAATTTTATTCATGAGTCATATCCCGTTTGGTACATATCCTCTCAACAGTTCCTGAACTTTGGATATGGTTAGTGGATTCTCTGAATAAACTATTTCCAAAAATCAGGACTGTTCTGTGAACTTCCTTTATCAGAAAATAACTGAATTAATGTTTCAGCGCATTCATGAGGAATGTCTTTGGATTCTCATGAATGGAAAGTTCTCATGATAGGCAAAATAGAACTGTTAGTGGCTTGTAACTTTTAGTATGTGTGAAGATTTTATTTTTAGTAAACTCTGTGCACATCATGGGGCTCTGAGTTCAGAAGTTGCATACTCTGTGGACTGAGCTAGCCAGGTGGCCCAGCTTGTAATTTTTTTTTTTTTAAGATTTTATTTATTTATGACAGAGAGATAGCGAGAGAGGGAACACAACAAGCTCAGGGGAGCTGGAGAGGGAGAAGCAGGCTCCCCGCTGAGCAGGGAGCCCAATACCGGGCTAAAATCGATTTAACTAACTTCTCAAGTTCTGTAAATACATCAGTTCAGCTGTGTGTGATTGAATTTAACCAACACAACAGATCCTTAAAATCCTCCAGCCACACTTGCCTGACAGAAATTAAGTGCAATTTGTAGTGTTGTATTCATGCTTTATCAACAAAAATACGTACTAGACTATAACTGGGCAGTAAATCCTACTGTGTAAATATTCTGTGATAATACAGATTTGGTGAAATGTTTATCAGTATAGTTTTTAATTTTATCAGCTGGAATTTCCCCCCCTAAGAAGACATGCATAATATCTACTTGCATCTTATTTCACCAAGTTGTTTTTTTTTTTTTTAAAGATTTTTATTTATTTTATTTGACAGAGAGAGATCACAAGCAGGCAGAGAGGCAGGCAGAGAGAGAGAGGAAGGGGGAAGCAGGCTCCCCGCTGAGCAGAGAGCCCGACGCGGGACTCGATCCCAGGACCCTGAGATCATGACCCGAGCCGAAGGCAGCGGCTTAACCCACTGAGCCACCCAGGCACCCCACCACCAAGTTGTTTTTTTAAAGATTTTATTTATTTATTTGGCAGAGAGATCACAAGTAGGCAGCGAGGCAGGCAGCCATCAAAAGTAGACAGGCAGGGACGCCTGGGTGGCTCGGTGGGTTAAAGCCTCTGCCTTCGGCTCAGGTCATGATCCCAGGGTCCTGGGATCGAGCCCCGCATCGGGCTCTCTGCTTAGCAGGAAGCCTGCTTCCTCCTCCCTCTCTGCCTGCTTGTGATCTCTGTGTATCAAATAAATAAATAAAATCTTTAAAAAAAAAAAAAAAAAAGACAGGCAGTTGGGGGGTGGGGGTGCAGGCTCCCCGCTGAACAGAGAGCCCGAAGTGGGGCTTGATTCCAGGACCCTGAGACCATGACCTGAGCCTAAGGCAGAGGCTTAACCCACTGAGCCACCCAGGTGCCTCATTTCACCCAATTTAATATGCTCTTATTTTACACTGCTAACTAAACTTACTCCCATCAATTATAAGGCATCCCAATTTTAAGAATGTTAAGTATGGGGAAGTGCATTTTAGAACTGATTCTATCCTGTGAAATACTTAGGCAGTTGACTTACTACATTGGGTATTGATTGGAGTATAGGGAAATAAGTTTAATTAATTCTTGATTTAAGTGAAATTAATAGACTCTTTTGAAAGCAGTTTGGTGGCATCTGTCAGATGTACAGTAATGCGCTTCCCACGTGGCTGATTAACTCCACCTCCAGTAAGATATGTCTTATAGAAGTACAACATATATACATACAAAACTGTTTTCCGAAGGAGAATAAGGAAAATTTAGAAGAACCCTGAACATCTGTAAGGGCATAAAATGATGGTATATTCATACAGTGCAGTTCTAGGTTGTTAAAACCTAGAATGGTGTCCATGTTATGCTAAGTGGTATTGTATGATTCCTAAAGGTATGTGTAAATAAAATGTTGACAGTCAAAAAGCCTTAAAGATTATATATACCTAAATGTTAATGACTTTTTTGTAAAGTGCCCCCTTTTTTATCTTTTTTAAGTTTTCTTATAACAGGATATATCTTAGGATTGATGGTACCTTAGTTTTAGAGAGAAATCCATTAGCAGTAAATAAAACTTATTCCTTATTCTAGAAAGTAGGCAAAAGAAGTCTTTTGATGTTATGTGAATATGATAGGCTTTGTGAAGGGGTTAGTGGCTCCTTCAAAATAGGAAGTTTTCATCAAAGACCTCAGCTAAATTCCATTCAGTTTCTCAGTATTAATTTGACCAAAACTTTATGGTGGATAAGAAAACGGTCTTGTTACTTCAGTGAGAAAAATAGCTTCCACACTCATTTTACATATGCAGTTGCACTTGAAGTGTGTAGTTATGTATGCCCAAGGATCCCATTTAAATAAAAATATTTAAATATTTGTTACAGGTTTTGAATGAGAAGAAACTTCAAGAGGTTGATAGTTTGTGGAAAGAATTTGAAACTCCAGAGAAAGCAAATAAAATGTAAGCCATCTTGAAACTAAGAATTTAGCAGTTAACATTTTGTTCGTGTTTGTTAGTGGTGGTGGTGGTGGTTTTAAGATTTTTATTTATTTAGAGAGAGAGCCGGGGTGGGGGCAGTAGGAGCAGAGGGAGAAGGGCAAGCGGACTCTGGTGAGCATAGAGCCTGGCATGGGACCTGATCCCACAACCCTGAGATCATGACTTGAATGGAAATCAAGAGCCAGACGCTTAACTGTCTGAGCCGCCCGGGCACCCCTGTTGTTTTAATCAACCCCAGTGTGGGGCTTGAACCCATGACCCCGAGATCCAAGAGTCGCATGCTCTACTGACTAGGGGCCCCAAGTGTTGAAATTATTGAATAGTAGTATATCTGTAGATCTCTTACTGACTTGGAGAGAGGTCAGTGGTATACTGAGGAAACCATGCTTCAGAATGATTGTATCATGGGATCCCATTTTTGCAGGATTCTTGTATATCTCTATATGCTCTTATGCAAGCAGAGAGAGAGATGAACAAATGCCATTTCAGAAAGGTGAAGTGAGGCAGAATAAGATGAAATTACTGCTTTTCCTAAAATCGTTGTGTTGTTAAGTGTGTATTTAAGGGGACCCCCCCCCCGGGGGGTTTTGTTCCATGGCAGGTAAGAAAATCTTCCTTAAAACACCACTATTTTAGGTATAATAGAAGACTAGTTTTTCTTTTTCAAGAGCTGTATGCTTCATTTGTCTGAGTTAACCTGATTCATTGTTGTCAATGATGTATTCTTGTTGGAACTGAATATAAATGATCTAACTCAAATATTCGTCACTACCACTGAGACAACAATGAATTATGAATTAATTGTATATTTCTGTTTCAATATAAAATCGTGTTACCTTGCATATACCCTGCATGGGGGGGAAGGTGGCTAAATAAGGGTAACAAGAATCAGATTTGATGATAAGCTATTTCTTTCTTTCTTTTTTTTTTTTTTAAGATTTTATATATTTATTTGACACAGAGAGAGAGAAATCACAAGCAGGCAGAGAGAGGGGGCAGGGAAGCAGGTTCCCTGCCGAGCAGAGAGTCCAAAGCGGGGTCCCAGGACCCTGAGATCATGACCCAAGCTGAAGGTAGAGGCTTAGACCACTGAGCCACCCAGGCACCCCGATGATAAGCTATTTCTTAACAGCATTTGTACTAGATAGACAAATCAGTGTTGTGAGATTCCTGACTTAGGAGGGACTCTTTTTTTTTTTTTTTTTTAAGATTTTATTTATTTATTTGACAGAGAGAGATCACAAGCAGGCAGAGAGGCAGGCAGAGAGAGAGAGGAGTAAGCAGGCTCCCTGCTGAGCAGAGAGCCCGATGCGGGGCTCGATCCCAGGACCCCGAGATCATGACCCGAGCCGAAGGCAGCGGCTTAACCCACTGAGCCACCCAGGCGCCCCTTAGGAGGGACTCTTAATACCTTTTCTAAGGTCTCTTCTTTTCTGTGTAATACAAGGATGTGTGTCCAGCTTCATAAGCAGCAGAGGTGATGCTGAAGCTTCAGCATCTTTCCTGCGGTCGGGATGTGGTATCAGACCGCTTTGCTGATGTTCATTTTCCTTCAAAGTCTCCAACCTCTGCAGCAGTCCAGACATTACTCATCTAACATTTAGAGAAACTGGTTGTTTCAAGAATTTACCTAACTTTGCACCCCGATGCCTAGTGATGGGAAAGTTTATTTTGTTGGTACGTGCTTTGGAAACAGTCCAAAACCTTTTTCCTAAATACGTGGCTTTTACACAATCAATATGCCCTCGTAACTCTTCTTTTTTTCCTTCTAGAGTAAAGCTAAAACATTTTGAGAAATTTCAGGATACAGCAGAAGCATTAGCAGGTAAAGTGAAAGACTAGCTTTTTTTGGTTTTGTTTTCAGTCTTGTCAGTTGATTATCCTTATCAAAAGATTATTTGCTTCAGTTGCCTGAGTTAACCTTATTCAATGTTGTCAATGATGCATTCTTTCTGGAATTGAATGTAAGTGATCTAACTCAAATTCGTCACTACCACTGAGACAACATTGAGTTAGCTTTTTTCACCATAGGGTTTGTTCCCCCCCATGTGATGAGAGGTGAGAAGTGGTTAAATTGATCTCCCTGTGGAAGCCAACAGCATAATGCTGAAGCACAATTCAGTAAAAGCTGTACTGCAAGGGACCAAGGTAATGTAGTCAAGTACATAGCTCTCTGATAATTTTAATCCAAGGGTAAAGTTGAGAATAGCTAGGGTTCACAATTGAAGTAATAAAGCAGCTCTCCAAAAGTATGTTTTTAGTACAGATGCGCACATTATTATTAAAAGCTTTAGGAAAACTAGTAGGCTTTTGTATGTATGGTTTGGTTTGGTTTTTAATGCAAAAACTACACCTAGGGGGAAAAAAACTACACCTAGGGGGAAGAGTTAATCCGAAGGGAACATAAAGAATGGATGGCTCCTGTCCTTCAACCGGTCCTCAAGATGGGGGAACAGACAATAGGGTTTACTAACTAGGCTTGGCTTTAGTAGGCAGTTGGTCTCAAGGTTGTTTTTTTTTAACGTTAGGAAAAACAAGAAGACTGGATATATGGATTTTTCAGCTGCTTTAATTCCGTATATCAAATCAGCCAACTGCTTGGCAGTGTAATTTGAAAATGTAGGACCATAAGGAAGAATATGGCATATAATTAGGAATTTCACAGACCCAAATAATTTTGTTCATCAGCCCCAATAAAAGGGTATAATTCTCTTGTAAAAATTGGGAATGTAATCAGACATGCTGGAATATTAATGGGCTGCCCCAACATTAGCAGTAGGGTAGCTGAAAGAAGACCCAAATATGGGGCCAGTTTTTTTAATTTTTAAAAATAGTTCAAATAAATAAATAAAGTATAAAAAAAGTAAAATAGTTCTAGGACTGCTTTATCGGTTAAGTCAATAATTAAAGCCTCATAGAGCCATTAAAGCACAACTATGATAATTTTTGCCTGGAGGGTTTATTATTATTATTATTATTTTTAAATAATCTCTACTTCCATCATGGGGCTTGAACTCACGGTCCCAAGATCGATGGTGTAGTTGGTAACTACACAATTCTTGGTTTCGGCTCAGGTTATGAGATGGAGCTGGCTGGCATCCGTGTGGAGTCTACTTGCTTTCATATTCTCTCTAAATCTTCAAAAAAAAAAAAATTATATTGGTCGTAGAGGTTCAGATATACATTTGTATGGAGAGCTTTATTTTCACAGTCTGATTTTTCAAGTTGCAAGTCTTTCAAATACTGCAGAAAATTTTGGTACTACCTCTCTCTCTGACAAATAATAAAATTAAAAGAAAAAGAAAAGAAAAAAATTTTGGTACCAGCCTACATTTGGATGAAGTGGAAAGATTACTAGGGGATGCCGAAAAGTGGCTAGTAAAGTACAAGACTCAGTTTCCCCTTTACCTTGTCACCATTTCTGGCATCTTTTACTAGAAAGATAGAAACTTACTAGAAAGGTAGGTTATAAGGAGTCAGTGTTATACAGTATGGTATATCAAAGGTTTTAACCTAACAAAAGTAGCTTGAGACTCTGCTACTTAGAATGTGGTGACCTCTGTAAGAGCTGTGTCGTAGCTAGGTGATTTTTGTCCTCACCATTCATCTTCCCAGATAACAGATGAAATGGACTTATAACTCAAATGGATGGAGATGTGGTCAGGAGGAAAGAGAAGGTACCTGGCTGATAAAGGATTAACTACCTGGCCTTCGAAAATGTGGCCTACTTCTTCCTGGAAGGCATACTTTAAATTCAGCCCAAACTCTGACATATAGCAGAAGAGATGTTAACCCATGTAGGTCCAGAAGATTCTAAGTGTAGGCCTAAGGAAGGGTGAGAGTTAACAAAGTTGCAGATTTAGAACCTACCAAAAATGAAAGCAGTCCCAAATGTAATAGCCTGCCTTTGGGTAGTGAGTTCTCCATCACTGGAGGTTTGCAAGCAGAGGCCTGATGCCATATCTGGATCTGGAATTAGCAAAGCCTCCACTCAGGCGTGCTTAGACTGCAGCAGGACCTTCCAAATGAATACCCTCCTTTTTACCACAGTCTTGACAGGATTTTAGTATATTTCCCAGAGCATCAGGCCAGTCTATCTTCAGTGACACTGGAGAGTGAATCTATTTGTCATTCCAAGATAGGTTGTTTCTAACATTTTATGATTCTAGTTCTGTCTGGATTCAAGAGTAGATTTCATGTGACACAAGGAATGTTGGATCTGCTTTTAACTTCTGGTTCTGGAGCTGAAATGAGAGTGGAAGATCGGATGAGACTGGAATGTGTAACTCCTTCACTGTTAACTGCATTTATCATTTCATTTTAGAAGTAGTGTTAAATTCAGAGTTTTTTTAAAGGAAATGCTTATTTTCCTTTATTCTTTAAGTTTAAATGAGATCTTGAAGTTCTTAACATTAAAAAAACTTGAGAGTTAACTCTTTTGTTTTTTCTTTTTCCCAAAAGCATTCACAGCTCTGATGGAGGGCAAAATCAATAAGCAGCTGAAGAAAGTTCTGAAGAAAATAGTAAAAGAAGCCCATGAACCCTTGGCTGTAGCTGATGCTAAACTAGGAGGGGTCATAAAGGTAAGTTATGTTTTTTGTGCCTGCTCATCAGAGCTCCCCATACAGCATAGTAATGACAAAGCGTAGCCTTTGTATTGAGTTGTTTCTTATAAGTTCTCATACATGATCTTTTTTCTCCCTATGCTACAGAATAATTGATTTCCAATATGATTATCAGGACTAAGTACATACAAGTAATGCCTGTTCATTGTAGAAAATAATTAATAACCCCAAGAAGTAATAAAAGTTAGCTTTAACCTTGCCACCCAGAGATCTTTTAATACTATGTATATCCTGCCATGTTTCTGTTGAGTCACATTTCTTTTTCTGAAATTTCAACAGAAATGAGGACGTGACATTTCTTTTTAGTGTATGTATTTTATTAGAAAACTTTCTCGCAGGGGGTAGAGTCTCTGGAGATGAAAGTGGAAAGACTGGAAAAGTGGGCTCCCAAGCATGAAAAAGCAAAACAGTTTGAAAGCTGGTTGTGATAGTTTGATCTTCAGTGGTTATAGTAAATACTGTAGGGACAGTGAGCATACCTCTGATTTTTTAAGTAGGATTTATATTATGTTGTAGGTTTTTTTGTTTTTTTTTTTGTTTTTGTAATAAAGATTTTATTCATTTATTTGACAGATCACAAGTAGGCAGAGAGGCAGGCAGCGAGAGAGGAGGAAGCAGGCTCCCTGCTGAGCAGAGAGCCTGAGATCATGACCTGAGCCAAAGGCAGAGGCTTTAACTCCTTGAGCCACCGAGGCGCCCCTGTTGTATGTCTTCTTAGGTAGAAAAATGCTAAGGACATTTGAGAGGCTGTTTTTTTCGGTCAGGGTTGTGAATTTAAGAAGTTCAGTTAAGGGGCGCCTGGGTGGCTCAGTGGGTTAAGCCGCTGCCTTCGGCTCAGGTCATGATCTCAGGGTCCTGGGATCGAGTTCCGCATCGGGCTCTCTGCTCAGCCAAGAGCCTGCTTCTCTCTCTCTCTCTCTGTCTGCCTCTCTGCCTACTTGTGATCTCTGTCAAATAAATAAATAAAATATTAAAAAAAAAAGTTCAGTTAAATTTATTTCTAATTCTCTCTGGTGAGTAATGAAGTTTTCTGTGATGATGCAGTCTATCCTCATTCTTTGAACTGCCCATAATTCTTAGTTTGTAATTTTTTTTTTTTTAAGATTAAAAAAAAATTTTTTTTTGACAGAGCAAGATGCAGTGAGAGAGGGAACACAAGCAGAAGGAGTGAGTGGAGAGGGAGACTAAGTGTGGGGCTCAATCCCAGGACCCTGGGATCATGACATGAGCCAAAGGCAGACACTTAAAGACAACCACCCAGGTGCCCAGTTTGTAATTTTCTGTTAAAAAAAAAAAAAAAAAAAAAAACAAAAACATTAAATTTTAGGGACGGGGATCCTACTTCTTGTCCCTCTACCTGCTGCTCCACCTGCTTGTGCGCTCTCTCTTTCTCTGTTACAAATAAATAAGATTTTTTTTTAAAGATTTATTTATTTATTTATTTGACAGAGAGAGAGAGAGAGAGATCACAAGTAGACAGAGAGGCAGGCAGAGAGAGAGAGAGAGAAAGAGAGAGGGAAGCAGGCTCCCTGCTGAGCAGAGAGCCCGATGCGGGACTCGATCCCAGGACCCTGAGATCATGACCTGAGCCGAAGGCAGCGGCTTAACCCACTGAGCCACCCAGGCTCCCGATAAGATTTTTTTTTTGTAAGATTTTTTATTTATGTGAGAGAGAGAGAGAGAGAGAGTGAGAGAGAGTATGAGGGGGGAGAACAGACTCCTGTAGAGCTGGGAGCCTGATGCAGGACTCGATCCTGGGATTCCGGGATCATGACCTGAATGGAAGGTAGTGGCTTAACCAACTGAGCCACTTAGGTGCCCCAAGATCTTTTCTTAATTTTTTTAAAAAATATTTTATTTATTTATTTGACAGATCACAAGTAGGCAGAGAGAGGGAGAAAGCAGGCTCCCCGCTGAGCAGGGAGCCTGATGCGGGGCTTGATCCCAGGACCCTGAGACCATGACCTAAGCTGAAGGCAGAGGCTTAACCCACGGAGCAACTCAGACGCCCCAAATAAAATCTTAAAAAAATTCTGTGTATAATTTCTGACTCCCCCAGAATTTTACTACTGAAAGCCTATTGTTGACCAGAAGTCTTACCAATAACGTAAATAGCTGATTAACCCATATTTTGTACATGTGTTAGATACTGTGTTCTTAAAATAAAAACAGAAGAGAAAGATTTTACTTATTTGACACAAAGAGAGAGATCACAAATAGAGAGGCAGGCAGAGAGAGGAGGAGAAGCATGCTCCCTGCTGGGCAGAGAGCCCGATGCAGGGGGTCTGTCCCAGGACCCTGAGATCATGACCTGAGCTGAGGGCAGATGCCTAAGTGGTTGAGCCAGCAGGTATCCCCAAAACTGTAATTTTTCTCTCTCTCTCTCTCTTTTTTTTTTTTAAAGATTTTATTTATTTGTCAGCAGAACCATCGAGAGCAGCAGAGGGAGAAGCAGGCTCCCTGCTGAGCAAAGAGCCTGATGTGGGACTCCATCCTAGGACCCTGGCATCATGCATGACCTGAGCTGCAGGCAGCCACTTAACCGACTGAGCCACGAAGGCATCCCTATTTCTCTTTCTTTAAAGATTTTCTTTATTTTGGGGGCATCTGCATTTAGCTCAGGTCATGATCCCAGAGTCCTGAGATCGAGTCATGCATCAGGTTCCCTCTCACTGTCTCTCTCTCTCTCTCTGTCAAATAAATAAAATCTTCAGGAAAAAAAAAAGTTTATTTTGAGAGAGAGAGCATGAGTGAGGGGGAGGGACAGAGGGAGAGGCAGACTCCCTGCTGAGCGGGGAACCCAGTGGTCCAATCCCAGGACCCGTGATCATGACCTGAGTCCCCTAGGTGTACAAAACTTCTATTTCATTAATACAGATGTTCTTCTTACAGGAAAAGCTGAATCTCAGTTGTATCCATAGTCCTGTTGTTAATGAACTTATGAGAGGAATCCGTTCCCAGATGGATGGATTAATCCCTGGTGTAGAACCACGTGAAATGGCAGCTATGTGTCTTGGATTGGCACACAGGTGAGATTTACTGGAGAAGAAAGTCCACTTACTCCTGTTTAGTAAGCAGCTGCGTTGCACTGGTTTAAGCATATTAAAATACTAATTTAATTCTCAATAATCTTTTGAAGAAGGTAGTAGTGGTATCCTCATTTTATAGATGAATCTGATGCCCAAAATCAGTTCACCTGGTAAGTAATGAAGCCTGGATTGGAGCCCAGGCAGATTCGTCATAGATATTCTCTATCCTTCAAGTGTTGGGCCCCACAATTCTTGGGCTTTCTCTTTTCCCTAATCTCTAACTGAATCATTTGGTATTCTTCCATCTCTTCATCTCCCCAAATCTTCTCATCTGCTGTGGTCTTCTGTCTGTATCTGTTGTTTTATTCTGATTTGTATTGACTTTTTATAGTAAGGCAAAGAGAAGCAAATTGACCTATCGTGTTTAATCTGAGGTCCATCAGAACCGCATTTCTGCTGAGCTGTGATATGTTCTGAAAAGCTTGGCATTCTGTGAAATTGCACTAAAATAACAGGTTTTTTTTTTTTTTTTTTTTTTAAGATTTTATTTATTTATTTGACAGAGGGGGCTGGGGAGCAGGCCCCCTGCCGAGCAGAGAGCCCGATGCGGGGCTCGATCCCAGGACCCTGAGATCATGACCTGAGCCGAAGGCAGAGGCTTAACTCACTGAGCCGCCCAGGTGCCCCAATAACAGGGTTTTTAAGTGAGGAAAAATAGGGTTAAAGGTGGGCTTCTGGGAACTTATGTGACATTATAACTGGAGCACTGTCAAAACTAGCGCTACGTACTAATGCAGTTAGAAAGATGTGTACATTTATGTTAAAGGAATAACAAAACAAGCAGAGGTCTGTACCTTTGGACAAAAAATAGCATCAGTTAACAGAAGGGTTAAAGCTGCTGAGTTACAAAGATGAGCAAAATACATAAAAATCAATAACTTTGTAATAAGCATTTTTAAGAGCACACAAGCAGCTAAGCTGAGTGAAGATTCAAGCTTGTGATTAATTGACATTGTATAACAGTAGTGGTTCTCATTCAAGGGCAGTTAAATATCAGAGGACATTTGGCAATGTTTAGAGACATTTTTGGCTGTTACAGGTGGGGTCAGATCTCTACTAACATAATGGGTAGAGGACAAGAATATTACTAAACATCCACAATTCACAGAATAGGCCCCTACAACAAAGAATTATCAGGCCTACATTGTTAACAGTGCCAAGATTAGGAAAACCTTATGTATAATATTGTTCCTCCATATCTTTCTGTTTTCAGGTGTTAATGCTACACATTTATTTACCTGCTGGTATCCTTGAAACCCTGTAAACATTGTATATGGACCAATGTGATTTGTACTACACAGCATTATCCTGTTTGTCTTTCACAAATTAATTCATATTTCAGGAACATGGGTTATAGCAGGACGTATATTCTCTTTTTTAAGATTTTATTTCAGAGAGCAAGCTTGAGTGAGGGGGAGGGGCAGAGGGAGAAGCAGACTCCCTGTGGAGCAGAGAGCCCTATGTGGGGCTAGATCCCAGAGACCTGGGATTATGACCTGAGCCAAAGGCAGATGCCCAACCAACTGAGCCACCCAGACGTCCTTGTATTTGCTTTTTAAGTGTGTATTTCCTAGTTTGCACATTGTATTCTCATTCAACTGGTTTTCCTATGTTGGGAAAATTAATGTAGCTCTAAGGAGAAGGATGTGGGGGGGGTTTTGTGGGGTTTTTTTTTGTTGTTATTTTGTTTTTGACAGACTCACAATGAGAGAGGGAACACGAGCAGGGGAAGTGGGAGAGGGAGAAGCAGGCTTCCTGCTAAGCAGGGAGCCCGGTGCAAGGCTTGATTCCAGGAACTGGGATCATGACCTGAGCTGAAAGCAGATGCTTAACGACTGAGCTACCCAGGTGCACCTAGGGATTTGGGTTTTTAAAAAGTTTAAAAATAGGGGCGCCTGGGTGGCTCAGTGGGTTAGGCCGCTGCCTTCGGCTCAGGTCATGATCTCAGAGTCCTGGGATCGAGCCCCGCATCGGGCTCTCTGCTCAGCAGGGAGCCTGCTTCCTCCTCTCTCTCTGCCTGCCTCTCTGCCTGCTTATGATCTCTCTGTCAAATAAATAAATAAAATCTTTTAAAAAAAAAAAGTTTAAAAATATATAAATAAAAAGTTTTTTAAGATGTTAATTAAACTCATTTCGGGGGCGCCTGGGTGGCTCCGTGGGTTAAAGCTTCTGCCTTCGGCTCAGGTCATGATCCCGGGGTCCTGGGATCGAGCCCCACATAACTCTCCGCTCTGTGGGAGCCTGCTTCCTTTCTTCTTCTCTCTCTGCCTGCCTCTCTGCCTACTTGTGATCTCTGTCTGTCAAATAAATAAATAATAAATAAATAAATAAACTCATTTCGTCAGTAATGCTGTCAGTAATTTTTTATTTTCCCCCTTTATCCCCAGCTTGTCCCGATACAGATTGAAATTCAGTGCTGATAAAGTGGACACCATGATTGTTCAGGCAATTTGTAAGTATAGTGCATATGATGTCTGATCCTTATAACTTTGCTATTAAAACTATCTTTTAAAATTTTATCAGTTGGGGAAGGAAAAGGAGATTAATTAGAATTTTTAATAGTGAAGTAAATAACTAGAAAATGCAGAATAGAAAAGGCAAGCCACCTGTAATTTGACTAGTTGGAGATAATGTGAATTAACACTAGTGATGTTAACAGATTTGTTTCCCATGAGGCAGATCAATACATGGGATCTATTGCTTTGTGCTTTTTACACTTGGCTTTATAATAGGTCAGTCCTGTGCCATTAAGTGAATTTTGGAAACCTCAAATCCTTGTTTCCACTTTTAAAAATCCCTTTAGATGGCAATTACATTTCTGGATATGTGCTCCAAAGAACCGAAAGCAGGTACTCACAGATAGATACGCACCTGTGTCTGTAGCAGCGTTATTCACAATAGCCAAAAAATGCAAACCACCTAAATACCCATAACAGATGAATAGATAAACAGAATGGGGCCCATTCACACAATGGATAATTTTTATTTTTACTTTTTTTTTTAAAAACATTTATTCTTAAGTCAGAGAGTGTAAGCATAAGCAGGGGGAGTGGCAGGCCGAAGGAGAAGCAGGCTCCCTGCTGAGCAAGGAGTCCTATGTGGGACTTGATCTCAAGACCCTAGGATCATGACCTGAGCCAAAGGCAGCTGCTTAAACTGCTAAGCCACCCAGCCATCCCAGATAATAACTATTTTTAAACCATAAAAAGGTTTACAACATGGATGAATTTTGAAAATATGCTGAGAAATAAGCCATACAAAAAAGACAACTGTTGTGTGATTCCACTTATGAGGTACCTAGAACAGGCAAATTGATAAAAGACCGAAAGTAGAAGAGATGACCAAGAGATGGGGGAAGATGGGGGATATGAGGTGTTACTATTGAATGGGTGCAGAGTTTCCCTGTGGATGCTGAAAGAGTTCTGGAAATGGGTAGTGGGTGATTGTTAAATAACATTGTGAATGTGCTTGATACCACTGAAACCTGCAGTTGAAAATGGTTAAAATGATAAGTTCTATGTATATTTTAGTTTTATAAAGCCATTTTATGTTCCTCTTTTCTCTTTCATTTTAATCTACTGCAGCCTTGTTAGATGACTTAGATAAAGAACTAAACAACTATATCATGCGGTGTAGAGAATGGTATGGCTGGCATTTCCCTGAATTAGGAAAAATTATTTCGGATAATCTGACATACTGCAAGTGTTTACAGAAAGTCGGTGAGTAACTATCCTTTAAGGCATTGAAAATAACAATTTATTTGCATCCCAAAACATGAGTTGTAATATTTTTTCTTAACAAGCTTCCCAGAGTTCCTTATGCCTTGTGTGTATTTTGGGAGTATAGTCAAATTAGGGTCTATTAGAATTCAGAGACCCTTAACTTGAACTTTGACTTCAGGGGCGGGTACAGCAAGAGATCATGGATCTCATTTGGTTTTTCTTAAAATGGCTTCTTTTTTTTTTTTTTTTTAAGATTTTATTTATTTATTCGACAGAGAGAGATCACAAGTAGGCAGAGAGAGAGAGAGGAGGAAGCAGGCTCCCCGCCAAGCAGAGAGCCCGACGCGGGGCTCGATCCCAGGACCCGGGGATCACGACCTGAGCTGAAGGCAGAGGCTTTAACCCTCTGAGCCACCCAGGCGCCCCTCTTAAAATGGCTTCTTAACGTGGAATGTATCTCATAGGGAATTTACCATTAATAGGGGCAACTGTAGACTTGGAATATCCTGCATATGTTATAATACTAAAGTTGGTACTGCTCTCTATACTGTTAGTGTTTGTATTCCATACCAGTGTACAGTAATATTAGTAGAAAAACCTGAATATTGTTAATAAATAGAATTTACCAGGCTTATATTGCTGCCCCAAGAATTCATGGCCCTGGATTTAATAAAACCTTAGCTATAAATTGTCTGTTACAGTGTTATTAGTTCTATTGTGTGGGGTATTTTGTTTTTATTCTAATTTATATCTTTTTAGAGGGAGATGATGGGGAGAGATTTTAATCTCTAAAAATCAAGCCTTGCATAAGGAAAATTAGTAGGTCAAACTTGTTCGCTTTTTGTTTTGTTTAGGCACCTTTTTCATTGGCTTACCTCTACTTTTTTTTATTTGACTATTTGGATTTTATATAATTTGTTGAAGAGTGATTCTCCCTCATCCTCTGTAAACATTCTGTAGGCGATAGGAAGAATTATGCCTCAGCCAAACTTTCTGAACTACTGCCAGAGGAAGTTGAAGCGGAAGTGAAAGCAGCTGCAGAGATATCAATGGGAACAGAGGTTTCAGAAGAAGATATTTGCAATATTCTGCATCTCTGCACTCAGGTAAACTGTACACATGGGGAAACTAGTTGTGGTGGGACTGGCTATGTAATAATAACTTTCTGATGGCGATGATGATTTTTATACTTGATCCACCTGATAAATATGAGGGTGTTCAGTCACTACCTCATCTGATGCCATCTTGATTTATATACTTTAGGGGGGAAATACATACTGAAGTAAGTTGAAAGAAGATTATCTAATTTATTTATACTAGCATTGTCTGGATAATGAATTATGAATCCCTTAAGGGAACAGAAATACAGCTTGAGTTACTTAATTCCAGCCTTTATGTTTGTAGCCTGGAATGCTTCTCCCCGCCCCCACACCCCATTTGGAGAGCACTGAAGAAGAATCACAAAAAGGAGCCTGGCCCAGTCAGTAGAGCATGTGACTCTTGATCTTGGGGTTGTAAGTTCAAGCCCCATGTTGGGTGTAAAGATTACTTAATAAAATCTTTAAAAAAAGAATCACACACGTAAAAAAGAATCACAGAGAGGATGACATAATGTCTAGCCCTTAGAGTTTTTAAAAATAACAGTAATATTGACTAGTATTTTTAAGCAATATATTAGGTTGATTGCATTTATTATCTCATAAAATTTATGAAAATGGGAAGCTGAGAGAAAGGATACTTTGTTTTCCCAGGATTACACAGCTTATCTATGACAGTTTAGGGCTCCAGTGTTTTCAGACATGTGGTTTTTATGTGATTTTTACACAAGTCATTTATGGTATATTCATCTTGTTCCTTATACTAGGTAATTGAAATCTCAGAATATAGAACCCAGCTCTATGAATATCTACAAAATCGAATGATGGCCATTGCACCAAATGTTACAGTCATGGTTGGGGAATTAGTGGGAGCACGGCTCATTGCTCATGCAGGTGATGATTTTAATGTAACCTATAAATAGGGATACCTAGAGTAGATTATTTTCTACCTAGGATTATTTTTTCATCTTCAAATTACGTTGATTAGAAATTATAGGTAATAAATATAAGTAGATGGTATATGGGAGAGGACTAAGGACCAAGTAAGTGTTCAGTGATGATTCTGATAACTGTGCCTGATTTCCTTTTGGATAATGAAGGCATCTTCAGTCACTACCTCTTCTGAGACACTTGTGGTCCGTTGTCAGAAGTTTATTACCATTAATGAGAATAATCAGATGAATGCAGGAGAATGAAATCAGTTGATATTTCCTAATACTAAAAATTTAACCAGATTAGGGGCTCAGTTGGTTAAGTGCTTGACTCTTAATTTTGGCTCAGGTCATGATCTCAAGATTGTGAGATTGAGCCCTGCATTGGACTCCACTCTGGGCATGGAGCCTGCTCAAGATTCTCTCTCTCCCTTTCTGCTGTCCCCCCGCACACACACCCCTCTAAAACAAAACAAAACAAAAAAATCATCAGATTAAATAGCAGTAGTTCTCACAACAGGTGATACATACCCTTGATCAAGAATCTGGTTCACTGCTGAATTTGCTATTTTAATGTATTCGACATGCAAAATATTTTTAATGAATTTATAATAAGACTTCATGTATGTATATGGTGATGTTACAAAGAAGGTACGCTATAAAAATATACTGTATAATTGAATATTCGCAAATAGAGTGAAATACTATTATATTATTGGAGTTAATCGTTAAAATCTGTCACAGAAGATCATAAAATATCCTCTATATCAAAGTATCTAAACTAGAATAGCCCCTCTAACGACATCATTAATCCGACAGACAGGCCATTCAGATGCCCTCAGCTGTGAGGCTGGGATTGTCTGGTTGGTTTTGTTTTCTGCATCCAAATTTTCATAGCCTTAACTACACTTTGGGGGTACGAGATGCAGGGCTTAACAGAAGTCTGTTGAATTTTAAATAGGGATCTAGTGGTTGGGCATTGATACTGGGGGTCTGTTCTGACAAAATCTATGCGATAAATCTAACAAAGCAGCGACTTTTTATACCTGATTAGTATGCTTCTATCTCCTCATCCGTATCTTAAACAACAGATAAGAGTGTGAGAAAGTTAACGCATAGTGATACTGTTGAGATGTCCTGTGAGTGTCCCTCTGATTGTATGTTTTTTTTCATATCTAAAGTAGAATATTTGATGTCTAAAGGCCTCAGTGGTATGCTAATGGAATATAGAATAGTATAATACCATCTCTGGGGCAAATAAGTATATAATTGAAGTAATAAGCTTAACCTTCAGTTCGTCCTCAGTGTTCACTGTAAGCCTCTGCTTATGCTGCTCCGTGAATGAACCACAGACACTGAGGCTTTTTAGGGAATCTCAGACTGGAATCTGTATTGTGTCAGATTTTTATTTACTCAGTGCCTGTAATACTAAGATTATATGTCTTACACTTAATACATGGAACTTTTAAGTACTTGGAATTGCATTCCTTGTAACTACTTCTTTTTTTTTTTGGAAGGTTCTCTTTTGAATTTGGCCAAACATGCAGCTTCTACGGTTCAGATTCTTGGAGCAGAAAAGGCACTCTTCAGAGCCCTCAAGTCTAGACGAGATACCCCCAAATACGGTCTCATTTATCATGCTTCACTCGTAGGCCAGACAAGTCCGAAGCACAAAGGAAAGGTGAGTTGTGTGTCTTCTGAGGCAGGTGGTTTTTTGCTTTTTTTCCCCCAGATGACTCATCTTCTGCCTGTTCTATGGTATGCAATAAAATTTTTCCGTTTTCTTTTTCATTAAATAGAGAATGATGAATTCTTGAGCTAAAAAGCACTTTTGTGTACTGAAAGAAAATAATATTAGTAAGTGTTGCTGGGGGCGCCTGGCTGACTCAGTTAGTAGAGCATGCAGCTCTTGCTTACAGGGTCGTGAGTTCCCAGCCCCACGTTGGGTGTAGAGCTTACTTTAAAAAAATATATATATTATTACTAATATTTTTATAAGATAAAGTATTACTAATTTTTTTTTTTTTTTTTTTTTTTTAGATTTTTATTTATTCATTTGTCAGAGTGAGCACAGGCAGACAGAGTGGCAGGCAGAGGCAGACGGAGAAGCAGGCTCCCACTGAGCAAGGAGCCCGATGTGGGACTCGATCCCAGGACGCTGGGATCATGACCTGAGCCGAAGGCAGCGGCTTAACCAACTGAGCCACCCAGGCGTCCCAAGTATTACTAATTTTGTTAAACCCATTTTCTTTTGCTGTATTAGGATTTTTCTAGAATCCATCTGTTTGTGAAGGATGGCGTGGATGGCACATCAAAAGTTTTCTATGTGGCAAGAAATCAACTTAACATCATCATTTATAAATTATAAAATAATAACCATGCACTGTGCTCAACTCTTAGTGGGACTTAAGTGAGTCCTTTTAATAGCCCTGTGAGATGTAGGGTATCTGTTTTACAGATGAAAAAGCTGAGTCTGGGGCACCTGGGTGGCTCAGTGGGTTAAAGCCTCTGCCTTCAGCTCAGGTCATGATCCCAGGGTCCTGTGATCAAGCCCTGCATGAGACTTTCTGCTCCGCAGGGAGCCTGCTTCCCTTCCTGTCTCTCTGCCTGCCTCTCTGCCTACTTGTGATCTCTCTCTGTCAAACAAATAAATAAAATCTTTTTAAAAAAAAAAAAGAGAAAACTGAGTCTTTGGCACTTTAAGTACTTGTAAGCTTTTTGCTTAGGGCACATAATTTAACAAGTTGAAATGTTAAAAACTTGAAATGTTACAAAATTCAGAGCTGATTGATGAAAGGGGCTGAAAAAAATGTTAATTAGCTTACAAGGGCGGTTGTGCCTTTTCCAGATGACATCATGGTGTAGAACTAAGGCCATTGAGTAGAAATTAAAGGAAGACATCAGAAGGATAGTTTGAGCTTGTTTTAGATGTGAACTACTGCAGGATCATCTCACCCAACAAAGTGAATGGAGTTGTGTGTAACCAGTTAGCCACTGAGAGATTCAGATAGAGCTAGGTGGCTTGGGTTGTATGATTCATAATAATTTTATAATTTCTGACTTAAAAAAATCCTACAGTGAGTGATAGAGTTGATGATGTGCTCCAGTTTTCTTATGAGTAAGTTATTGAGGATTTTAATGTCTCAACTTGGAATATAGTTTGAGTGCCTCTAACTTCAAGTTCTCTATCAGATTTCTCGAATGCTGGCAGCCAAAACTGTTCTGGCTATTCGGTATGATGCTTTTGGTGAAGACTCCAGTTCTGCGATGGGAGTTGAGAACCGAGCCAAATTAGAGGCCAGGTTGAGGACCTTGGAAGATAGAGGGGTAAGGACCATATCCTGCCTATTGGTAGAAATGTTAGCTGTCAAAAATGAATAAACTTCAACTGGTTTATGTACTTACTCATTTGACCTACTAAGCAGTTTTATTTTAATGATTAATATTACCATGTCTAATTATGTTTTTTTCCCTGCTGTTAAACAGTTACCCTTGTATTTACTAAGAATTGATATCTTTTCTTAGATAAGGAAAATAAGTGGAACGGGAAAAGCATTAGCAAAAACAGAAAAATATGAACATAAAAGGTGAGTACATTTGGGGAAGATGGGTGAGCAGTACCTGCTTGATGAAATTTTAATTGACAGCTGCAGTGTTTATAATAAAATGTAAACACTTCAGTGTCCTATTTTTCTTTGCTATTTATAATTTTCCATATTTTGAATTTTTAATCACAAACATTTTTATATTGTAATAAATATATACATAGTATATATTTTGGATTTTCTCTTTTTTTCCCTCTTACTTAAGTAATGTCTGTACCCAGCATGGGGCTCAAACTCAGAATCCAAAGATCAGGAGTGATGTGCTCCTTGAACCAAGCCAGCCAGTGCCCCTTGGCTTTTTTTTTCCCTTCTTAATATTTAACTAGTTCATTTTCGGGTGTTGATAGTAAATATTTGTCATTCATAGCTTCTGTATAGTATACCATCTGTCAAAAAGAAAATCAATTCGTTAATTCACAATGAAACCTAAAGACAGAAAAGTCTGAAAATAGCTAAAAGGCATAATAGTAAAGTATTCAAACCTCACCATGAAACAAAAGATACGTGTAGGGAGAGGTATTGTGGCTATTTGAGGTGATGTTCAGTACTACTAAGTTTCTGATGATGAAGTACAATGTGGCGCAACTTTTCTGAGAAGTGGTTTGACAGTATGTACAGGAGCCTTTAAAATGTTTCTAGCATTAACCCATACATTTTCCCTTAGGACTCCTGTAATTCCTTAAGAATTTTAATAGTAGGGGCACCTGGGTGGCTCAGTGGGTTAAGCCTCTGCCTTTGGCTCAGGTCATGATCTCAGGGTCCTGAGGTCAGGCCCGAATCGGGCTCTCTGCTCAGCAGGGAGCCTGCTTTGCCCTCTATCTCTGCCTGCTGCTCTGCCTACTTGACATCTCTCTCTGTGTCAAATAAATAAATAAAATCTTTTAAAAAAAAAAAGAATTTTAATAGTATGCTTTTAAACTGGGAAAGGAGTAACAATCTTACTGTGTGTGTATATATATATATATATATATATATATATATATATATATATTTAAACATGTATTTAGAAAAATTGTTTCCTTTATTCTGGAAAGAAAGCAGAAGCGTTCTGTGGGCATTAACATTTTGTTTTATGAATTTTCCAAGTTTTCAACAATGATTGTATATATATATATTTTGTAATGTTTAAAGTTGAATTTGGTGTCTTTATTTGATAAGTGTGGATTTTATTTTTTTTTAAAGATTTTATTTATTTATTTGACAGGGATCACGAGTGGGCAGAGAGGCAGGCAGAGAGAGGGGAGGAAGCAGGCTCCCTGCTGAGCAGAGAGCCAGATGCAGGGCTCGATCCCTGGACCCTGGGATCATGACCTGAGTTGAAGGCAAAGGCTTTAACCCACTGAGCCACCCAGGCGCCCCTGGATCTTTTTTTTTTTTTTTTTTTTAATTAATGTTTTTAATGTGTAAAAATTAAGCAGACATGACTCTACAAATAAACTTAAGAAATGAAACGTTCCTTAGCTTGTTTTGAACAATTTTTTAATGTTCTCATGCCATTGTACTTTTGACCTTATTATTATTATTTTTAATTTTATTTATTTAGTGACAGAGAAGAGACACAGCAGGGGGAGTGGGAGAGGGGGAAGCAGGCTCCCTGCCGAGCAGGTAGCCCAATGTGGGGCTCTGTCCCAGGATCCTGGGATCATGACCTGAGCCTAAGGCAGACGCTTAACAACTGAGCCACCCAGGCGCCCAATGTGGGGCTCTGTCCCAGGATCCTGGGATCATGACCTGAGCCTAAGGCAGACGCTTAACAACTGAGCCACCCAGGCGCCCTACTTTTAACTTCAGTAAATGTGCTACCGAAGCAAGCACGCTACTTTTAACTTTAAAGACATGTACTTGAAGCACCAATTAGGAGATTTATTCTTGTTTTAGGCACTTAGTGCTTCAGTTTTTTCTGAAAAATTTTTTCTGCTACATTAGAACAAAGGCAAATGTAGGCTTTTAGGGAATCTTTTTTTTTTTTTTTTTTTTTTTTTAAAGAATATATTTATTTGAGAGACAAAGTGAGAGCGTGAGAATGGAGAAGGTCAGAGGGAGAAGCAGACTCCTTGCAGAGCTGGGAGCCCGATGCGGCACTCGATCCCAGGTCTCTGGGATCATAACCTAAGCCGAAAGCTATCGCTCAACCAACCGAGCTACCCAGGTGCCCCTGAATTACCCTATTTCTAAAACTTAAATTGCTTCAGTTTTTAATTTCTAAAATAATCATTTGTTGTAAAGAAATTTTGTTTTTCCCCATACTGACTGTTTTTCTTTTTCTTTTTTTTTTTTTTTTTAAGATTTTTATTTATTTATTTGACAGACAGATCACAAGTAGGCAGAGAGGCAGGCAGAGAGAGGAGGAAGCAGGCTTCCCGCTGAGTAGAGAACCTGATGCGGGGCTTGATCCCAGGACACTGGGATCATGACCCGAGCCGAAGGCAGAGGTTTTAACCCACTGAGCCACCCAGGCGCCCCGACTGAATGTTTTTCTATACCATAGTCAGTCATCACATTGATTACTAAATGAGAATTCATTTTAGCTCACCACTTCCTTTGAAGTGTGATTGACTTACGTGGAAAATAGTGATTGATACCTCCTTACCTTTTGGAAATTACTAGTTTTCATAAACTGCCTCAAAACCACTAAAATGAAACAGTATTATATGCTTATGTAAGTATTATCTAATGGCATTTCTTTTAAACTACCTTAGAATTATTTCATTTATAAGTATTTATAGAGATTTTCTATAATTCTTTGACTCTTACAGTGAAGTAAAGACTTATGATCCTTCTGGTGATTCCACACTGCCAGCCTGTTCTAAAAAACGCAAGATAGAACAGGTAGATAAAGAAGACGAAATTGTTGAAAAGAAGGCCAAAAAAGCCAAGGTTAAAATTAAAGGTCAGTTTGAATTTTTTAAATATTGTTTATATTCATATTCTTTAAGAAAGACTTCGTGTGTCTTGGGGAAGTATATGCCATTGAACTTTATTGAGAAACCACCCATATTGAAAGTTAATGGTGTTTTAATAAGCCATTGTCATGTTCCTTGATAACAGTTAAGGTATTAAATTTATCAGACTTCATAGAGGAGTGTGAGAAGCATTTCTTTGAAAATATGGAATCACGTATTATGTTAAGTTTACCAAACTTTAGTTTCTACCACGTGAACTATTTTGGTAATTAGCTTAAAAAGAAAAAAAGTTCATGGTTTTTAAATTAGTTGCCAAAATATTTTTGTTATATTGTTTTCTGTTACATAGAATGGACTAGAGTAATAACATTGGTAACCTACCATTATAGTAATAATATTTAATAGTTACTCTCCAGTGAACTCAGCTATCTTGCAAAGCTGATAAGCAAGTAACCCCATTTACTAACAATACCTTTGTTGAGTTTGGTTTCTAAATAGCTTAGTGGTCAAAAGTATATTATCAGCAAATGTGGGTTCCTGCCCAGGCTGAAGACAACATAAACAGCTATTTAACTCCTATGTTTCTCTTTGTTTATTGAACAGTGAGGTGATCCCTAAGCCCATTAGTAGCATTTGAAACAGCAGACTCTAGTGTCTTCATTTGGACATCCAGTAAATGTTTCAAACTTAACATTCCTATGTCCTTGTCACTCTCAGTCTGTTGCTCCACAAATTTGTCTGTCTTACTAATGGCAGTTCTAGTTGCTTTAGCCTTTAACCTTGACTGTTTTCTTAGAACCCAAATCTACTCTGGCACCAAATCCTCTTTTTTTTTTTTTTGGTAAATTTTTCTTAAGTAAACTCTGTTCCCGTTTGGGTCTCAAACTTAAAAAAGTCCCAAGATCAGGAGTCACATGTTCCACCAGCTGAGCTAGCCAGGTGCCCCTATTCTGGCAACAAATCCTGTCAATGCAGTTCTGCTTTGAAAATATATATCCAGAATATAACCACTTGCCTTATCCACAACTGCTTTTCTTAATGTAGCAGCCACAAGGGCACACCCCCCATTAATTCTCTCATTCAGTTTTACTCCTTTTAGCCACACTGGCCTCCTCGTTATTCTTTGATCCTGCCAACGCTCCTCCTCTTCCAAAATAACCTTAGCTTTTGCTTTTCTCTTTACCTGGAGTATTTTGCCTCAAGACAGGTGCCATCTTTTCTCTCCTTTGCCTCTTCCAGGTGTTGCCTGACTGACTGTCCTGTCTGAAGTACCCGCATGCACTGCCTTCCTCAGTGTTCCTCTTCCTGCCTTATTTTCATTCTTAGCACAGATTACTGTGTAAAATATTATATAGTTATTCTTTTATTCCCTCCAGTCCTTGAAAAAAAAAGGCTACATAAGGACAGGGATTTGTCTGTTTTATGTCCTGTTGTGTCCAGTTGTCTAGGATATAGCCTGGCACTTGGTAGGTGCTAAATAAATTTTTTGGTGAACGAGTTTCTAGTGATATGTATATGTTATGGAGTCCTTTTTTTTTTTTTTTTTTTAAGTCCTTATTCTTAAGAGCCAAGCAAGATACGTTATCTTGTTAAATCTGGTAAGATGGGCAGTAAATGGGGTTTAGAGAACTCAGTGACTTCTCAGGGTCACAACAGGTTGAAACAAACCCAGGTCTTTTAACTCCAGAGCACACTTTTTTTTTTTTTTTTTTTTTAAGATTTTGTTTGTTAGAGCAAGAGAGCACAAGCAGGGGGAGCATCAGGTGGAGGGAGAGAGAGAAGCAGGCTTCCCGCCAAGCAAGGAGCCTGAAGCAGCACTCAATCTTAGGACCCTGGGATCATGACCCGAGCCAAAGGCAGATGCTTAACCCACTGAGCCAACCAGGCACCCTTCCAGAGCACAAATTCTTAATCCTTTCTAATAAAGTGACAACTGCCAAAAAACATTGAGTTTGGAGATCCAATGATCTGTCTCGATCCTAATTTCCGTAGATAGCTGCATGACTTCATAAAGTTAGTGATCTTGGACTAGGTAGGTGTTTGAAGGACCTTTCCACTTAAAGAATTTTATAATAAACATTGGATAGTCAATCAGAATGATGGGAAAAAACTGAGATTTGCAAGGTGGGAAAGTGAGGTCTGATATAATGTTAATTGTTGTGTCTATACTTAACCCCACTCAGTTGAAGAAGCCCCAGTAGCAACAGAGGAAGAAGAAGAAGAAGAAGGAGTACTAGTGGTAGAAGAACAGGAGACATCTGTGAAGAAGAAGAAAAAGAAGGACAAAAAGAAACATATCAAGGAAGAACCACTTTCTGAGGAAGAACCATGCACCAGCACAGCAATTCCTGTATGTTTGTTTTTAATACTTTGTTGGCGCAGGCCGGGTTTCTATTTTATTGAACTGTCTGTATTAGAAATGAGCAGGCAGTTGAGGTGGTTTTTATTGATGGAACAGTAGAATAAAAATGATGTTGTAAAAAGGCCAAACCTAAAATCTTACTACAAAATGGGTTTACTTTGAGGAAGAGAGAATATAACTTGATACAGATTTTCAGAGAGGTGATTTTTATATTTTTAGGTCTTAATCGTTCACCAAATTTGTTTTTGAGGGAAATTGATCTACTTCGCTTCTTATAAAGTTACTGTTCCTCACCCATACATTTACAGCGCTTTCAAAGCATTCTTATTTGTTACTTTCAGAGTCCAGAGAAAAAGAAGAAAAAGAAAAAAAAGAAAGATAATGAGGACTAATTGAAGGGAATCATCTTTGAGTCATCGGGACACATCACACCTAAGATTCAGTCAGGAGTGTATCAGAAATGTTCCGTAATTGAGCGAAGGTTGGATGAAACAGAGTTCCTACTCATCGATACCTTTTCGAACCTACGTGTCTTGACACCAGTTCTATTAACTTGATTATGTCATTTCTCAGTCTTTGTTATACAAATAAAAATATTTTCTTTGTATTTTAAGGTAGTTCTGTGATCTCTGTATTTTAGTACACAATTATGATCCTTTCTATATTTAACATTTAATGATGATTATTGCTTTGATAAGTATAGCTGAAAAGTGAGAGTTGTGAATTGTTCATTTGAAACCTAACCTCTATCCTTCTGGAAGGCTGTGATTAGGTGGACCAATTTAAGAGCTTTACTCTAATGTTTCTTTTTCCCTTTTTGACTTTTTTCTCCTGTTTCTCTGCTTCTGTATTTATTTAAATAAAGCTGTATTTTGTGTTCAAAATTTTAAAATTAGGTGAGCAAAACTTTCCTGTATCCCTTCAGAAAGAAAAAAAATTGTATCCATAACATGATTTTACTTCGTAGTTCTGACTGGAGCAACAAAATAATTATTAACATTAACATAGATGGAGATTTTTTTTCTAAGGTGACATTTTTAAAAGGATAACAAAATGATTTTATAATAGTAAAGAATGGGCAGGGTAACAGGAAAACAAGATGACCAAAAATATAATGTCCATCGGTATAAACCAGGACATAGAACACCAAAGAGAAATCCTTGTTTCTAAAATAGTGTTTCCTGGAAGTGGAAAACAGCCTGGTGGACAGCTACGAGTTTCGTAGGACCGTTCAGTCTTGCATCACTTGTGTGCCGTGGGTGTGATGGAGAAGCCCAGCTCAGTAAAAGCATTCAGCAGGTGGATGAGCCAAAGTGATTCTAGTTTTGGGACACCTGGGTGGCTCAGTCAAGTGTTTTGATTTCAACTCAGGTCATAAGCTTGGTGTCTTGGGGTCAAACTCTATGTCTGGCTACCTGCTTAGTGGGGAGTCTGCTTCTCCCTCCCACTGTGCATGCTCACTCCCCACCGCCGCCGCGTGCTCACTCGCTTGCTCGCTCACTCAAATTAATAAATAAAATCTTTAATGAAATGATTATAGCTTTGAGTTCCCTTTGCTTTTCATGTAACTTTTGGCAAGTCCACAGACCCTCCTAACTTCAGTTCCTCACTTGTAAATTAGAGATAAGGTCAACTTTACATCTCCATCTAACAGTGGTTTGTAGGGGGAAAAAAAGATAAAAATTTTCAGAGGTGTAAGTACACTTGAAGTAAATGCTACAGGAAGTACATGTAACTATCCCTAGACACAATTACAAAATAAAACTGGTTATTTTTCTCCCAGAAGAATGTTACCATCATTAGTACCTCAGACACATTCTTGACTTGGGATGTAACAGATTTTTAGTTACTTTTATTTTTTTTAATTATTTTTATTATTTTTTTTTACATAACAGATTTTTAACAGCTTTTGATGAGAGTTGCCCATAGACCTGCCAAGGGCTGTAAAAGTTTTCTATCTGAAACAGGATAAGACTTTGAGAATGCTAGTTAATAAACTTCTAATCACTTTAAATGGTCTCATACAGGCCTGGGGGGAAAAAATCTAGTTAATCACAGAGCTATCAATTTAATTAACATATACTATATTACTAGTTTGAGATAGAATTCATCAGTTACATACACAGTACCCGGTTGATTACTTCACATGCCGATCCTTAATGTCCATCGCCCAGTTACCGCATCCCCCCCCACCTCCCCAAGCCATCAGTTGTCCTAACTGCTAAACTCTTAACTGTTCAAAACACTAACCAGAAGGTAGGTTCTGGTTCTTTGTACTGAAATGGAGCCTTAGGATCTTCGTCTGCAATGGGAAGTGCAGGTGGGTTTTATAGGACTTAATTTTGATGAGCAAACTATTTCCATGAGTGGGCCATATAAAATACTTCAGACCTACAGATTATCTGGGTGCTGGCTGACAGTTGGTAGAGCTTGGGACTCGGGTTGTGAAGTCAAGCCCCACACTGGGTGTAGAGATGACTTGAAAAAATTTAAAAAGCTTGCTGATTCTCAAAAAATGAAAAAGCAATGATTCTCCACTGTATTCCACATCCCTTCAAAAGTGTAAATTTAAATTTTTTGGTTTGAACTACTGTATCAGGGCACCTGGGTGGCTCAGTTAAGCATGGGACGGTGGCTTCAGCTCAGGTGGTGAGCTCCGTGTCCTGGGTCAAGCCCTCTATGAGGCTTGATCTCAGGGTCTTGAGTTCAAGCCCTGTGTTGGGCTCCAAACTGGGGCATCAGGCCTACTTTAAACAGTTCACAGGGGTGCCTGGGTGGATCAGTGGGTTAAAGCCTCTGCCTTCAGTTTAGGTCACCAAATCAGAGTCCTGGGATTGAGTCCTACATGGGGCTTGGCCCCAGGACCGTGAGATGATGACCTGAGCTGAAACCAAGAGTCAACCCACAGCCACCCAGGTGCCTCCCAGAGCATCCTTTACAACTGGTTTCAGGCCCATCCTCTATCCCAGCTGTACCACTTAGAATAATGGGCATTAGGGCCAAGTAATTAAAACCTTTAACATGTATGAGAATCACCTGGGGATCCTGATAAACGGCAGATGAGTCCGGTAGATCTGGGACTGAGCCCATGAGTCTTCATTTTTAGGAAGCTCTTAGGTGCTTCTTTTTTTAAAGATTTTATTTATTTATTTGTTAGAGAGAGAGAGAGAGCACGAGCACAGGCAGAGTGGCAGGCAGAGTGGCAGGCAGAGGCAGAGGGAGAAGCAGGCTCCCCGCCAAGCAAGGAACCCGATGTGGGACTCGATCCCAGGACGCTAGGACCATGACCTGAGCCGAAGGCAGCCGCTTAACCAACTGAGCCACCCAGGCGTCCCTCTTAGGTGCTTCTTGTTGGAGGTCACACTTAGGGTATATGGTAAAGTACTCGGGCAGATTACTTAAACTTGCTCTGAGAATAAAGTGAGAGAATGCTTAAAGGGGTCTTAAAAAACATTCATTTCCTTCTGTATCTCTTGAATATCTCCATTCCCCAAATTGTAGACCTTCCTGTGTTTTCTTACCTGTAAGGGCCTTAATCTTTGTGTAGTGAAGAGTGAATGACCTGTGGACGAATTAACTAGATTTTTGTGTTACTTTCAGAAGAAAATAGAATTAAGAGCACCGGGGCACCTGGCTGGCTCAGACATTAGAGCTCTGTGACTCTTGATACTGAGGTTGTGAGTTTGAGCCCCATGCTGGGTGTAGAGTTTACTTAAAATAAAAACTAAGAATGCCACTTCTGAGTTTGTTTTTCTCATCGTGAGCTTTTTTTTGTTTTTTAATTCTTATTTTTTTAGTTTTTATTTTAATTCCAGTTAACAGTGTTATTTGTATTTATTTATTTAAGAGTGCACAAGCTGAGGGAGGGACAGAGAGAGGGGGAGAAGGAGGAAGAAGACTCCCCACCAAGCCTGGAGCCTAACACAGGGCTCTATTCCACAATCCCGAGATCACCCGAGCCAAAATCAAGAGTCAAAAACACTTAACCTGCTGAGCCACCCACGTGCCCCAGAAAAAAAAAAATTTTTTTTTTTTAAAGATTTATTTGTCAGAGAGAGAGAGCGAGCACAAGCAAGCAGAGTGTCAGGCAGAGACGGAGAGAGAAGCAAGTTTCCTGCAGAGCAAGGAGCCTGATTCGGGACTTGATCCCAGGACTCTGGGATCGTGACCTGAGCCCAAGGCAGCGGCTTAAACAACTGAGCCACCCAGGCGCTCCCCAGAAATGGTTTGAAGCAAAAAGGTGTTGGGGCGACTAAGTGGCTCAGTTGGTTAAGTGTCCAACTTTGGGTTTCCACTGCAGATGTGATCTCAAGGTCGGTGGTGATCTCAGGGTCCTGAGACCAAGGCTCACTCCCCTGGTGGGGCTCCATGTTCATAAGGGCGTAGGCCTGAGATCCTCCCCCTTCTGCCACTCCCCCAACTCACTCTCCTGTGCGCGTGCTCTCTCTCTCTCTCTCTCTCAAATTAAATCTTTAAAATCACTTCTTACAGCAAATGTCAAATGGTAATTCTGGAGTATTTTACAGTTGTACTGGGTTTTAAGGAGAAATTGGAAGTAATTAGAGAAATGGTTCTCAAATCTTGTGGGAACTTCAGACATCTGGAGAAATTTTTTTTTTTTTAAGATTTTATTTATTTGACAGAGAGATCACAAGTAGACGGAGAGGCAGGCAGAGAGAGAGAGAGAGAGAGAGGGAAGCAGGCTTCCTGCTGAGCAGAGAGCCCAATGCGGGACTTGATCCCAGGACCCTGAGATCATGACCTGAGCCGAAGGCAGCAGCTTAACCCACTGAGCCACCCAGGCGCCCCTGGAGAAATTTTTTTTAAAGCCACATTTCTGGGATCCCTTGGTGGCTCAGTTGATTATGCATCTGCTTTGGGCTCAGGGGTCCTGGGATTGAGTTCCACATTGAGCTCCTTACTCAGGAGGGAGCCTGCTTCTCCCTCAGCCTGCCGCTCCCACTGCTTGTGCTCTTTCTCTCTCTCTCTCACAAATGAAATTTTTTTTTTTTAAGATTTTACTTATTTATTTCACAGACAGAAATCACAAGTAGGCAGAGAGGCAGGCAGAGAGGGGGAAGCAGGCTCCCTGCCGAGCAGAGAGCCTGATGCGGGGCTCGATCCCGGGACCCTGGGATCATAACCTGAGCTGAAGGCAGAGGCTTTAACCCACTGAGCCACCCAGGTGCCCCTCACAAATGAAATCTTAAAAAAACAAACAAATAAATAAATAAATAAAAATAAAACGTACATTTCTGTTTTGGCAGATCAAGGATATAGGCCTCAAGAATATGCACTTTGACAATTTTGAGAAGCTGATGATGCTTACGCCTTTACCACTGTACTAGGAGGATTCTTTTACCTTGCAAACTAGTACCTTCTTTGATGCCCACGACGTCAGGCCTTTGCCTCTTAAGTCAGCATCCCTGCAGTACCACTGCCGGCCAGCGGCTGTGCTGTTTCACTAGGTAATTTTGAGGAGACACAGGCTGGGCACTTGACGTGTGCAGTGCTTTTCCCACATAAATGGGGCAAACTTCGGATAGGTACGAGAAGTACCACCATCAGCCTTGTTTCCTGTCCCAAGAGTTTGCTTTTGAAGGAATGGAATTGCTGATTCTGCAGGTGTTCTGTACACATCTAATATAACAGTGAAAAAACTTAGTCATTGTTTTACTAAGTTTGTGAGAATAAAACCCCAGATTTAAGGCAGCACACACACAGGGGAAAGTACATAAAAGTGTCTTTGAAAGAAACATCAATTAGAAATGTATGGTCTAGCCCCAGATGTGTAAGTGGCTGAGAATTTCTCAGTCTGAATTGGTTGACTCTAACCTTAAAGAATGTGCAAATCACATGAAAACTGATTTTGTGTCATTTTTATACTAGCATCATTTTATCATGTCCAAGGGTCTACTATTTAGTATTTTTCTTTGGGGGACTTTCAAATTTTGTTTTTTCTTACATTGGTTTTTGTTGCCATTTTATTACAAAACTGTAATGAATGCCTTATACGTTTGTCTTTATATACTTGTGTTTCCTTAGGATACATTTCTAGATGTAGAATTACTGTATCAAAGGGATACAAGTGTAAAATAATACCAGTTTGTGGGGCTAGCCGCCTCGGTGAGTAGAGCATGGGACTTCTGATCTCAGGGTCATGAGTTTAAGTCCCATGTTGGGCGTGGAACCTACTTAAAATAAAACAGAGGCGCCTGGTGGCTCAGTCGGTGGAGGGCCTGCCTTTAGCTTGGGTCACAATCCTAGGACCCTGGCATCAAGTCCCACACTGGGCTCCTTGCCCAGAAGGAAGTCCACTTCCCCCTCTCCCTCTGCTTCCCACTCCCCCTGCTTTTGCTTGCTTTCGCTGTCTGAAAAATAAAACAAATACGATTTTTAGAAAGAAATAGTGCCAGTTGGCTTTCAAAATATTGCAGTAATTTATACTCCAACCAATACTGTTAAGAGAAAGTTCCTTTTTCAGGAACTGTCTCATAATTGTCTTTATTAGCATCTGCTCTTAACCACCCCCCCCTTTTAAAAGATTTTATTTATTTATTTGTCAGAGAGAGAGGCAGGCAGAGGGACAACCAGGCTCCCCACTGAGCAAGGAGCCTGAGATGCTGGACTCGATCCCAGAACTCTGGGATCATGACCTGAGCCAAAGGCAGATGCTTAACCGACTGAGCTGGTCACTCATCCCAACCCTTTACTTTTTAGCAAAGCTTTTGCACAATTAACTTTTTAAAAATATTAACTTGAATTAAGTGATTTTAAACTGGATCATTTTCCTTTTCTACCTCTTAAAATTGTGCAGTCAAGATGTACAAAAGGACTCCAACTTATCACTACATAACTGAAATCCCATTCAAGGATTAAACTCTCCCACCCAGCCTTTTGCAATTAACCCGAAGTGGGAATTTGTGTGGATAGAAAATTAACCTTGTCTTCAACACACTACACCTCTAGGTGCCAGAAAATTGTCCTAACCATAATCCAGTGACAAGAAGATGACTGCCCACCCTCCCCCCAGGTTTATGCAAAGAACAGCCCGTACAACCGTGCACAGCCCTGCACTGCTTCTGTGGCTCTTAATTATGGTCTTTTATCAATTGTTAGAAAGTACAAAGTAGTAAGCTGAAAATGATTAACATTTAATGATTTTATTTATTCTAGAGAGAGTGTGAGCACACGCAGGGTGGGGGCGGGGCAGGAGCACAGGGAGAGGGACAAGGAGGCTCCACACTGAGTGCAGAGCCTGTCTCACAGCTTGGTACCCGACCTCAAGATCACAATCTGAGCCAAAACCATGAGTCGGAGGCTCAACCAACTGAGCCACCCAGGTGCCCTGATAATTAACGTTTATTGAGCACTTACAATGTGCCAGGTGCTCTTGACCTCCCATCTAGCAACCTTTCTAATAAATACTATAATCATGCCCACTTTATACGTGAGGAAACGGAGGCACAGAGAGCTTAAGGAGCTTAGTCAATGTCACTCGAGTCATTAGGAGCGCCTCTCAAATGCTTCTGAAAAGTGCAAGCCACTCTATGTTGGAACACTTTCTTAATAGCTCGAAGTTAACACCAATCTTTTTGAAATAATATCTGGTGGGTATATAGATGTCCATCATTATTTTCTCTTTTTTTTCCTGTATGCTTGAAAGTGATCGTAATTAAAAGTCGTATTCTTTGGGGCGCCTGGGTGGCTCAGTGGGTTAAGCCGCTGCCTTCGGCTCAGGTCATGATCCCAGGGTCCTGGGATCGAGTCCCGCATCGGGCTCGCTGCTCAGCAGGAAGCCTGCTTCCCTTCCTCTCTCTCTGCCTGCCTCTCTGCCTACTTGTGATCTCTCTCTGTCAAATAAATAAATAAAATCTTTAAAAAAAAAAGTCGTATTCTTTAAAAGCAATAACATGCTATTTATTTTGCTTTAATTCTATGTTTTTTTAAAAAAGATTTTATTTATTTGACAGAAATCACAAGTAGGCAGAGAGGCAGGCAAGAAAGGGGGGGAGGCAGGCAGCAGGAAGCCCAATACGGGGCTCGATCCCAGGACCCTGGGATCATGACCTGAGCCAAAGGCAGAGGCTTTAACCCACTGAGCCACCCAGGCACCCCTAATACTATGGTCTTTATCTCCAAAAACTTCGAAGTTCAATCTTTACAGCATTCTTGGTCAACATGCATTTGGAGACGCCCTCTATGGGCCAGGTGCTTGTTAAATAGCCAGAACTCGCCCAAGGGAGCAGAGAGGATGTAGCTGCAGCTGCCCTCGGAGGGCACAACGGGAACCGCAAACCTTAGAGCCTCCTGAGGAAGGCCATACTCTCCTAACCTTGTAAGTCCTTTCTTGCTTGAGAAACGGAACACAGGGAAGCAACATATACAGAGAGAAAACAAGAAATGGGGGCACCTGGGTGGCTCAGTCAGTTAAGCATCTGCCTTAAGCTTGGGTCATGATCCCGGGGTCCTGGGATCGAGCCCCACATCAGGCTTCTTGTTCAGCGGGGAGCCTGTTTCTCTCTCTGCCTGCTGTTCCCCCTGCTTGTGCTCTCTCTCTCTCTCTCTCAAATAAATAATCTTAGAGAAAATGAGATGAAGGCAAAAGCTGCAAAGTGGAATTTGAGTCTATGGAAGAGAAATCCCACTCCCTCCCCCTGCTAGCCCGGAGATGCTACCCACCGAAGAAAGTAGAAAACAGAAATCGCAGCAACAGAGACCTACTCCTGGCAGGTCACAGAGTTGTAAGCACAGACGCGCCCCCGGTCCTCCGTATCCCCACCCTCAGACCCCTTCCCAACACCTCTCGGGCTGTGAGTGAGAGAGCGGCGCTGTGCTGTGCAAGTGTAGGGAAGCCTCCAGGCGACTTCTTGGCACTTCCAGCCGCTTTCCTTACCTGAGCTGAGAAGCAGAGATGGCCTTGGTTTCTAGCAGAGGTGGATGGAAGTGACTGACTCCAGGAAGAGAAATGATCAGGCAACAAATGCATCTATTTATAACCTGTAATCTGCTGGGCCAGCAACACGCTAATAACCAGCTGGGCGTGACGGAGCGGCCGCAAGCCGATGGTCAGAATGGGACGATCCTTGCACTGGTGGGCAGAGAAAATGATACACGTGAAAGTGCTGCGTGAGCCAAAAAGCACTGTGAGAAGTGTCCTTGCTGTTATAAGCCGGTTTCCCCACTTACTAGTACGTGTCCTTGGGCAAATCAACCTGTGTCCTCTCTGAGCCTCCGTTTCTTCATCCATAGAATGGAAATAATAACTCTTTATCTTACAGGCCTCTTGGAAGTTCAGATAATCTATGCAAAAATTCCTTATAGGGACACCTGGGTCACTCAGTCAGTTAAGCGTCTGCCTTCAGCTCAGGTCATGAACCCAGGGTCCTGGAATCAAGTGCAGTATCGGGTTCTCTGCTCAGGGGGGGAGCCTGATTCTCTCCCTCCCTCTCCCCCTGCTTGTAATCTCTCTCTCTCTCTGACGAATGAATAAATAAAACCTTTAAAAAAATGTAAAATAGGGACACCTGGCTGGCTCAGTCAGCAGAGTATGCAACTCTTGATCTCCAGGTCATGAGTTCAAGCCTGACATTGAGTGTGGAAATTACTAAAAAATAAACAAACAAACAAAAAAAACTTTAAAAAGTTTTTTAAAATGTAAAATGAGCCTATAGTCAAAAGCTATCATGATGTATGTTTTGTCTAAAGCTATGAGATTGGCTGTTTGTTTTGTTGTTTATTGGTTTGGTTTCTCTGTAGAGATCATAAGGGGGTGTATTTTTTTGATTAGTTTTGTGGTTTCACCAGTGTAATCACCAAGCCTTTTCCAGTAAAGAGTAAAATGGGAAGTATAAATGAACAAATTATTTGAGATTAATCATTTCCCCACACTTGCCCTTACTTAAGCCCCAGTTACTAGTCTTTATACTTCAGGCTGAGAAATCAGTCTATGATTTTGCAGATTTTGAAGGTCTCATCCCCATTTTGTAGAACTAGAATCACAGAAGAATTAAGGGGACAGAATCATAACTCCATCTTCTACCTGTTTAACATACTTGAGAAACATGTTTGTGAAATGCTAGACTGAGGACCAAAGGGTTGTAAATATAAATTAATGCAAATGATCTGATTTTATCTTACGTGATCTATAATAACTTAGAAGAGCGTAAATAGCTATTAAGATTTTGCGCTTCATTTTCTACTTATTCTAGACGGGTTTTTCTCTTTCTCACAGTCTTCCGTGGGGCCTTCCTCCCTCTCTGAACAATTCTTCCCAAATCACAAATGTTTTCCCAGCCTGTGAAATGGAGGGACTCGCTCGCCAGAGCATTACAACAATTGTGTTCTTCTGAAGGAAATCCTTTTTTTAACTGCCAGGAATTTCAGGCTCCAAACTTGGCGGGGCCGGGTGGCGGGCGGGGAGAAGGAGGCGGATATTTTGGTGTAATGCCAGGTAATTGCCTACTTTCCCTTGAGCCATCTGAAGGCGACTGGCAGGAACCCAAGGGTAAAACCACAGTCTCCCAGGGCTAGAAGGGAGAGACTTTCAGGGATCTTGGGAGACTGAGACCAGTCATTTCTCCTCCAAGCAGACAGGACCTCTTTCCAACCACAGCCTAGCCGAGCATAACGCCTTACAAGGAGAAATCCCAAGATTCCATTCATCACAAGAGTGTTAAAGCCAGTATCATGAAACATTGTCTTTGATCTACAGAGTCTGGCAAACTTTTCCTGAAAAGGACCAGTGCGTATTTTAGACTTCGCAGACCATATGCCTTCTATTTGCAATGACTTTACTGTCTGCCATGTGGTACAAAGTAGCCACAGACAACACTGGAGCAAACAAGCCCGAGTTCCCACTAACCTTACAGACGCTTACTTACCTGAAACTAATGTAACATTGTGAGTCAACTACAATTAAAAAAAAAAATTGTGGACCCTGAACTGTGAATTGCATTTAATTTTCACATCACATAAAATAATTCCTTTGTCCCCCAGCCATTTACAAATAAAACAACAACAACAACAACCACAAACAAACATTTTTAGCTCATGGCCTGTAGGAAAACAAGCAGCTGACTATAGTTTATTGACCCTTGATCTAAACCACTGCTTTTCAGACTGCTTTGGCGAGTCCTCTGAGGGCAGAAAGTGCTGGTAGCACTAGGCAGTCCCTGTTCGGGCTTTCATTACTGGAGCCATTCCCCTTTTTCCTGGTTTATATATGAGGTGCTCAGGTTTGGGGGATTTTTGTTTTGTTTTGTTTTGTTTTTGTTTTGTTTTGTTTTGGGGCCTTTGGAAAGCTTTTTTTTTGCATTGAAGTAGAGTTGACATATTTGTTCCAGGTGTGTTTTTTTTGTTTTTGTTTTTGTTTTTTTTTAAGATTTTTAAAATTTATTTCACAGAGAGAGAGAGATCACAAGCAGGCAGAGAGGCAGGCGGGGTGGGGGGGAGCAGGCTCCCTGCTGAGCAGAGAGCCTGATGTGGGGCTCGATCTCAGGACCCTGGGATCATGACCTGAGCCAAAGGCAGAGGCTTTAATCCACTGAGCCACCCAGGCACCCCTTGTTCCAGGTGTAAAACAGTGATCTGACATTTATATACATTATGAAATGATCACTACAGTAAGTCTTGTTACCATCTGTCCCCACACAAAGTTATTCCAATATTACTTACTACTCCTTAAGTTACATCTCTTTGACTTAATTATTTTATACGTGGAAGTTCGTGCCTTCTGGGGTTTTGTTTTATTTATGGGAAGGTTGCCACAACAAAAAGTCACTCATCTAACCAAAAGCCTCTTTTTGCAACTTCAGTCCATTTTCTTTTGGTCTTCCCTCAGTGAAGATACAGACTAGTTTATCTAGCTCATTTTGAGGGCCTTTCAGGAAATAATCAACAATTCAATCTTTTTTTAATTTAGGTTTTTAGAGAGGAGGGCAGAGGGAGAGGGAGAGAGAGAATCTTAAGGAGGCTCCACACCCAGTGCAGAGTCTGACACAGGGCTCGATCTCACGACCCCGAGATCATGACCTGAGCCGAAATCCGGAGGCAGGCGCTTAACCCACTGAGCCACCCAGGTGCCCTAATCAACAATTCAATCTTATATAAGCCTTGTCTTTTCATCTACCTCATAAGTCTGTCATATTGTGCCAATTCTTTAGTTTATATTCGCGATTTTTCTCTCCAAGTTCTCAAAGTCCTACAAAATTCCGCAAACTGAAATAATACATCCCTGGGAAGAGCACCTGACTGTGTATCCACGCTTCTCTGTTGATCAGCGTGTCCAGCAGCACCGTGGCTAGAGGGAAAGCCCAAACTGTGCTAGAAAGAAACAAGTGGCAAGGCCAAGGAGACTGCTGGGAGTCTGGTCTGAAGGCTAAGAGAATCCCTACGCAGGCAAAAAAGGCCTGAGGCCAGAATCCAGGGAAATCTTGACCAGACAAGAAACGAAGTGGGAAGTAGGGAGAGCAAGCCATTTAGGATAGGTGCCTTGAATAACATAGGGGGGCCTCAAGATCATCTCCTATGGCTCCCTGTTTGTTTTTTTTAAAGATTTTATTTATTTATTTGACAGACAGAGATCTACAAGTAGGCAGAGAGGCAGGGAGAGAGAGAGAGGAGGAAGCAGACTCCCTGCTAAGCAGAGAGCCCGATGTGGGGCTCGATCCCAGGACCCTGGGATCATGACCCAAGCCGAAGGCAGGGGCTTTAACCCACTGTGGCTCCCTGTTTTTAAAAAATAAACTCTACCTCCGACGTGGGGCTCAAACTCGTAACCCAGATATCCAGAGTTGCATGCTCTTCTGACTGTAACCAGGTGCCCCCCCATGTCTCCTTTTATACAAAAGTAATACATGCGTCATCACAGAAAAAAAAATCATATGCTAAATCATCTGGTCGATTCAGTTGATGGAGCGTGCCATTCTTGTTGGTTTTTTTTTTTAAGATTTCATTTATTTATTTATGTGCGAGAGAGACAGAGTGCCTGAGCGAGCAGGGGAGGGCACAGGGAGAGGGAAAAGGAGAGAATCTCCAGCAGACTCTGTGCTGAGCACAGAGCCCCATGTGGGCCTTGATCTCAGAACCATGAGATGGTGACCTGAACTGCTTAACTGACTGAACCGCCCAGGTGTCCTGCAGCATGTGATTCTTGATCTTGGGTTGCAAGTTCAAGCCCCACGTTGGGTGTAGGGATTATGTAATAAATACATAAATAAATGAATAGACACATCTTTTTAAAAAATTACATACTCAAGAACTCAAATCACCCATAATCCTGTCACTCAGAGAGGGTAACTGTTAAAAAGTTGGTGTGTGTCCTCCCAGAATTTTTTCTATGACCATCCCTATTTATAAGTTTTATATATTCAGTTGTGTCATTTGGATGTCTCATGGGCGATTCAAATTCACTGTATGCCAAAAGTGTTTCTTTATCTCCTCTAAACCTGCTTTACTGATACCTACTGTCTTTTCAAAACCCTGGCATTCCTGGCCCTGGTTTTCCCTCCCCACCATCCCATGGGTCATTAACTCCCTGGTTAGCTCTTCTCTTCCAGTCAGATTAGCTACACTCTGACCCATTCTTTCTAAAACATAAATCTGACTTTTTTTTATTCTTAAGCAAATATAAAACATGTTTATTTCAGAAAAGAGTCTTGGAGTACCTGGGTGGCTCAGTCAGTTGGGCATCTCTTTTTTTTTTTTTTAAAGATTTTATTTATTTATTTGACAGACAGAGATCACAAGTAGGCAGAAAGGCAGGCAGAGAGAGAGAGGGAAGCAGGCTCCCTGCCGAGCAGAGAGCCTGATGTGGGGCTCGATCCCAGGACCCTGGGATCATGACCTGAGCCAAAGGCAGAGGCCTTAACCCATTGAGCCACCCAGGCGCCCCGGCATTTGACTCTTGATTTTGGCTTGGGTCCTGATCTCAGGGTCATGAGATCAAGACCTACCTCGGGCTCTATGCTATATATGGAGCCTGCTTGGGAGTTTCTCTCTCCCTCTGCCCCTCCCCCCACTTGCTTCTCTTCCACTCTCTCCCTCCGGCGCCCCCTGCTCCCCCCACAAGAACAAAAGAGAGTCTTTACATTTGCATAACTAAAAATCACGCTCCCTGGTGTAGAGTGGGCAGTGTCACTGCCCGCTAATGTTTTGCTACCCGCTGGACATCTGAAAGTTAACGTTGTCAGGGAAACCAAAAAAAGCTGCTCCCGCAAAGCCATCCTTGGTCCCTATGAAGTCATGCTTCTGTACCTGAAAGCTGAATTCCAGAGCCAGAAGGTACCTTTGGAGCCCAGCTTTAAAATGAATTAGCCATGGGGGCACCTGGCTGGCTCAGATGGTAAAGTGTGCTACTCTTGACCTTGAGGTCGGTAGTTCAAGCCCCACATAGAGTGGACAGATTACTTACAAGTAAAATCTTTTTTTTTTCCTCCAAAGATTTTATTTATTTATTTGACACAGAGAGAGAGATCACAAGTAGGCAGGCAAAGAGAGGGGGGAAGCAGCCCCCCCGCTGAGCAGAGAGCCCGATGCGGGGCTCGATCCCAGGACCCCAAGACCATGACCTGAGCTGAAGGCAGAGGCTTAACCCACTGAGCCTCCCAGGCGCCCACAAATAAGATCTTTAAAGTGAGCTGGTTGTGGAGGTGGAGGTATCTGATGTTGAGTGTACCTTGTAATTTAGAATCTAAGGACTATTTGGAAGTGGGTAATTAATCTCCATTAACACTGGTGCCTTCTCCTTAGGGTCTGAGGCTCTCTGGAGAGAGGAAGTGTCCCCAGATAACAGGTCTGCTCTCACACTCTGCTGTACTAATAACAGGGAATGTTCACCGAGCGCTCGCTGTGGGCCAGGCACTGTGCTGAGAGCTTGGTTTTCCTGATCTCTCTGACCCCTACCCCAGCACTCTGAGTGAGGCGTGTGTATCAGAAGAGGAAAGGGACGCTTAGATGCTAAGTTAGGTAATTGGTCTGAGGCCACAATAGCTAGAAAGTATAAGGGCTGAGATGGGACTCAGGCTAAGTGACTTCAGAGTCCTAACTTTTAGGGCATTTGGCCATTGCCTCCACAGTGAGGACGAGGGTCAGAGAGAAGAGGAGGTTTCCCAGGAGGATGAACCCCTGCGGTCTGGTGGAAGTGAGGGCCTGGGCATAAACCCCCACTCTAGAGAGAATAAAATTCAGGCCCAACTGTGACCCCAAAACTTCTGCAGGGGAATGAAGGCCTGAACCAGACAAAGGCCCCCGCATTGGAATGGGCCCATGTAGACTGTTGAAGAGACTCCGGGTAGGGAGTCAGCTACCCTGGAGAAGGCGGCCTGAAGCCAGCCAGTCGGCCGCTCTCCTGTGTCCACTGCTGTTGGGGCGGCTTCTTTACCTGCTGTTCGTCTCCTAATTGAACAATCCATATGCGGAGTCAACTGAAACCTTCAGGATTCCAAGTAACACTCGTCACCTCAACCATATATTGCCCTTGCAAGCTACCAAATGCCTGAAGATCAGATGTATGTCCATTTAGTGATTATTTCTTGGATATGGGCTTAGCTTCAGGCTCCGTGTCAGATGCTGGGGAGATAGCAGCGAACTAGAAAAACAGTCTCTGGGCGCCTGGCTGGCTCGACTGGTAGATCATGTGATTCTCTTTTTTTTTTTTTTTTTAAGATTGTATTTATTTATTTACACAGAGAGATAGAGAGAGAGAGCGCACTGGTGGGGGGAAGTGGCAGGCAGAGGGAGAGGGAAAAGCAGGCTCCCTGTTGGGCAAAGAGCCCAACTCGGGGCTCGATCCCAAGACCCTGGGATCATGACCTGAGGCGAAGGCAGACACTTTAACTGACTGAGCCACGCAGGTGCCCCAAGCATGCAATTCTTGATGTCGGGGTTGTGAGTTCAAACCCCATGTTGGGCATACAGCCTACTAAAAAATAAATCAATAAAAAAATTTCAATCTAAAAAAAAGAAAAACAGTGTATTCATGGAGCATTAGGAGAATATAGACAATAAGGTGTGAGGAATGATGTAATGGGACAGTACAGTACTCTAGGAAAACACAAGCCAAGAGATTTTCCAACTCAGAGCTTCAGGAACATTTCCTTGAGGAAGGAACTTTTAAGCTGAGACTTGAAGAAACAGGTGTTAGCCAAGGGAAAGGTGAGCCAAGTAGGCAGAGGGAAGGTAGCCTGGAGGAAAGGACATGGAGAAACTGCCAGAGAAGAGTGAGGTCAGCAGTTGGAAGGGGAAATGGAGTCTAGGGAGGGGCTTTGGTTGGGTTTATTATTTTTTTGTTTTTGTTTTTGGGTTTTTTTGTTGTTGTTTGTTTTTTGATATAATGTTCAATGATTCTTTGGTTGTTGTTGATATTTTTATTTTGCAAAATAGAAGAGGTTTTACAAGATGGGAGAGAAAATGAATTAGGGTGAAAGATAAACGTGTGTAAAGGGTAACAGGAACAGCTCCCACCTTGCAAGAAAAATGAGCGGATCTTGTTAATTTCCTGCTTGTAACTAACTCTCTAATGGCTTCCCATGACACGGAAATGAAGACTCATTAGGATCTCCATGGTCCCTGAGAGGCAGACTCTGAGTATCTCTCTGGCCCCATCTCCTTTCCTTCTGTTCTTTGATCTCAGCCTTGCCCAACCACCTTTCTAACATTTCTCTCACCCATCTCCCCCGGACCGTCAGGATCTGTGTTCCGTCTCCAGCAGACGGTAAATCCCCTGAGGGCAGGATCTGGTTTGTCTTGAACATCACCCCACCTCCTGCACCTGATTCAGGAAAAAAGGATGTGCTCAATAAATAGCTTTTGAGTGAACACATTAACAAATGAGGAAGGAGATCGTTGCCAGAGAGCACATTAGTGAAGGAAGTGAAATGGTGTTGATGATGAGGTCCGGGTATAAACGTGAATCCCTCAGTGCGTTGGGGGCCGTTTGGTGAACGATGAGCGAGGAAAGTGGGTGTCTATGAAGTACAGAACAGCGATGTTGCACCAGAGGAACAGACAGTTTCTACCGTGTCCCCATTGCTTTCCCTTCCTTGGAAGCTGGAAAAGGAACTGTCAGGGGTTAAGTAAGGCATTTGCTTCTACTCATCCTTGGGAACCTTTAAAATTGCATTTGAATCTTTGCTGCTCTCCTAGAGTATAGAAGCTGGAAAGTGGCCCAAGGGAGCCGAAATCCTGACTTTGATTCATAAACATGTTTTTAAGAAAGAAACAAAGAAGCAAAAAGAAACTGTGGTTATGACCTAACCGTACTCAAGAAATCTCTTTGACTTCCATTGGTTTGGTATTAATGGAAGGTTTTTATCTTTAGAACTTTGTGCTTGTGCTGCCGAGAGCGGAGGACAGGACGGGCAAATGCGGAAAGCTCTGTCTAATCACTCCCCTGCGGGCCCTCCCCAAATTCAGAGCTTGCTGGAGGGCTCACCTCCCTGGCTCTCAGAGGTCCCAGGCTAGCATGAAAAATCAGTGGGAAAATGTTCCTTTAGATGTCAAAGCCACAGCTTCTCCCAGAAAACAGGAACAGATGAATAAAGCCGCAGGCAAGGACAGGCAGGTCCTTATGTTGCTTATGTGAACATTCTAAAAATTTCCTCGTAAATGCTGAGCCTGGTGTTCCTAGACAAAATGCTAATACCTTCTGCCCTAAAACACAGTCAGTAAAATGAAGGGCACCTCGCCTCACCCTCATGGTCTCTGTCTCTTGGGACGGCCACATTCAATGCGAATAATGGAAATAACTTGTGAAAGTGAATAAGGGAAATAACTTATTTAAAAGTGTATTATACAGCCTATGGCTCCCGCCAAGAATTACCCTTTCTCCTGTTTTCTGTAAGAATTTTTTATTTTATTTATTTTATGTTTATGTTTTTTAAAAATATTTTTAAAGGTTTTATTCATTTATTTGACAGAGAGAGTGAGCAAAAACGGGGAGCGGGAGAGGGAAAGCAGTGTCCCTGCTGAGCAGAGCCCGATGCGGGGCTCGATCCCAGGACCCTGGGATCATGCCCTGAGCTGAATGTGGAGGCTTAACCCACTGAGCCACCCAGGCACGCCTTTAAGAATTTTTTAAATAAAAGTTTTAACTTTGGAATAATTTTAGGTTTATGGAAAATTTGCAGAGATAGTACGGAGTGCCAATACACCCCTCATCCAGTTTCCTCTTAACATCTTTTTTTTTTTTTTAAGATTTTATTTATCCATTTGACAGACAGAGATCACAGATAGGCAGAGAGGCAGGCAGAGAGAGAGGAAGGGATGCAGGCTCCCCGCTGAGCAGAGAGCCCAAGGTGGGGCTCCATCCCAGGACCCTGGGATCATGACCTGAGCCGAAGGCAGAGGCTTTAACCCACTGAGCCACCCAGATGCCCCCAAATTTTTTTTAAATTAAGCTCTATGGGAGCACTTGCTCTCCCCCCTCTCTCTCTCTGCCTGCCTCTCTGCCTACTTGTGATCTCTCGCTCTGTCAGATAAATAAATAAAATCTTAAAAAAAAAAAAAAATTAAGTTCTATGCCCAACGTGGGGCTCAAACTCCTGACCTGGATATCAGGAGTCGCATGCTCTGATGACTAAGCCAGCCGGGTGCCTGTCCTTAGTTTTTGATGACCTGAGTTTTGAGGAGTATTTTGTAGACTGTTCCTCAGATCAGGATGGTCTGATACTTTTTTCACAATTAGATTGGAGTAAAGGGTTTGGGGAAAGAACACCTCAAACCCGAAATGTTCGGCTCATAGTATCAGAGGTGGGAGACGCTACATGGCATCACCAGTGAAGCTAAGTTTCATCACCTGCTTAAGGCAGATTTTGCCAGTTTCTCCACTGTAAAGTTACTATTTCACCCTTTTTGTAATCTGTTCTTTTGAAGCAAGTTAGTAAGTCTAACCTATTCTCAAAAAGGTGGAAGGGACGCCTGGCTGGCTTAGTCGCTGGACCATGCAAATTTTGATGTCCAGATTGGAGTCTGAGCCCCACTTTGGGGTAGAGCCCAACCTCCCCCCACCAAAACCCCCCCAAACCCCCCTAAAAAACCCAAACCAAACCAAAACAAAACAAAAAAACAGGGGCGCCTGGGTGGCTCAGTGGGTTAAAGCCGCTGCCTTTGGCTCGGGTCATGATCCCAGGGTCCTGGGATCGAGCCCCGCATCGGGCTCTCTGCTTGGCAGGGAACCTGCTTCCCTTCCTCTCTCTCTCTGCCTGCCTCTCTGCCTACTTGTGATCTCTATCTGTCAAATAAATAAATAAATAAAAATCTTTAAAACAAAAAAACAGGTGGAGGAGGATTGGGATAGGGAGAGGAGGAGAGATCAGGCTCACCTCCTGAAAGAGGGAGCATTTACTTAACATTAAATGGAATTCTTTTGCCAGGAGAATTTGTTTCTTATTTATTCATTAGTTTGTTTGTTTGTTTATATCTAAATGGACTCATATACTAATCTTTAGTTTGAGTTATAAACAAACAATTAATTTTGTTACTTAATTGTTTGTTACCCAAATTGTTCCAGTTTTGGTCATCTGGCATTCTTTCAGGTTGGTCTTCTTGTCCCATGGACATGTTCCAGTCCTTATAAAATTTTTAAAACCTACAAATTAAAACTGATCATTTATATTCTGAGGTGCTTTATTTACTTCTTTTAATTTTTATTTATTTATCAGAGAGCAAGCACAAGCACAGGGAGCAGCAGGCAGAGGGAGAAAGAGGCTTGCTGCTAAGCAGGGAGCCCGAAGCAGGACTCGATCGCAGGACCCCAGGATCATGACCTGATTGGAAGGCAGATGCTTCAATGACTGAGCCCCCAGGCATCCCCTGAGGCACTTTATTCTTAACATGACATACACGGTTTTGGCAATCTCCCAGTGAGTCTAGAAGATATTTCACTTTAAAAAGTTAACGTGTTCCTAATCTGATTGTGTTGGTATTATAATAAGTCATGATTTATCTTTAACTACTTTGATTTGTTCATTTTACTTTAAAAAAAATTTATACTAGTAGGGTACCTGGGTGTCTCAGTTAGTTAGGAAAATGACTCTTAGTTTGGGTTCAGGTCATGATCCCTGTGTCATGGGATCGAGCCCCATATTGGGATCAGGAGTCTACTTGAGGTTCTTTTCCTCTTCCTCTCCCTTTTCCACTGCTCCCCGCCCCCACTCACTCTCTCTCTCTAAAATGTAAAATAAATATATGTAAGTATAAAATCAATATAAAATAAATAAATAAAATCTGTTTTAAAAGATTTTTAAATTAATTGATTAATTAACATATTTTATTGAGAGAGTAAAAGCATGGGTATGAGCAGGGTGGGGGGACCAAAAAGGGGGCAGGGGCAGAGAGGGAGGGAGAGAATCTCAAGGAGGTTCTGCACTGAGTACAGAGCCAGACGTGGGGCTTGATCTCATGACCCTGAGGTAGATATATAGATACAGATTTTTTTAAGTAGGCTCCACACCCAGCATGGAGCCCAACCTGGGGCTAGAACTCAGAACTCAGATCAAGACCTGAGCTGAGGGTGCCTGGGTGGCTCAGTCATTAAGCAGCTCCCTTCGGCTCGGGTCATGATCCCAGGGTCCTGGGATCCAGCCCTGCATGGGGCTCCCTGCTCAGCCAGAAGCTTGCTTCTTCCTCTCCCTCTCCCCCTCTCTCGCTGTGTCTCTCTCTGTCAAATAAATAAATAAGTAAATCTTTTAAAAAAAGAAAAAAAAAAAGACCTGAGCTGAGATTAAGCATCAAACGTTTAACAGACTGCTCAGGTGCCCCAAGAGGCTATATATTTTTTAAGTACTTTGCATGTGAATGAAACAATGAAGTCTAGAGGGCGGAAGTGCCACACTGCCAAGTCTGTGTTCTAGACCCCTTCAGCCACCTCCATGTCCTTTAGTTTTCAACATGTCCTCTAAGTTCTCTGGGCCTCAGTTTTGTTATCTATAAAATGTGGGTTTGGACTAGCTGGTGTCTAAGGTACTGACGGCTTTAATATTCTTTGGTTCTACTTCATGTGATTCTCACACTAACTACACGAAGCAAGGTATGTAAAAGAGAGATATGTTTAAATATTTATCTAAAGCTTTTGATCTTGAATATCCTATTTTTCCCCATAGAGGACCCAGAGTGTCATTATATAGCAACTGTCCTTAGCAATGTAATTTGAGGAGCACCAGATATCTTTTTTTTTTTTTAAGATTTTATTTATTTATTTGAAAGAGAGAGACATCGAGAGAGGGAACACAAGCAGGGGGAGTGGGAGAGGAGAAGCAGGCTTCCTGCTGAGCAGGGAGCCCCGCGTGGGGCTGGATCCCAGGACCCTGGGATCTTGACCCGAGCTGAAGGCAGACACCCAACAACTGAGCGACCCAGAAACCCCTTTTTTAGGGTATCCGGAGAAGAGAGTCTGCTTCTCCCTCTACCCCTTCCCTCTGCTCCTACACGTGCGCAGTCTCTCTCAAATAATCTTTGAAAAAAAAAATCAAACAGTAAAATTATCTCTTTTACCTGGCTCACACCTCTGCACTAAACTTTACTACAAGCTCCTTTCCTTGTGTCACAGCTCTGCCGACCCCTCAGAGGCTTCCCGGCTAACGCCTCTATTCTGTTCACCTCCAGGAGCACTGGTGCGTCTGTGTCATATAGAAATGTTCCCATCATAACACAAGTGCCAACCCTTAAAAGAACAAGCATAACAGAGGTATGTGCAAAGGGTGATGGGATTCACAGGAGGGAGCGGCAACTCTTGGGAAAATTTAGAAAGGTTTCACGAGGAAAGTTGCAGGATAACTGGAATGTGAAGGGCAAACAGAATTTTACCTGGTAAACACAAAGGTTTTTCTAGGTGGAGAGAATAGCATGAACTCTAATTATAAGATACTTCTTTTGAAATAGAAATACACCGCTACGGATAACACAGGGATAATGCTAACACTTTTAAAAATATTTATTTATTTATTTTAGAGTGTGCGCAGGCAGTAGGGGGGGAAGGGTCCGAGGGGGAGGGAGAGAGTCTCCAAGCAGACTGCCCGCTGAGAGTGGAGGCTGACCCGGTGCTCTATCCCAGGATGCTGGGATCATGACCTGAGCAGAAATCCAAAGGCGGCTGCCCCACCGATTGAGCTACCCAGGTGCCCCAATACTATCATCTTAATATAAGTTAGTTTATTGATTTATTTTACCAATTGATTGGAAGTTCCAGAGTAGCCTAAGAATTCTGGTTCCTGGAAAAATGGGAAAAAAGGTTAGAAGTGGAAGTGCTTAAGATAACTCTTCTTAGGTAAGCTCTGGCTTAAAGCTCAGAAAATGTCTGATACGTTTTCAGACGAGATCGGGCGTGTTCAGGGTGGTACGGCCGTAGACTCGGAGATGTTTACAATACGTGATAACGTAGAACTGACACTGATACTGATCTTGAGGGCAAATAAAGGGCACTAAGCAATCAAGACTGATTTAATCATGGTGATTTCAAAGTAAAACAATAACAATCCTGTTTTACCTTTATATAGCATCTTAGAATGTTCAGAGCATTTTTGCCTCCATTAATTTATTTAACTCTGATTGAAGTAGCGAGGAATAAGGATACTAAGGCTCAGAGGGTGTTTTGATTGCAAGCTGAAGGATCACTTTCCTCACTAGCAGAGCTGGACTAAAATCCAGGCATCTCAACTCAGTCTAGCACGCTTTTCATTGCACTTCTGGAACAAATATGACTCTCAGGGTGACATGATGAGAGACTTTTGAAAGAATCCACAGGAAAGGATATATCCAATAACAGCAAGCTCAAGGCAAACACTGTGAAAAATTACAGTCTTTTGAAAAACAAAGGCCCATACCATGTAATGTTGGATGATTGTTTTTGAATTCCCTTGATTCCCCATCAAGTTGGGTCCTGCACAGACATTCAGGCTCACTCTTTGTTTATTACTTGGCTTGAGTCACTGAAGTCAGTTGATCACGCTATAGTGTGCAGCCCAAACACCCCAGGGCTGACTTCTTCCCACCTCTGCTTGGTGATGAAAATTTCTCAAGTAAGTAGGTGTTATGTGCCAAGAGAGAACCTTGATTAAAAATGCCTGACAGGGAGCAGAGTCCTGGTTTCTTTTTCTCAAAAAACTTTTGAATAAATAGGTGAGAAAATTTAGTTGAAAAAAAATTTTTTTTTTTAAGTAGGCTCTACACCCAGCATGGAGCCCAGTACAGGTCTTGTACTCCCCACCCTGAGATCAAAACCACCAGATCTGAAGTCAAGAGTCAGATGGTCAACCAACTGAGCCACCCAGGTGTCCCTTGAATTTTTTTTTTTAATTTTAATTCATTGGGGTTTAACTCTGTATTATTTTTTTATTTCAATTTTTAATTTAAATTCTAATTAGTTAAATATATGGTAAAATTGGTTTTCAATGTAGAATATAGTGATTCATCACTCACACCTCACAAGTAGCCTCCTTAATACCTATCACCCATGTAGCCCACCCCCTCCTTCCTCCCTCCATCAACCCTCAATTTGAGATAAAGCTGAGAGTCTTTTATGGTTTGTTTCCCCTTCTCTCTCTCTCCCGGTCTCTTTTCTCCCTCTTCCCCTATGTTCTTCTGTTTGGTTTCTTAAATTCCACATATATGACTGTATTATTTGATCATTGTTTACTTCCTTTTATTTTATCATAGCTTTTTCTAAGTTAAATCATTTGGAGGTCAGCTAGGGTATTTCTCTGAGTAATATCATTTTACAAAATGTACACACACAGTATATATAGGGGGTTCTTTTTTTTAAGATTTTATTTATTTATTTGACAGACAGAGATCACAAGTTGGCAGAAAGGCAGGCAGAGAGAGAGGGGGGGAAGCAGGCTCCCTGCCGAGCAGAGAGCCAGATGTGGGGCTTGATCCCAAGACCCTGAGATCATGACCTGAGCGGAAGGCAGAGGCTTTAACCCACTGAGCCACCCAGGCACCCCTATTTAGCAGGTTCTTGAAAGAATGAAGAATACATGAGAATACTTTCTGTTGCATTATGTATGAAAAACAGCCGAGCTGGGTGTGGGATTCTGGGATCACAATCATTTTCCCTCAGATTCTGGTGGTTATTTTTTCACATCTTCTACTAGTTGGTGTTAAAGAGAAGTGTGGTAGTATTTGATTCATTTTCTTTGAGGTGGAATTTTTAATAAAATATCTCAATTTTTGTCAGATTTCCTTTTTCTATACTTGAAAATATGTTAAATTTTTATTATAAAACTAAGATTTTATAAAGATTATAAAACTAAGATCTAGAAAATTTGGAAAGTAGAAAATTTAAAGAAGAAAATTAAAAATAACCAATGAAACTACTACCTCAAGGTAACTACTGCTAATATTTTTTGGTATGTTCCGTTCAGTCTTTATTTTCAATGTATTAAAATTACACTGAACGTAAGGTGAGATAACAGTACATGATTGATCACTGAATAACACAGGTTTGAACTGTGCAGGTGCCCTTGTTTTTTTTTGTTTCTGTTTTTGATTTACAGACTTTATTTATTTATTTGAGAGAGAGAGCAGAGTGAGAAAGAGAGACAGAGCACAAGTAGGGGGGAAGGACAGAGGAAGAGGGAGAAACAGACTCCCTGCTTAGCAGGGACCCCAATGCAGGACTCCATCCCAGGACCCTGGGATCATGACCTGAGCTGAAGGCGGACATTTAACCAACTAAGCCCCCCAGGTGTCCCTGCAGGTGCCCTTGTACATGGACTTTTTTTTTTTCAATGCAGTTCAGTACTATAAATGTATTTTCTCTTCCTTATGATTTTTTTTTTTTTTAAGATTTTAGTCATTTATTTGAGAGGGAGAGAATGAGAAGAGAGATGTCAGTGGGGAGAAGCAGACTCCCTGCTGAGCAGGAAGCCCGATGTGGGACTCGATCCCGGGACTCCAGGATCATGACCTGAGCTGAAGGCAGTTGCTTAACCAACCGAGCCACCCAGGCACCCCTCCATATAATTTCTTAACGTTTTCTTTTCCCTAGCTTACTTTATTGTAAAAATACAGTATACAATACATATAACATGCAAATATGTATTAGTCGACTGTGTTATCAGCAAGGCTTCCAGCCAACAGCAGGCTATTAGTAAAATTTTTGGGGAGTCGAAGTTAGATGCGGATTTTTTGACTGTGCAGGTTTGGCGCCCCTAATCCCCATGTTGTTTATGGGTGAGCTGTACTTATAATTTTACATACAGTAGAGAAAATTCTAAAATTATGTGAATTTGTAAACAATTCTAGGATATTTAATTGAAAGACAATGGTTCAGGGCACCTGGGTGGCTCAGTGGGTTAAAGCCTCTGCCTTTAGCTCAGGTCATGATCTCAGGGCCCTGGGATCGAGCCCTGAGTCGGGCTCAGCAAGGAGTCTGCTTCCCCCCTCTCCCTCTGCCTGCTGCTCTGCCTACTTGTGATCTCTCTCTCTGTCAAATAAATAAAAATCTTAAAAAAAAAAAAGAAATTTAGCACAGAAATTCCCACACAAGTAGGCACAGATTTATATAACAAAGATGCTCACTGGAAATTTAGAAATTAATGTTCTTCAAAGGGTGGTTGGGCAAATAAGTTATGATCTGTTCATTAATGGAGATTTTTCAGCCACTGAAAGATATTTCTATATAGGAATATAAATTAATTGGGAAAAATAAACAGCAGGTTACAGGAGGGACTGGAACTAAAGACAGGGCCTAGGCCTAGGGCACAGTAGGAAGGAGACACTCACTCTTTTTTTTTTCTTTTTTTGAAAGAGAGAATTTGTGAGAGAGAGAAAGAGAGGGAGAGAGCGTGCACGCACACGTGCGCACATTGGGCTCCCTGCTCAGCAGGAAGTCTGCTTCTCCCTCTGCCACTGCTGCTCCCCTGCTTGTGCGCTCCCTCTCTCTCTGACAAATAAGTAAAATCTTTAAAAAATTAACAATTGTATAATTTTGGTTACAGAAAAAGCAGGGAAGATTTTCAGAAATGATAGGATAAGCACACAGAAGAGTTTCATGTGCTACGTATGAATACTGAATTTGAATACTGAACTGAGTACTTTGTGTATCGTGGTTGATATCACATCGCCGCTATGCAAAGAATGAAATAATGAAAAAGATGAACAAGTATTAAATGCTTTTAAAATATGTATTTTATTTTATTTATTTTTTATTTTATTTATTTGACACAGAGAGAGAGATCACAAGTAGGCAGAGAGGCAGGCAGAGGGTGGGGGGAAGCAGGCTCCCCACTGAGCAGAGAGCCCGATTCGGGGCTCGACCCCAGGACCCTGGGATCATGACCTGAGCCGAAGGCAGAGGCTTTAACACACTGAGCCACCCAGGCACCCCAGAAACATGTATTTTTAAAAAAATGTATGATGGGGTGTCTGGCTGGTTCATTTGTGGGAGCATGTCACTCTTGATCTAGGGTCACAAGTTTGAGTCCCACGTTGGGTGTAGAGATTATTTAAAAATAAATAAACTTAAAAGAATGTATGACAGCATTCTCTCTGCTAAATTACATACTTGCGAAGTAGAAATTCAAGTTACACAAGCAAGAGCCAATTTTAGCTTCTATGTGAATAGTGTCTTCCCATACATGCCTTACTCTTCTCTCTAGATAAAGATCAGATTAGCTGTTTTTTATATGGGAATTTCAAAGCAGTTTAAAGATATTTATTAGTTCTCACAGTTCTGAAGTGGGGGTGTATTATTATGTCTGTTTTCCATATGATAAAACTGATAGGCTGAATGATTTCCCAGTATTCTATACCTCATATTATTAGTGAAACCAGAAATACCATTACCTAATTGGCCACGTTTTCTTTCTTGAAAAGAGATTAAACTAATTTTGGGGTGGATTGCCAAACTAAATAGCTATTTATGCATCAAACATTTTGTTAGAAATAGAAACATAGGTATTTTTATTTTTACACTTTCTAAATAATCTAAATTAAAAAATAAATAAATTTCTAAAAAATCTAAATAAATATAATTTCTAAATAAATGAATAGAAAAAATTATTTCTAAATAATCTAAGTAAATATAATATACTTTCTAAAAGGCTAAAAAGCTTTTAAAAACTTTTTAAAGTATTCTCTACAGGCAGCATGGGGCCAACTTGAGGCTTAAACTCAAGACCCCGAGATCAAAACCTGAGCTGAGATTAAGAGTCAGATGCTTGAGGGGATGCCTGGGTGGCTCAGTCGGTTAAGTGGCTGCCTTCGGCTCAGGTCGTGATCTCAGGGTCCTGGGATCAAGTCCCACATCGGGCTCCTTGCTCCGCAGGGAGCCTGCTTCTCCCTCTGCCTCTACCTGCCACTCTGCCTGCCTGGACTCTATCTCTCTGACAAATAAATAAATAAAATCTTAAAAAAAAAAAAAAAGAGTCAGATGCTTGGGGCACCTGGGTGGCTTAGTTAGGTAAGTGGCTGCCTTCAGGTCAGGTCATGATTCCAGGGTCCTAGGATCAAGCCCCGAATCATCTCCTTGTGCTTGCTCTCCATCTCTCCCTCTTGCTTTCTGTGTCAAAAAAATAAATAAAATCTTTAAAATAAAAGAAAGATGCTTAACTGACTGAGTCATCCAGGCACCCTTGGAGCATTTTAAATTTACTCTATACCCCAATAGATGATTGGAACGATATTTTCTAAATTAAAATTTTTATTTTAAAATATATAGACAGAGGGGGGCACCTAGGTGGCTCAGTGGGTTAAAGCCTCTGCCTTCAGCTCAGGTCATGATCCCAGGGTCCTGGGATCGAGCCCCGTATCGGGCTCTCTGCTCAGCGGGGAGCCTGCTTCCTCCTCTCTCTGTCTGCTTCTCTGCCTACTTGTGATCTCTGTCTGTCAAATAAATAAATTAAAAAATATATATATATAGACAGAGGTAAGCTCTGTTGTAGTTCCATCAGAGATCTGCTTTGGGTATTTTGTCAATTATAAGAAATGTACTTACAGACGAAGTAATGTGGTTTAGTGACTAGGACCTACTTTAAAAAAAGTTTTTTTTATTAACATAGAATGTACTATTTGTTTCAGGGGTACAGGTCACTTATACAGTTCACAGCGTTCTCCATAGCACATACCGTCACCAGTGTCCATCACTCAGCCATCCCTCCCTTCTACCCGCTTCCACTCCAGCAAACTTTAGTTTGTTTCCTGAGATTAACAGTCTCTTATAGTTTGCCCTCCGCTCTGGTTTTGTCCCGTTTCATTTTTTCCTTTCTTCCCTCATGATCCTCTGTCTTGTTTCTCAAATCCCACATATCAGTGAGACCATATGAGATACGATCATATCAATCAGAGAAAGATATGAGATCATATTTTTCTCTGATTGACAATTGACTTATTTCGCTCAGCATAATACCCTCTAGTTCCATCCACTTCGTAGCAAAAGGCAAGATTTCATATTTTTGATGACTGCATAATATTCATTGTATATATATACCACATCTTCTTTGTCCGTTCATCTGCTGATGAACACCTAGGCTCTTTCCATAGTTTGGCTATCGTGGACATTGCTGCTATAAACATTGGGGTGCATGTGCCCCTTAGGATCACTACATTTGTATCTTTAGGGTAAATACCCAGTAGTGCGATTGCTGGGTCATAGGGTAGCTCTATTTTCAACTTTTTGAGGAATCTCCATGCTGTTTTCCAGAGTAACTGCACTAGCTTGCATTCCCACCAACAGTGTAGGAAGTTTCCCCTTTCTCCGCATCCTCGCCAACACCTGTTGTTTCCTGACTTGTTAATGTTAGCCATTCTGACTGGTGTGAGGTGGTATCTCATTATGGTTTTGATTTGTATTTCCCTGATGCCGAGTGATGTGGAGCAGTTTTTCATGTGTCTGTTGGCCATTTGGATGTCTTCTTTGTAGAAATACCTGTTCATGAAGGAGACCTGCTTTTAAAGATCCTGGTCAGGACTTCTGAGGGGATACAATAAATTCTTAGAAAAGGCAGAGTTAAAATACACTTCACTTGTGCCACTACTATACTAACTGCTTTATTCATGGTATCTCATTTAATCCACAACATCACACTTCTCATTTCACAGATGAAGAGAGAGCCTGATGGTGAGACTTACCCAAGTCATGTGAAATAAGATAAGAAGGCAGGCAGGATTTTAAAAATCAAGTCAATAGGGGCGCCTGGGTGGCTCAGTGGGTTAAAGCCTCTGCCTTCGGCTCGGGTCATGAACCCAGGGTCCTGGGATCAAGCCCTGCATCAGGCTCTCTGCTCTGTGGGGAGCCTGCTTCCTCCCCCCTCTCTCTCTGCCTGCCTCTCTGCCTACTTGTGGTCTCTCTCAAATAAATAAAATCTTTAAAAAAAATCAAGTCAATAAAACCAATTTGAAAAAAAAAATGCCAATTTGATCTTGCCAATGTTCTCCTTTTTGTTTTTTATTCCCCCACTTGAATCAGGTGCATGATTTTATGCTGCCATTTTGACCTCTATTTATGAAGATACCCATTTAGACAGCAGTTATAATCTCTTAAATTCTTTTCTTCTTTTTTAAATTTAAAATCAATTAATTAACTTAGAGTGTATTAGTAGTTTCAGAGGCAGAGTTTAGTGATTCATCGGTTGCGTATAACACCCAGCGTTCATTCCATCAAGAGCCCTCCTTAATGCCCGTCACCCAGTTACCCCAGCCCCCCAGCCACCTCCCCTCCAGCAACCCTCAGTTTGTTTCCTAGAGTTAAAAAAAATATGGAATGCTTCAAGAATCTGTGTGTCATCCTTGTGCAGAGCCCATGCTAATTTTCTCTGTATTGTTCCAATTTTAGTATGTGTGCTGCCAAAGTAAGCACTAATCTATTTAATTCTTGATCACATTTTTATGCAGTAACAGTGAAAACTACGTCCAGTTTTTTCTATCCTCATTTTTCTTCTACTGAAACAATTATGTGCAAGATCAACTTTTTCCACGTATATTTTACAGTGAGATTCATTTCAGCCATCAGGTTTATATCCTAGTCAAATTCTGTCCATTTTTTTTAAAAGAGTTTATTTATTTATTTGTCAGAGAGAGAGAGGGAGAGAGAGCAAGCACAGGCAGACAGAATGGCAGGCAGAGGCAGAGGGAGAAGCAGGCTCCCTGATGAGCAAGGAGCCCGATGTGGGACTCGATCCCAGGACGCTGGGATCATGACCTGAGCCGAAGGCAGCTGCTTAACCAACTGAGCCACCCAGGCGTCCCAAATTCTGTCCATTTTTAATGACTGCTATGGTGAGCTTTCTTTCTAGCTCTTATATTCCGTGAAAGTTGATTTTTCCCTGTGACCCAAAGTATTCATTGAATTAAAGAAGTAGGGTCAAAACATCCCTTTTTACCTGTGCAAGAATTCAATATAGGTTGTTTCCTACGATGGTAATGAGGTGACAAGTATTAACTGCTCTAGCCACCTCACGGGAGGGAGGCTCAAATGCCAAAAATAGATGTGAAAGTATTTGTAACGTGTAAAAGTTAAGTAAATGTCACTTTACTGATTGTTAAAACAAGTCATATAAATCCAACCTTCTGCAACTGTTCTAGAAGCCAAACACCTTCCTATTCTTGCTGTAATGTTATTTGCAAAAATGCTTGCAGACTTCAGCTGATTTTCTAAGTATATCCTAGTGAGCTGGTGACTTCACTCACTGTTCTCTTGTCATTTGTTTTCCATTCTGACCTCATTAATTTTTCTTTCTCTAGCCCTTGTCCTGAAGTCCTCGGTGACACGGAGACCAGGCTTGGTACAGTAATGGACTTGTACCATTGGTTATCAGTTCCATCATCTTGGTTGCGGTAACTGTTGCGTGAGACTGAATGATAGATGGTGTTACTGGCTGTCCGTTGTTTGAGAAAAACTAAAACAAACCTGTGACCAGATAGATGCTATCTCAGCAGGGTGCAGGTACACTGTTCTTTTAAGAAATTCTTTTCTTATCACCCCTCTGTCTCTTGCTTGATATACTACTTGCTTATGCGAGAGTTTTGAAGGGAATGGTAAGGCCACTGTTACTCTAAGCAAAGCTAGCAAATTCTAATATTTACTTTAAGGCCTAAAGTTTATAGGTTCAGGGTTTTTTTTTCTTCCCCCTTTCTATATCTTGAAACAGCTTAAGATTTCAAGCATTGTTTTCAACAAAGCACATTATTTATAAATACACTGATAATATTAGGTCAAGGCCCATGAGAAGGAAATGATCCAAATTTCATCACATTGATTTTGTCCTCCTCCTAGGGTTAGTATAAGAACTAAGAGATCTTTCCTTTAAGAATCGGCTACATTTCTTGTATATAGTTTTGTTCTTAAAAGGTATCCTGCAGGGACGCCTGGGTGGCTCAGTCTGCTCAGGTCATGATCTCAGGGTCCTGGGATGGAGTCCGCACTGGGCACCTTGCTCAGTGCGGAGCCTGATTCTCCCTCTGCCTGCCACTTCCGCTGCTTGTGCTCTAACTCTCTCAAATAAATAAAATCTTTAAAATAAGTAAATAAATAAAATTTTTAAAAAGTATCTACAAAAGGAGTGAAAGTTTGAAGATTAGCAATGTAATTGTTACTGGCAAAATGCCTTTCAGTTCCTTTTTTAAAAAAGCTTTATGGAGATATAATTTGCAGTATAATTCATCCATTCAAAGTGGACAACTCAGTAGCTTTTAGTGTACTCATAGAGTTGTGCAAGCATCACCATGATCAATATTGGCATGTTTTCATCGCCCCAGCAGGAAACACCTTAGCCAGTACTTGTCACTCTGGATTTATTCCCAACTCCTTGCTTCCTCTACCTAATCCCACCCTTCCCCACCCTGCACCCCTGCAACCACTAATCTACTTTCTGTCTCTAGATTTGCCTAATTCTGGGCATTTCACATAAACGGAATCATACCATATGTGGTCTTCTGTGACTGGCTTCTTTCACTCAACGTATGGATTTCAAGGTTCATCCGTGTTGTAGCATGAATCACTACTCCATTAATTTTTATGGGTGATTTTATGGATGATTTTTTATGCATGGATATACCACATTTATTTACTCATTTATCAGTTAATGGGGTTTTGAGTTTATTTCCTCTTTATGATTATAATGAACAATGCTGCTATGAATATTTGTGTAGATCTTTTTTCATTTCTCTTGGGTATATACCTAGGATTGGAATTACTGGGTCATATGGTAAATCAATGCTTAACTTTTGAAGAACTGTCAAACTATTTTCCAAAGTAACTACCATTTCACATTCTTATCAGCAATATCTCACGGTTCTGATTTCCCGCATCCTTCTGATGCTTTTTTCTTTTAATTTTAATTTTTAAAAATATTTATTTATTTGACACAAAGAGAGAACGAGAGAACGCAAGCAGGGACAGGGGCAGAGGGAGAGGGAGAGCAGGCTCCCTGCTGAGCAGGGAGCCAGCTGGCTTCGGGGGCCCAATCCCAGGACCCCAGGATCATGACCTGAGCCAGAGGCAGATGCCCAACCACTGAGCGACCCAGGCGCCCTCCCTTCCGATACTTTTATATATCTTTTTTATCTTAGCCAACTTAGTGAATGATTTTGATTTGTATTTCCCTAATGGCTAAAGAAATCAAACATCATTTCATATTTTTATTGGTCATTTGCATATCTTCTTTGGAGAAATGTCTATTTAGAGCCTTTGCCCATTCTTTTTTTTTTTTAAAGATTTTATTTATTTATTTGACAGACGAAGATCACAAGTAGGCAGAGAGGCAGTCAGAGAGAGAGAAAGGAGGAAGCAGGCTCCCCGCGGAGCAGAGAGCCCGATGAGGGACTCCATTCCAGGACTCTGGGATCATGACCTGAGCCGAAGGCAGAGGCTTTAACCCACTGAGCCACCCAGGCGCCCCGCCTTTGCCCATTCTTAAATTGGATTTTCACTTTTAGTTTAGGAAATTCATTTAATATCTTAAATTCCTCTGAAAATTTCCTGCTGTTTTCTCTGCTACTTAAAAAGTATGTCTTATTTCCATTCACCTATTTATTCAAATAAGTTCTGTATTTTTTGAGGACCTAATATGTGTCATATTTATGCTAAATCCTGAGTCTAAAGTCCCAGGCCTTAAGTAATTCATAATCTCTTGTCTTCCTAAAGAGATAATTTGCAATACAATGGCGTAAATGCTATTGTAGACCTCACAATGGGAGATAAAATTGGCTTAACAGAAAAAACTTTTCAGGGATATGGACAAGAAGGTTCTAACTAATGCTGCAGACGAAATATAATGGAGACAAGTTTTCTTGCAGAAAATTTGCAGGGCAGAGCTCTGGCCAAACCTCCTCAGTAATACAATTGCTAAAGTCTCTATTCGAAGCTAGCATTCAGAAATTACAGGTTTAGAAAATATCACTGCTTTTGCAAATAATAATAAAGGCATCGATATCAAAAGCCACCTTGCATTTCAGCCAGATCTGCACAGTTCAAGGACGGATAAAACATATAAAACACATAAAAGAACATCAGCATTGGACTACACGAGAAGATAATCAAAACAGAAAACACAATTTAGCCATCTGCAGCTAAAGATTTCCACCAGTTCTATAATGAACAGGAGGTGAAAATACATGCAGAATCTTCTGCGTTTCTTCTGTGGTTTGTTACAGACGGGCGTGCTTGTGTTGACTGCATACAGGAGCTCTTCTATACTATACGTTTTAGCCACTTGGTAAGTTGTTTTGCTATCTTCATGATCCTTTGCTTGAAGACAGCACTCCCATTCCAGCTAAATATGTGAATCTGGTGGATCCTGCCAGGGACAACTAAAATTCTAGTGCCCAAATAGTTTATTTAACCATTTCTCTTTCTATTCCATGAAGGGCTTGAGGAGACTTACATAGATGATATAATACAATAAAATAGAAAAAAATAAAAAAAAGATAGGGGTGCCTGGGTGGCTCAGTTGGTTAAGCATCTAATCTTGATTTCAGCTCAGGTCTTGATCTCAGGGTTGTGAGTTCAAGCCTGCATTGGGCTTCACATTGGACATGGAACCCACTCACTAGAATACATAAATAGGGGCGCCTGGGTGGTTCAGTGGGTTAAGCCTCTGCCTTTGGCTCAGGTGATGATCCCAGGGATCGAGCCCCAAGTCGAGCTCTCTGCTCAGCAGGGAGCCTGCTTCCCTTCTTCTCTCTCTGCCTGCCTCTCTGCCTACTTGTGATCTCTGTCAAATAAATAAATAAAATCTTTTAAAAAAATACATAAAAACTTAATAAGTAAATAAAAATTAAAAATAAAAAGATAGTCACAAGTGTAACCAGTAATAAACCAGAGTATTACATAGAATATTAACATATCTAGAAGATTTTTAATTAATATTAGGGCATAGTGCTGATTATAAAGTATCATCTGTAATTCGTTTTTTGATAATGTTCAGAGAGTTTGCTTAATTTTTTTTTGTATTTCCTTACCTTGAGTATAATATTTGTTCTGGATACCAAAGACTACTTGTATTTTGTTTTTTGTTTTAATTTTCTTTGTCTGGAACTGCTATTTGAAATATATTTTTTCTAATTTAAAAAATAATACATTGTAGGAAGTCAAAGTGTATCAAAAACTATAAAGAAGAAAATAAAATTAAAAATCACCCAGACTCCCCTCCCCTCCCAAATCAAAATCAGAAACAATAAAAATAGAAAAGGAGGGGTGCCTGGGTGGCTCAGTGGGTTAGGCCTCTGCCTTCGGCTCGGGTCATGATCTCAGGGTCCTGGGATCGAGCCCCGCATCAGGCTCTCTGCTCGGCGGGGAGCCTGCCTCCCCTTCTCTCTCTGCCTGCCTCTCTGCCTACTTGTGATCTCTGTCTGTCAAATAAATAAATAAAATCTTAAAAAAAAAAAATAGAAAAGGAAATTTACGCCACTCCAGAGTGTGAACAAAGCTTTTTGGGAACTCGAAAAACAAGGCAGGTAATGATGATCTGGGAATTGGAGAATGCTTAACCCTGCAATTATGTTGGATTTTGAAAAAAAAAAAAAAAGACCAGAAGATGCCTGGAGCAGGGGCAAGGAAAGATACTGGAGGTGGAGGGAATACTCTGTAGAAAATGACAGGGCCCCTGCTCCCTTTTCTTTTTAATTAGAAAGGAGGTAAATTTGGGAAAAGGCGTGGTAGGTCAGTGAACTGTAAGAGGTCTAAATGTGTCTGGACTCCAGGGTGTGGAAAAGAGAGATAAAGTTGGAAATATTTTGAAGACCTTGTTCATAAAGCTAAGAAATTAGGTGTCATACTATAGGATTGTCCTTAATGATACTGAAATAGGTGAGACAATGGACAACTAGAAATGTGACGTTGGTCATGAAACTTTCTTGTTTAAGATTTTATTTATTTATTTATTTTGGGGTTTTGTTTTTAAGTAATCTCTACATCCGACGTGAGGCTTGAATTTACAACTCTGAGGTCAAGAATCACATGCTCCACCGACTGAGCCAACCAGGTACCCCTGTCATGAAACTTCTAACTAGAAAATTATTACTTGGCCTAATCACCCCACTATATTGTCCTCTGTTTCCCCATTTTCTATCACTAAAGCTTTGTGATCAAGGTAAAACAATCCTTACAGGGAAATGTAGGAAGGCAAGACAATGGCAAATATTTCTTACAGATGTTCTGCATAAAAACTTGGCAAAGAGAAGGTGTATGAGTAATTCTTAGCTGTGAAACCATTCTAGTAATAGTTTGTGTTCGGCACATTTTCCTGAAGGCTTATTTTTGGAAATATGGAAAGATTATTCTGTAATAGTTAAAAGAGAAAAAAAAACCCTACAAGTCTGATAGCTTCACTTTTTTATTCTGTGCTTTAAGAAGAGTAAAGCATATAACCAACTTCTGGATAGTAGCAGATAGACACTGAGAAAATTCATTAATATAAGAACTATGTAATGGAAAACAATCTCCCCCAAGAGTAATGAGTTAGCTAGTAGTGGGCAATGATGGTTCTGAAGGGGGCACCTGGGTGGCTCAGTGGGTTAAAGCCTCTGCCTTTGGCTCAGGTCATGATCTCAGGGTCCTGGAATCGAGCCCCACATCGGGCTCTCTGCTCAGTGGGGAGCCTGCTTCCTCCCCTCTCTCTCTGCCTGCCTCTCTGACTACTTGTGATCTCTATCAAATAAATAAATAAAATCTTTAAAAAAAATGATGGTTCTGAAGCAAAAGTATATTAAAGATGCCAGAGATACTGTACTGGCCTCATGCTGGATGAGATAGAGACATGCCTGAGATGAGCAGCCCAACATCACCCTTTTTTTTGAATAGTACTTTTGTAACTGAAACTTGGATTTCTCTCCGTAAAATAGAGTGGGTGGTCATCTTGCTTTTCAAACGTTTAGAAAAGATTTTATCCAAAATTTGTTGCATGATTTGATTTCCTAACACAAAAGAGGCTTTGAAATCAGTCTTTTACTTGAAGGGAAAAGGAATACATTTGAATGAAAGAGGTTCAAAGTTTAATGCATGATTAGTTTTGTGTTTGGAAAATAGAAACATCACATTTTAGGTTTAAATATCTAATCAGTTTAAATAGGGAAGAGTCTAGATTAAGAAAGAAAAAGTAAGGGACGCCTGGGTGGCTCAGTGGGTTAAGCCTCTGCCTTCGGCTCAGGTCATGGTCTCAGGGTCCTGGGATCGAGCCCCACATCGGGCTCTCTGCTCAGCGGGGAGGCTGCTTCCCTTCCTCTCTCTCTCTGCCTGCCTCTCTGCCTACTTGTGATCTTTGTCTGTCAAATAAATAAATAAAATCTTAAAAAAAAAAAGAAAGAAAGAAAAAGTAAGTTTTGATGTGAATACTTCTGTGTCCCAGGGTCCTCTAAAAAGGATGAGTAAGGATTTATTTTAGATGGGGGAAGGCTGGGAGGATGCGTATAACAGTAGCTTCAGCTGCTCTTGAAATTCTTTGTGTAATTTCTACAAGCAGATAGTCCAGTGCCATTATTTGGAGGTCATTATGAAAGGCCAGATAAATATTTATCAAAAGCCAGAAAATCTAAAATGCAAGGTCATAAGACAGCCTTGTTTTCTAACTTCAGTACATTTCAAATGCTTATGCAACAGCCTTGCCACCTAAGTGAGATATGTGGATATGCTTAATAACCGGAAAAAGTATTGAAAAAGTATCAAACATTCATAGAGTGCACAGTAAAAGAAATACACTCTATTATAATTGTTTTCTTATCCTCAAGATTCAGATAAGCCTATGCAGGATCAGGTTTTTTCCCTTGTTTTGTGTCCTCAACTGGCCGGCTTTTCACTTCAGTGACAATTGAACATTTTCTGAGTAGGTAGCAGCATATGATATAGTCACTATTTCCTAATATTATAAATCTTTCTGGAGAAATACAATTTTCACACATTATGGGGCACCTGGTTGGCTCAGTTGGTAGAAATTGCAAATCTTGATCTCTGGGTCATGAGTTTAAGCCCCACATTGGGCATAGAGTTTACTTTTTTTTTTTTTTTTTAAGATTTTTATCTATTTATTTGTCCGAGACAGAGAGAGAGAGAGAGAACGAGCAGGGGGAACAGCAGGCAGTGGGAGAAGCAGGCTCCCTGACAAGCAAGGAGCCCAGTGTGGGGCTCGATCCCCGGACCTTAGGATCATGACCTGAGCTAAAGGCAGACACTTAAACCATCTGAGCCACCCAGGCATCCCCTAGAGTTTACTTAAAAATAAAAAAGATTTTAACACATTAAATAATTGTACATGAAATAGGGGCACCTGGGTGGCTCAATCGGTTGGGCAGCTGCCTCTTCGTTTCAGCTCAGGTTGTGAACTCTTGGTCGTAGGATTGAGCCCCACATGGGGTTCCATGCTCAGATTCCCTCTCCCTCTCCTTCCCACTCTGCCCTTCCTCCTGCGTGTGCAAGTTCTCTCAGATAATAAAATCTTTAAAAAATTTAATAATTGTAGGGGCACCTAGGTGGCTCAGTTGGTTAAGTGTCTGCCTTCAACTGAGGTCATGATCCCCAGGTCCTGGGATCAAGTTCTGAGAGTCAAGGGTTAGGCTCCCTGCTCAGTGGGGAACCTGCTTCTCCCTCTCTCCACCTCCCACTCCCCTTCCCCCTGCTGTGCTCTCTCTCACTCTCTCTCTCTCTTTCAAATAAATAAAATCTTTTTTAAAGAGTTGCCAATATTTATGTGTATTTACTTAAAAAAAAAGATTTTATTTATTTATTTGTCAGAGAGAGAGAGAGAGAGCACAAGCAGGAGCAGCAGGCAGAGGGAGAAGCAGGCTCCCTGCCAAGCAAGGACCCTGATGTGGGACTCAATCCCAGGACTCTGGCATCTTGATCTGAGCTGAAGGCAGACGCTTAACGGACTGAGCCACCCAGGCGTTCCTAAATAAAATCTTAAAAAATAATTGTACATGAAATAATTAGAGAGAAATAACTTGTGCCTTTTTTTAAAAAAAGATTTTATTTATTTATTTGATAGAGAGAGAGAGACTGCACAAGTAGGGGGAGCAGCAGGCAGAGGGAGAGGGTGAACCAAGCTCCTTGCCAAGCAGGGAGCCCCATAAGCGGGTTGATTCCAGGACCCTGGGATTATGACCTGACAGAAGGCAGACGCTTAAGGTGCCCCTGGGTGGCTTACACTTTTTAAAAGTAACTTTGACTTTTTAAAAAGTAACTTTCACTTAAAAAAAAAAAAGATTTTGTTTATTTATTTATTTGAGAGAGAGAGAGGGAGAGAGCTCACACTCAAGCACATAGTAGGGAAGGGCAGAGGGAGAGGGAGACTCTTAAGCAGACTCTGTGCTGAGCACAGAGCCCAATCTCACCACCCTGAGATCATGGCTTGAGCAGAAACCAAGGGTCAGATGCTCAACGGACTGAGCCACCCAGGCCCCCCTAACTTGTGCTTTTCTCACGTCTTTGGCAACATTAGATAACTATGTTATGTTTATCATACCGAAATAGAGAGCTTTTAGAAATTAATACTGAGCGTACCTGGGTGGCTCAGTCAGTTAAGCTTCAGCCTCTTGATTTCAGCTCAGGTCATGTGTTGGGCGGAGAAATCAAGTCCCGCCTGGAACTCTGTGCTCAGCAGAGTCTGCTTGTCCCTCTCCCTCCCCGGCCTGGCATGTACGTGCTCTCTCATTTTTAAAAACATCTTCTAGGGCGCCTGGGTGGCTCAGTGGGTTAATCCGCTGCCTTAGGCTCAGGTCGTGATCCCAGGCTCTCTGCTTCGGCAAGGAGCCTTCTTCCCTCTCTCTCTGTCTCTCTGCCTGCCTCTCTGCCTACTAGTGCTCTCTGTCTGTCAAATAAATTAAAAAAAAATTAAATTTAATTTAAAAAATCTTCTAAAAAAAAGTTAATACTGCTATGACATTTATACAATATTATACACCCAAAAAAGTGTTTAATAAATGGTTGTTGATTGATTAGTAACTTTCATAAGTCATTGTATTTCTTAATAAATTGTGAAGGGTGATTCAGGGGGCACGTGGGTGGCTCAGTGGATTAAGCCTCTGCCTTCGGCTCAGGTCATGATCCCAGGGTCCTGGGATCAAGCCCCGCATCGGGCTCTCTGCTCAGCAGGGAGCCTGCTTCCCTCTATCTCTCTCTCTCTGTCTACCTCTCTGCCTACTTGTGATCTCTCTGTCGAATCAACAAATAAAATCTTAAAAAAAAAAAAAAGGGTGATTCAGACCTCTCTGAAGATTACAAAGGTTGAATTATATACTTTGATCACATATTAGCATGTAACTGGAAAAATCACTTGCTTCTATATTCTGGCTGTGAACAGTGGGAATCACATACATTAAGAAGAAAAATGAAACAAAAGGGAAGAAAAAATGTAAAAAACAGTGACTTTTTTTCCTATAAAACTATATAACTCAGGACTCAAAATTATACAAATAGGTTCACCTATTTCATGAGTAAGTTTAAACAAAGAATCACTACATTTCCACTAATATAAAATAATATGCTGTAGAAAGGCTTTTTCTTAAATAGTTGTTTTCAGCTGTGTCCTTTAGGATAGAAATGAAACCTGTCATTAAATGTAATTATCCTAAAATAGGAAATTTGTGATACAAATAAATAATAGAGTTTTAAAGCTGGAAAGAAACAGGGATAGCTAGTCTAAACTTATCTTACAAATGAGGAACTGAGGCCTAGAGAAATGAAATGATTTGTTCGAAGTCCGGAACCATAGTAGTAGAACCAATAGCGGATCTAAAACCAAAAAGTGTTAGGGGTGCCTGGCTGGCTCAGTCTGTAGAGCATGTGACTTGATCTTGAGGTTCTGAGTTTGAGCCCCATGTTGGGTGTAGAGATTACTTATTGAAAAAAACAAAACAGAACAAAGCTTTAGGAACACTACTTCTAATCGTTTCCTTTAACAATTTATCTGATTTACTGACATGAAAAGATACTCTGTGGATGTCGAATATTGCCGTTCTGCATGGGTTTTAAAAGAAAAGGTGTTCCTTGAATTGATCCAATGACTTGATAACTTGATGGTTCTCTTACTATATAGAATTAACAAAATCTTAAAAATGTAGAACTACTCAAATTCTTCCATAACCCACTTTATTCTTTTAACCACTGTAGTTTCAATAATTTCCTTTTTTTTTCCAAACAGAAGTTCTCATATTTATTAATGAGCCAACCTATTAGTGCAGAAGCATAGTAACAGAGAAGAATCATTTTCCCAATCAAATGTGCCCATTATTCAGGAAGTAGTGATTGCAGAGTGATATGTTACGAGTAAGTGACCTTCATGCAACATAAGTGTGTGAGCCAACTTAATGCGATTCCTTATAAACCCAGCTTAATTTTTCTCCAATGTGTCCTCTTAGAGTTGTATCTGATTTTATTACCAGTTATCACCTGAATCCACTGGGGAATGGGATGATTCTGCTTTTGTTTCTTGGCCAGGAATTGCTTGATCTTCAAAATCTTGTGAGTAGATACTGGTAAGGAACAGTCAACCACACCCACCGTAGTGCTGGAGAAAAGGAGAGGGCTCAAATAATTTTCTTCCAGGGGTGTCTGGCTGGCTCAGTAAGAGAAGCATGCGAATCTTGATCTTGGGGCCATGAGTTTGAGCCCAATGTTGGGTATGGAGATTACTTAAATAAATAAAAGTTAAAAAAGATAATTTTCTTCCGATGGCTAGTCTTTGTAATTTCCTTTGTGTCTGTGTACCCTTGGTACCCATGACTCAGGTCAGGTACTCCAGACCCTTATGTTGATCCCCTTGAATCTTTGTATTATTTATGGTACGTCCAGTAGTTTGGTTTGTTTCTGTAATTAAAAAAATATTTAGAGGTGTCTGGGTGGCTCAGTTGGTTGAATGTCTGCCTTTGGCTTGGGTCATGATCTCAGGGGTTCTGGGATTGAGCCCTGCATCAGGGTCTCTGCTCAGCTGGAGCCTGCTTCTCCATCTCTCTCTGCCTGCCTCTCTGCCTACTTGTGATCTCTCTCTGTCAAATAAATAAATGAAATCTTAAAAAAAAATTTAAAAAGTACTTAGCTATTTTCCTTCATAATTCTCATTTGTGAATCATGTCCTGGTTTTGTAAAAATTCTCTGACATCATAACAGTCTTACACTGATGTTGTCTGTTGTTTAGGTACTTTATCTGTTGAAAGTAACACATATTATATTACTCTATATAAGTTAGATTATGCCTAATAACTATCCTGTAACTTCTGTAGCTTAATATAAGAGTTTATTTATGCTCAGCAGCTATCCTGTAGCTTCTATAGTTTAAAAAATTTTTTTTAAAGATTTTATTTTTAAAAAGTTTTTATTTAAGTAATCTCTATACCCAATGTGGGGCTTGAACTCACAATCCCGAGAGCAAGAGTCATGTGCTCTACTGAATGAGCGAGATAGCCAGGTGCCCCTTGTCTGCCCTTTTTTTTTTTTTAAGATTTATTTATTTATTTATTTATTTAAGAGTGGGGGGAGGGGTGGGTGAAGCAGGGGAGGGACATGGGGCTTGATCTCATAGTCCTAAGATCATGACCTAAAGCAAAATCAAGGGTCTGATGCTCAACTGACTGAGCTACCCAAGCAGCCCTCTGTCTGCCTTTCTTAATACTTTATTAGGATACAGTCCTGGAATTTTATTGATATTCTTAGAGTAATATTTGTGCAGAATTTAAGTGAATTTATCCTATGAAAGCATCAATCTTTTTTTAAAGATTTTTAAAATTTATTTATTTTATAGAGAGGGAGAGAGGAAGAGAGAGTGAGAGCAGGCGCGGGTGCAGGCAGAGGAAGGGGCAGAGGGAGATACTCTCAGAAGACTCCTTGCTGAATGCAGAGCCCAGCTTGGAGCTTGATCCCATGACCTCAAGATCACAACCTGAGCTAAAATGAAGAGCTGAGTGCTTAACCAACTGAGCCACCTGGGTGCCCGCAAAGCATAAATCTTAAAGCCAGTTATTTTCAGATTGTAATCATGTACATTATAAATAAATACGACTTCCAATTCTAATCCTGTAAAATACAAATTTATATAAGTGTAAATGTACTCACTCAGAATATGAACAAATTTCTGGGGCTGACCTGAATTTATCTCTGAAAGAAAATTTCCTTAGCAAGTCAACTAAAAAGCATGAATAAGATTCCAGGAAATATTTTTCTTTTATTTTTTTAATTTTTGAGATTTTTTTAGAGAGGGGAGGAAAGGCAGAGGGAGAGGGAGAGAGAGAATCTTAAACAGACTCCATGCTGGGCATGGAGCCTGACACCAGGCTAGATCTCGCAACCCTGAAATCATGACCTGAGCTGAAATCAAGAGTTGGACACTTGATTGACTGAGCCACGCAGGCACCCATTATTTTTCTTTAAGTGGGCCACTATTTCATGCTCTTTTGAAGACTCATTATTAAGTTTGGGATGCCTGGGTGACTCAGTCAGTTGAGCGTCTCACTTCTGCTCAGGTCATAATCCCAGGGTTCTGGGCTCCTTGCTCAGCGGGGAGCCGCCTTCTCCCTTTGCCTGCCACTAGCCCTGATCGTGCTCTCTCTCTCTCTCAGTCTCTCTCTTTCTCTGACAAATAAATAAAATCTTTTTTAAAGAAGACTCACTATTAAATTTAACTCATTATTACTTTGACACACTGGTTTCTTTAAATAAAATATTTATATATCCCATGAGTCGAACCTCATTGACTCATTGACTCAGGGGCCCTTTCCCTTGACTTTATCTAAGTTAGTGAATGTTTGTCCTATCACTTCTTGCTTTCTTAAACTTGGATCTGAAGAATTAATACTGTGTGTGTAATAACACAACTTAATAAATAGTGATCCTAACTTGAAAAAGGCTATTTTATTGTAAAATGAAACATGAAAGTATCCTTAAATTATATAGCCAGAGGCAAAATGACTGTGTTCATGAAGATCAATTGTTATCCTAACTACCTTATTCCTAGGGCAAATGGAAGATTTATAGATTCTAGGAATCCAAGATCTCAGCACCATCCCTATTTACCCTGTCATAAGGGCAGTGCCAAACAATTCCAATTTAGTTCATTTCAGCAGTCTTTACTAAGGCCCTGTTATATGCTAGTTACTGTGCTTATTGCTGGAAATAGAGTGATAAATAAGAGATCATCCCTCTTTTTAATCTAGTGGGGAGAAAACAAAAGCAAGTAATGAAAATACAACCTGACAAGCACAGTATTAGAAGCTTACAAAAGGTATAGAAGTAATGCTAAGAAGGGGTGCCTGGCTGGCTCAGTCCGTAGAGCTGGGGACTCTTGATCTCCAGGTTTGTGAGTTCAAGCCCCATGTTGGGCCTAGAGCTTACTAAAGAAAAAAAAAAAAAGTATTGCAGAAAGGTAATAATTAAATCTGTTTGGCTGTGGGATCAGGGGAATCTTCCTAGAGGTATTACTGTTTGAGCTGGGTGTTGTGAACAAAAATTAAGGAGACAGAAGGGGAAAGTGCATTCTTGGCAAATAAAACATCAAGCACAAAGGCATGTGTATTTGAGGAAGTGTAAGCTCTCTGGTATCGCAGAGCTTTGCAAGAGCAGAGACTGACTATTTTGCTTATCGTATCCACAGTAGCCTAGTATAGAGCCTGGATCACCATAGAAAATAATTATTTGCTAAACAGAAGAATGAATGAAGGAGCCTTGTGTCATTCTAAGGATTTTTAACCTTGTACCTCCCATAGGCTAAAGCTAACTGGAAGCCAGTGGACAAGAGAGTCTTGGAAATTAAGTTCATAGAAGTCAGTCCCTGAACAAAGAAGAAAGGGGGAAGGTAATGAACTGAGAGCAAATAGGCAAATGATCCACACCCTTATTTTTACCTACTAGCCTTGTATGACGTAGCACATGCCTACCTCTCTAACTTTATCTCCCATGCCCCAATAAACTGACCTCCTTCTTTCTTCTTTCTTTTTTTTTTTCCCTCTTATTTCAATCGGAAAGAAATATTTTTAGGGGCGCCTGGGTGGCTCAGTGGATTAAGCCTCTGCCTTCAGCTCAGGTCATGGTCCCAGGGTCCTGGGATCGAGCCCCGCATTGGGCTCTCTGCTCAGCAGGGAGCCTGCTTCCCTTCCTCTCTCTCTGCCTGCCTCTCTGCCTACTTGTGATCTCTCTCTGTCAAATAAATAAATAAAAATCTTAAAAAAAAAAAGGAATATTTTTAAATTGTTTTTTTAATCTAGATATAGTTGACACATAATGTTACATTAGTTTCAGGTGTAAAAACTGGCCTTCCTTTTATTCCTCAAATATACCAAGATTGTTCTAACCAGTTGAAGGCCTTTACTTGTTTCCTAAGCCAGAGACTCTTCTTCTTCTTCTTCTTTTTAAAGATTTTATTTATTTATTTGACAATGAGAGATCACAAGTAGGCAGAGATGCAGGCAGAGAGAGAGGGGAAGCAGGCTCCCCGCTGAGAATAGCCTATTTGGGGCTCCATCCCAGGACCTTGAGATCATGACCTGAGCTAAAGGCAGAGGCTTAACCCACTGAGCCACCCAGGCACCCCCCAAAAGACTCTTCTACCAGATCTTTGCCTAGCAGAGATCAAGTGATATCTCAGGGGTCAAGAGGTAGCTTTCCAAACAAAACTTACCTGGTAAGTCCTTTTAAGGTAGAACAGCTGTCCCCCTCATACTGTCTCTCCTTTCTAAAAGGTAATGTGGTGATTCCCCTAGAGGATCCCCAATCACCTATACCCTTGTAAAATCCCTTCCTGAGTGTGGGTCGAAACTGTGACTTGCTCCTAACTAACTACATGGAAAAGGTGATGGGATACCACTCCTAGATTATGTAAGATTTTGTCTTAACATACTGGAGTTAAGAGAGACTCTCTCTGTTGCCTTTGACTAACGAAGATACTAAGTTGTGAGAATTCACCTATGGAGAGGACCGCATAGCAAGGAACTCTAGGAACTGAGAACAGCTCCTGGCACCTGAATGAGCTTACCAGGAGGTTCTTCCTCAGTCAGCCCTTTAGATGAGAGCCCCACCTGGCTGACACCTTGACTGCAACTTTGTGAGAACCTGAGCAGAGCACCCTGCTAACTAGTGCCTGGGCTTCTGATGTATGGAAACTGTGAGATAATAAATATGGATGGTTTTGAGCTGCTAAATTTTGGTAATTTGTTAAACAGCAATAGAAAATGAATAAAGGTAAATACTATGAGGGGATGAGAGGAAGGAACTTGGCTCCCTTGTTCCTTGCTGTATCATTATACCTAGAATAGTGACTGGCACATAGTTTAATACACATTTGTTGGTTATATGAATGAAAAAAAAGATGAATGGGTGAATGGATGAATTTCAGCTGGATGGGAGGAGAGGGCAGGACTGGATTCTAGGAACACGGCTAGTAACCATAATGTAAGGAATACTACTTTCTGAGTTGGGCAGGGGGCAGGGAATCTATTGGATAGGTATATATGTGGTTCAAAGATTTCTGGGAGCAGTCATATCTGATATTCTTGCTTTAAGATTTCCTTTACTAGATTATACAGTTGGCCCTTGAACGATATGGGTTTGAACTATGTGAATCCACTTACACACATTTTTATGACTACAGTATAGTACTCTAAATTTTTTTTCTATTCCTTATGATTTTCTTTTTCTTTTTTCTTTTATTATTATTTTTTAAAGATTTTATTTTATTTATTTGAGACAGAGAGAGAGAACACGAGCAGGGAAAGAGGTGCAGAGGGAGAAGAAGAGTGAGATGCAGACTCCCCACTATGCAGGGAGCTCAATGTAGGGCTTGATCTCAGAACCCTGGGATCATGACCTGAGACGAAGGCAGATGCTTCACCGACTGAGCCACCCAGGTGCCCCTAATTTTTTAAATGATCTTATTTTACTTTATCAATATTTTTAAAGATTTTATTTTTAAAGTGATCTCTATAATCAATATAGGGCTTGAACTCACAACCCAGAGTTTAAGAGTCATATGCTCTGCTGACTGAGCCAGCCAAGCACACCTAGTTTTTGTTTGTATGTTTGTTCCTTTGTTTTTCTTTGTTAAGTAAGCTCTATGCCCAATGTGGGGCTCTGGCTCATGATCTAGAGATCTACAATTACAGGCTCTACCAACTGAGGAGCCAGGCACCCCATCTTCCTTATGATTTTCCTGAGCAGGGAGCCTGATGTGGGACTCCATCCCAAGACCCTGGGATCATGACCCATGGTGAAGACAGACGCCCAATGGACTAGGCACCCTTTGTGATTATCTTAATAACATTTTCTTTCCTCTAGCTTATTTTACTGTGAGAATAAGTATATAATACATACATCATACAAAATATGTGTTAATTATCTGTTTATGGTATCGACAAGGCTTCTAGTCAAACCGTAGGCTATCAGTAATTAAGTTTTGGGGGAGTCAAAAGTTATATAAAAAAAATAAAAGAAAGTTATATGTGAATTTCAGTTGCATGGAGGTTGGTGCCCCTAACTCCTACATTGTTCAAGTGTCAGCTATCTTTTTCCTCCTCCTTCTGCTTCTTCCAAAGTCTAAGCCTTAGTAAAAATTTTTGCCATATTTTGGTATAGCTTGGAGAATAAATAAACTATCCTATTGTTTGGAGGAAAGCGGAGTTCAGTGTCTGGCATCAGCAAGGAAAATCTCTTACAAGATATCGGTAGAGAAGTCCAGAGCAAATCAGGTAAACTTGTGGAAAATATGTCTTCCACTGGGATCTTTCAATGCCTGGGAGAAGCTGGGTTCTCTTGCCGTTAGTCACTCAGGATGGGAAGCTCAGATGATTTTATTTAGTTCTAAATGGAAGGGAAGGGTGACCCCAGATGCTGGGCTAACTAAAATTTCAAAAGTTAGACAAAAGGAGAAGGAAAGAAATGGGACAATAGATCTAAGTTCCAAATACAAAGCTTTCTTCTTATTTTTAAGCTTTTCTTAATATATTTTTTTCCTTTTTTAAAGATTTATATATTTATTTTAAGGGGCCAAGGTGCAGAGGAAGAGAGAATCCCAAGCAGAATCTGTGCTGAGCACAGAGCCCAACTGGGAGCTGGATCTCACGACCTTGGGATCATGACCTGAGGGGAATGCCCAACTGACTGTGCCACTCAGGCACCCCTAAGCTTTGCTTATTTTATTTTATTTTATTTTTTTTAAGGATTTTATTTATTTATTTGACAGAGAGATATCACAAGTAGATGGAGAGGCAGGCAGAGAGAGAGAGAGAGGGAAGCAGGCTCCCTGTCGAGCAGAGAGCCTGATGCGGGACTCGATTCCAGGACCCTGAGATCACTACCCGAGCCGAAGGCAGTGGTTTAACCCACTGAGCCACCCAGGCGCCCCATGCTTTGCTTATTTTAGAAAGAGAGAAATTTAAGGTTGCTTTTAGGTCCAGAGGTTATTGGAGGTGGAGGGGGGTGTCAATCTCCAATCTCATTTTCCTTGTACTCCACAATTGGGTTTTCCTCTCTCCCCACAACTATACCTTAATCTTCCAAAAGGAGACTACGCCATGTCCCATTTCTCAGTTTAGCCCTAAAGATTAAGTCCTGAAGTTTCTAAGCAGCCTCAAGTTGCCTTTCATTATTTTGACACTGTACTGTGTCCCAGAGCTAACTTCTGGGCATCTGTATTATTTTTCTTCTAGAGCTAAGAGTTTTTCTTATACTTTTCTTTGACATTATCCCTTTGTAATGATAAAAATTTATTCTTAGAAATGTTCGGTATCTCTGAGCTTGGGTAACTCCTGTTTACCCTTATTCATATAACGAGGATTCTGCCTAGGTCTTTATTCCAATGCATATCCTAATAATTTGCTGAATTTCTTTAGACCCTCCCTAAAACCAGTGCTTTCCTTTTATAAGTCTTCTACCTCAGAGGAAAGCTATAATCAATGAGGGGCCTTAATACAGAGTGAAGATCCATCAGTTTTATAGACACTGTTGGTCCCCTTGGATTTCTGTGTTGTTCCTTTCATTTCTTCATTTCTTATGCCAGAGTTTTCCCCTTATGTTAGAAGACCGTCCTATCCTACTTGGGCTTTTGGTGATTAGAGTACTGGTGATTATTTCCCCCTTGCACACGATGGTAGTATTAAGGTTGTTATCAGTTCTTCTAGTAACATGGTATAATATTACATTTCCTTTTTCTCTGGAAGTTAGGTTTGGTCATGTGACTTCTTTGGCCAATAAAATGTGATTGGAAGTAAGGTGTATTGCTTCTGAGTGGAAGCATTTTAATGGTTAGAGCAAAAACACTGCAGTATTAGCAATTAAATTTTATGATCCTTACTATAGCTCTCTCTTCTTTTTTTTTAAGGAGGCTCTACACCTAACATGGGGCTTGAATGCAAGACCCCAAGATCAAGAGTCACATGTTCTACTGACTGAGCCAACCAGGTGCTCCCCTAACTGTAGCAGTCTTGAAAGCATGTATCTCAGTGAAGCCTCCAGTAGTCTGGTGACCTCAGTGACTAAAATGAGCAGAATCCATGTAGTGGATATTGTGCTGAGCTCCCCAGACCCACCCTTTAGGACTACAGCATAACTTCTCCCTACTATTGGAAATGCTGGTGGCTAACAGCTTTCAGCTGGGTTCCTCTCTGAGGGTTGGTCTTGGCTAACGAGAGTCCTCTTGGGGAGCCTGGGTGGCTCAGTGGGTTAGGCCTCTGCCTTCATCTGGGTCATGGTCTCAGAGTCCTGGAATCCAGCCCCGCATTCTGCTGTCTGCTCAGCGGGGAGCCTGCTCCTCCCCGCCCCTCCTGCTGCCTACTTGTGATCTCTCTCTCTCTCTGTTAAATAAATAAAATCTTAAAAAAAAGAAAAGAAAAGAGAGTCCTCTCATCCAAGGGTCACCTCCCTTCCCTGGGTGCAGCCCATATCCAATGACACGTTGGTGGGAAGGTATAATGATCAGATGATCAGGCCTTCTGTTCCAATTTAGGACAATGCTGAAGGGTCATTCCAGCTGCAGATTCCCTGCAGAACTGGCTGAAGCCTCAGTTGCAACTGCACTGTAGTTCAAGTTCTCCCTTTCCAGTGATTTTTTTTTTTTTTTTGACCCTCAGTCTCCAGAGGTTGTTCTTGAGAGTAGTACTCAATAACCTCCTGTTTCCCAAAGAATCCTACTTGTAACAGGCTTCCTGATGACTTGCATCAAACATGTAATGTGAGAAATAAAACTTTTGTGGCTATAAGATGCTGAGATGTTTGTTACAATCTAGCCTATCCTGACTGGTGTAGATACCAGACCTTGCCTGCCCTGCCAATCCTTTGTTTTCACTTGAGCTTGACTTGTATTGTCTGTTTGGTCTTTGTGGACATACTGATGGCCCAGTTCTAGTTCTTCCCTGATGGTCTTTCTCATAGTTAGTGAATAGCTATGTCCTAACTGAGATGCTACAAAGAGCGACAGAAAAGGGAAGAGGGCTGCCTATGTAGTTGTCTACGAATTATTCCTACTAAGTCAGTGGTATATATTTTTTTCATATGAATTTCCTAGGATCCTTTCTTCTTTTTTTAAATATTTTACCATACATTTGTAATATGTATAAGGGTACTTAATGTATCTTAGGAAAATTTTTATGTAAATAAAAATAGAATCATCTCAATTTGAGAAAGAACAGTATCCTACTAATTAACAAACTTTCTGCACCTCTAACTTACCAAATCCCATTTCTCTGAGTGCTAGATCTTATTTCTCGAAAGTCAAATGGCAAAATATAGTAGTAAAAGTAATGAATCAAAGCTCCTTCTAATTTTTTCTTTTTCAGGGATTTTACTATATAGAAATATTTCTTTCTGCCGGAGGGGTAAATGGTATAAAAATATTTCCACCAAAAAGAGTCTGAGAATCCTGGGTTGGTATTATTAAAACCCATAATTATACTACCTATTTAGTATGATAACAGCAACTAGTTTAAGGAACATGGAGGTTTATTTACCTCAAGTTCAGATAAAGAGATAAAAGGGGACTTGAACACGCAAATGAAGAGTATGACCTCAGGAGTGTATCTATGAATGTGTCTTTGGAACTGACCTCCACAATGAAAGACCAGTCAAACCAGCCTTCAGAATAACCCTTCTTATTAGAAGGAAGGCTAGACTTCACCTCTAACATCGACCTCCCACGCAAAATTTCCACCTGGCAGCTCAGAATTAAACACAGACTTCCGATCATGGCATCATGCACGTCGCTTTCTTCCTTTTCTCCCCAGCAAAATCCCACCCAAGTCGACCTGATCCCGCAGGAGGTGTGCAAAGGCTCCAGGGCGGAAGTGGGGAGGGGGAGAATTCCTTCTCCTATCCTGGTCGCTTGGGTTTTTGCAATTCAAAAAACCGACTAAACAGATTATTTCCGGGAAGCTTCGGTACCAACAGGACCTCTTCGGTTCCTTGGGTGCGAACTCATTTTTGACTCTGGGGCAGCAACTCCTCACCGCAATTTTCCTTTCACAGGTCCTAAAAAGCCCCTAAGGCCCACAGCCTTTGTGAATAAAGGCCCACCTCTAAGTGGGAACCGCGCGGCAAAGACAGAGACGCAGATACATTGTATAGAATTAAAAAAAAGAGAGTTTTCTTTCTGACTTCGCACCCTTTCAAATGGCCAATATTTGTGTCAGCTAAGAAGGGATGCGGTGGTGGGCACTGGAGAGAAGCCGCACACCGATAAGAGCAAAAATATCAATTTTAGGGTGGTCTCTCCAAGTCCGGCTTTGTTTGAATCAGCGAGGGGAGCCCGAGGAGGCCGAGGTCTACGGTTCTGGGAAAGGAGGGTTCTTCTGGATTCTTTGGGATTTCGAGAGGCAGGCTCCGGCCCCAAGAAACGACGACGGCAGTTCCGCCTCTTGAGGCTTCACTCCAGGAATCCCGGAGGAGACCGCGACACCTCGGTCCGAGGTTAAACCACGGCTCAGAGGAGTTTGCCAAGGCTGGACAAAAGATGTGGCCGCTCTCTCTTAAACACACACACACAGATCCCGAGCGCGCACGTATGGAAGGTTTGTGCGTGTGAGGGAGAAAGGCCATTGCCGCCCGCTGCTGGTTGCCGGCCCCACCCTGCCCTCGGCGGCCGGGAGAGACACGCCACGCGCGGGCCGCGGAGTTAATCTCAGAGAGCCCGGGAGCGAGGGGCGGGGCCGGGCGGGGCCGCGAGCGCGCAGGCGCAGTGCGGGCTTCCTCGCGCCGCCGCCACTGCGGCCGCCGCCGCCGCCCGCGCTGCACCACAGGCCCGAGACAGACAGGGCCGGGAAGAGCCGGAGACTGAGGAGGAGGCGGAGGCGGCGGCGGAGGCGGGGCGACTCCGGTGACCGGGAGCGCCGCAGACTGGCAGCTGCGGCGACTCCCCCCTTTGTGTCTGGTCTGCGCGGAGTCACTGGAAGTGCTTCCCGGAGGGGTGCGGGGTGTCTCGCCGCCTCGTCGCCCACCCCCCCTCCTCAGCCAGCCACCTACCTCCGCCCTCCCGCCGCCCCCCGCCCTCGGCCCGCGACGCCCGAGCTCCGCCCGGAGCCCTGAGCTGCGGGAGAAGGCGGCGGCGGCGGCGGCGGCAGCGGCTTCCTCGGGGCGGGGGTTGTGATTCGCTCACAGGAGCCATTGACGGGAGAAGACGAGGCTTTTCTTCGTGGAATTTACCTCAGGCAAGATGGAGAGGCCGCAATAAAAAAGAGAGAAAGAGAGAGGAGCGAATCCGGGAGGGCTGGAAAGGGCAGCTCCCCGCACCTCCCCTCCGCCCGCCGTCTCGGGGAGCTCGGGGCCCTGCCTGCTGACCCTTCCCCTCCCCCGCTTCCTACCGCCCCTCAGCGCACCGGCCGGGCCCTGGCAGAACCTCGCAGGATTGTTGGGCGAAGGCTCGAAGGCGGTGTGGGTTTGTCCATGGAGGCAGGCACCTTTTTCGCTCCAGTCGAGGAACGGGGTTTGTTGTTCTCGCAATCCGAGTGAAGGAAGCACCGAAGCGAAACTTAAGAAGGAATCCTGCCCTCCCGGAGCCACGGGCGATGCGACTCGTGCCGCCGGGCGCCGCCGCCGCCCGCCCGGCTTCGCCCTTCGCGGCAGTCGGGAACTTGGTCTGATCCTCAGCCCCGCCATCGAAGCCCCCGCCTGCCACCCCCCCTGCACCCCGGCTATGTTTTCTCGCAGACCTGGATATTTTTTCGACATCGTGAAACTACGAGGGAAATAACTGCGGGGCTTTCTTCCCGTCTCTCTGCTTCTCCACACGGACATGCCTTCAGTTTGGGTGGCCGCGGCACCCCGTCCTCGGCGAATGAACCTCCCCAGCCGCGAGGGAGAGAAATGAAGGGAATTTCTGCAGCGGAATGAAAGCTCTGCAGCTCGGTCCTCTCATCTGCCATTTGTCCTTTCAAACTGCATTGTAATACCTACGGGCCGGACGAGTCAGACGCGAGCGAGGACCAGCCTCCCGGCCGTACCTCTCCGCCCGTGTTTACTTTCCATATATATATATATATTTTTTTTTTTTTTTCTTTTTTTCTCTGCCCTTCTGCTTCTCGGCTGGCCCAGGGATGACTTCTTCGCTGCAGCGGCCCCGGCGGGCACCTTCGCTCCTGTGGACGGTCCTGCTGGTCAGCACTGCGGCCGGTGAGTAGCTTTCCCTGCGGGTGGCGGGCGAGGGAGCCCGCAGAGGCCGAGGCCTGCGCTCGCCCTTCGCGACGCGTCCCGCGATCGCTGTGGAGGGAGCCGCGTCCGGTACCTGCGCGCCCTTCCCGTTCCTTCTAGGGAAATAACCCTGCCTGTTTTTGTGTAGTTTCGAATCCCTGCTCCCGTAGCCCCCTCCCCATCCCCCACGGGTGGGGGGAAAGACATATTGGGTGTGGTATCTTGACATTTTTAGCTGTGAGGTAATGCAAGGATTAAAAATAATATTTTAATCGCCAATGAACAGTGTCTATTATGAGATCTTTGGAAACAGAGCTGTAGATTTTTTTTTTTAACATAAAGAAGCGGATTTGGCTTACAGTTAAAAGAACATCAGCTATAGAACACACACTTTCGCCTTATTTTTAGATTTAGATCATTCTTTGGGAATCCATGTTACTTTCATTATTCCGAAATGCTACCGAATGAATTGGATGAATGTCGAGGAAGCCAGAACTTTGACATTCTTACTACATTGTATAATACTGTTAATTATTTTCGTTAGTCTTATTTTGTTCCAAAGCATTTTGGTAATTTTATTTCCATCTTTTTAACGTAAATACACTCGTATTTTATATGCTTTTGGGATTACTACTGGGCTTAAAAGTATTTTCGATAACTTTATATTTTAGTCATCTGGTATCTGTTGGCTTTCTTGTCATTGGGACAACTTTGACCTCACATCAGACGTCTAACGTATTTGAGTCCTGAAAGTTCTTTGACATTTTACTAAGCTTAAAGGGAAATGGTAGTCATCCTTTCCTTAGGATATTTTCTTTTAGTTCCCAAACACCTCAGAGAAAGCCTCATTTCTGTTTACAATTAGTTTTCAAGCAGTCTTTTGGTGATAATGCTTTTAGAAATTTTTGGGAATGAACTGTACATATAATTCTTAAGTTTGTGTAGGATGGCCAAATTGATTATGCATTTAGACATGAATAAGGGACAATATAACAGCTTTTAAATTTTTACAAGTGTGTATTTTTCACATTCAATAAATTTCTTATTGCTCTGCTGGACACAGAGGTTGCTTGCTTATTTCCATTTTGAAAGTATGCATTGGGAAAATTCTGAAAGAATTTAAAGTTTCCTTTAGTGCCTTTGATATTGGTTGATTGTCTGTTATGTTTATGATAAATTTATGTAGTTATATTAAAAAAATTCGAACTTCTGAATTGAATGTATTTTGAAACTGACATTTTAATATTCTTAAACATCACAATTCCTTTTGGGATGAAAATGAACAATTTTTTTCTAGGTTTCTTTATTTTGTGTTAGCCATTGAAATTCTCTAGCTGTAAGTCTTGTGATTCCTGTAAAATATGAAGAGAGTAAAAGGCTTTAGGTTTAAGCAGTCATTCTGTGATCAGAAATCTCAGAACATAGACTTTGCATGTTCTTTGTTATTCTTAACCTTTTTAGAATGTAGATTCTCATTTATAGTTACAGGCTTATCATTTTGTGATCAGAACTGATAACAGTAAGGGAAAGAACATTGACTTAAAAATACATTTAATTTGTATTTGGTAAATAAAATAGAATAATGTCCCTTAAAATGGAAGGATTGAAAGAATTACTATTTAAAGTGGTATTAGTCTTTTTTTTTTTTCTCTAGTATTACATAGTACTGGATGCCAAAATTTGTGAAGCTGGATTTCACAGTAATAACAGTAATAGTAATAGCTAGTGTTTATTTTTATTTATTTATTTAACAGAGAGCAAGAGCAAGAGTGAGAGAGAGAATGCATGCACAAGCAGGGGGAGCGGCTCCTCACTGAGCAGAGAGGGAGAAGCAACTATTCTAATAGCTTTACATGTATTTTCTCATTTGATCCTCATGACAGTTCTACACTCCAGATTTAATTATGTTCCTTTTACAGAGAGGACAAGTGAAGTATAGAGAATTTAAATAACTCACCACAGAGTAAATTTTGGAGCCAGGATTATAGCCTGTACCCTTACCTATCACATTAATGATAACAACAGCTTACTCTAATTGGGAACGTAAGATAGAGTAGTGCCTTCACTAGATTAGCCTCTGAAAAGAAGTAAGGATGCTTGACAGGATCGTCGTTCAGCACTGGTTATGCAGATGTCATGGTTCTAAATGTGTTATACTTTTCCTGATACTGCAGCGGCTAGTATAGTTTTGTTAGGTGCAAGGTGACTGACTAGAGAGAGCCTGTGTGGACTTGGGATACATAGATGTAGTGATGTAACCAGACAGGTGCAAATAGTGTTGCTGATAGGAAAAAAAAAATACAGGAAGACTGGCTGATATCACATCCCTCTTTGGGGGCATGGATAAATCCTTTATTTCATTTGAATCCCTCTTTCCCGCTTACTGTATCTGGTTCTTGGATTCCTTAATTCTAAGACTATTCTATATGCAAAAAATTAGAATTTATAGAAAAATATGTGCTTATTTGGTTTGTAAATGAATTCTTAATTTTAATAAAAGGTATAATACAATGCAATATTTACTATAGAATCAGTTTCTGTTAAAATTTCTTTTTTGGAAAAAAAGTTGTCCCTCTTTATTTAGGTTGTAATGGCTACAGATAACATATGTAACCCTATAACCCACCCTACTCTGTGCAGACCCTTGAGCAGGCTCAGCTCCCCTTTCCTCCAGTCTTCTTGTCCTCCTCATTCTTGTCCTTCTTGCCATCCTTGGGTTGCCCGGGAGGCCAGGGAGCCCATGACATTTCAAATGGCCTTTTTCTTGGGATTCACTCCTGGAAGGTTCTCCAGAACATCTGAAGGAACTCAGGATTCTGCATCACATCATAATTCTTCTTCTCCATGGCTGGCTTGGATGTGTCTAATGGCTGGACTGACATCATTGTCAGTTGAATCTTCCTGAATTTGAAATAATTCACTTGATTTCTTTCTTCTTCTTCTTTTTTAAAGTAAATTCTCGGGCTTGAACTCACAACCTGGAGGTCAGGAGTTGCATGCTCTACTGACTGAGCCAGCCTGTGTGCCTCCCTTGATTAGATTTCAGTTTTTCATCTCTTTAGGAATACACACATTGTCTAAAAGAAGATTCATCTATTTAGTTAGGGTTCTTAAGCACTGAAGTCAATAAATATTGTTAGGGAACTGGAAATTAGTAATCTTTATTTTTTATTTCTTAATATGTGGGCACTGCAACAGGGCCACTTGTGTTTTTTTCCCCCCCCAAGATTTTTATTTATTTATTTAACAGGGAGCGAGAGCAAGAGTGAGAGAGAGAATGCACGCACAAGCAGGGGGAGTCCGATGGAGGGCTCCATGCCAGGAGACTGGGATTATGACCTAAGGCAAAGGCAGATGCTTAATTGACTGAGCCACCTCTTCCGCCCTCATGATGACCCCCCCCCCTTTTTTTTTTTTTTTAAGATTTTTATTTATTTGACAGACAGATCACAAGCAGGCAGAGAGGCAGAGAGAGAGAGAGAGGAGGAGGCAGGCTCCCTGCTGAGCAGAGAGCCGGACGTGAGGCTCGATCCCAGGACCCCGGGACCATGACCTGAGCCGAAGGCAGAGGCTTTAACCACTGAGCCACCCAGGCGCCCAACCCCCCCACCTTTTAAAAAAGATTTTATTTATTTGAGAGAGAGCATGAGCAGGGGGAACAGATGGAGAGGGAGAGGAGTCTTTTTTTTTTTTTTTTTTAAATATATCATTTATTTATTTGACAGACAGAGAGCACAAGTAGGCAGAGAGGCAGGCAGAGAGAGAGAGGGGGAAGCAAGCTCCCTGCTGAGCAGAGAGCCCGATGTGGGGCTCGATCCCGGGACTCTGGGATCATGACCTGAGCCGAAAGCAGAGGCTTTAACCCACTGAGCCACCCAGGCACCCCAGAGGAGAGGAGGAGTCTTAAGCAGACTTTGTGCTGAATGCAGAGCCAGATGCAGGGCTGGGTCTCATGATCATGTGATCACAGCCTGAGCCCAAACCAGGAGTCAGACACTCAATAGACTGCACCACCCAGGTGCCCCATCACCTGCGGTTTTTAATAAAATTCCTATCTCTGTCACTATAATCTAGATGTACTGAAAGGATCTCACTGGGACCTATAGTGTTTTAAATTTAAAAAAATATATAGGTCCCAGCGAGATCCTGAAAGATTCTCCCTTAGGCAAGTTTGAGGACCCTGATTTATATAGTCAGTCTTAATTGTTTGGATTTTTTAAAATATTGTGATTCAGTCAACTTTTGCTACATAATAGCTGGTAACCACAAAATCATAGTGACATACAACAAGTGTTTATTCTGCTTCATTTGTCTCATTCTTGGGCCCAAGCTGGAGGGACGGGTAACACCTCTCTGGGGGAAGCTTGTCTTATAGCAATGGCAGAAGTACCAGGAGACAAGCTCAATCCTACCAGGCATTTTCAGATTCTTGTTCCTCTGACATCCCATTTTACCAAGACCAAAGGCAACAAGTAGTGAAGTACATTCTGGCTGTAATGAGGCCATGGTAACGTATGGACATGTGATCCTGTTGCTGGGAAATGAAGAATTGGGATCTTCAGTCTACCACATATGATCAGGAAGATGATCCTGATGAGGAGTTTCTCTTACCATTTGAACAGGGCCAAACTCTTTTTTTTTTTTTTTAAGATTTTATTTATTTACTTGATGGAGATCACAAGCAGGCAGAGAGGCAGGCAGGCAGAGAGAGAGAAAGGGAAGCAGGCTCCCTGCTGAGCAGAGAGACTGATGTGGGGCTCGATCCCAGGACCCTGGGATCATGACCTGAGCTGAAGGCAGAGGCTTTAACCCACTGAGCCACCCAGGCGCCCCGAACAGGGCCAAACTCTTAATTAGGTTTTTGCATAAAAAATTATACCAACTTTGATCTCTACAAAAGCCTATCCTGGCATGTGGGCTGAAGTGGTGGTATGGTGTTGGTGTATATGAAATGTGGGGACAGAGATTTATTTCATACAAGGACAATAGCTTTCCTTCATTAAAGACCGACTTTCTTAACGTAGAAAGAGAAGAAATTGAATACTGATTTCTGATGGGTAAATTCTTTTTTTTTTTTTTTTAAGATTTTATTTATTTATTTGACACACAGAGAGAGAGATCACAAAGTAGGCAGAGAGAGAGGGGGGAAGCAGGCTCCCTGCTGAGCAGAGAGCCCGATGCGGGGCTCCATCCCAGGACCCTGGGATCATGACCTGAGCCGAAGGCAGAGCCTTTAACCCACTGAGCCACTCAGGCACCCCCGATGGGTAAATTCTAACCATAAAATTCTAACCATAAAAGATACAGGATGAAGTCAGTGTAAATTAGTTAATTTTATAAATGGCCATACCAACTATTTTGGCACTTATTGCCTTGCTTTTGAATATCAGTTATGTGTATTTGCTTTGTCCTCCTAACTGATAATTGTTTCTTGAGGACAGAGTTCATATCTTTTTTTTTCTTTTTTAAGATTTTTTTTATTCATGAGAGAGAGCATGTGCTCAAGAGAACACAAGCAGGGGGAGGTGCTGAGGGAGAAGCAGACTCCCCGCTGGGCAGGGAGCCCAGCCGCTGGACTTGATCCCAGGACCCCGGGATCATGACCTGAGTCAAAGGCAGATGCTTAATTGACTGAGTCACCCAGGTGCCCCAGAGTTCATATCTTAAACTGTTTTGTAATCTATCATATTGCATGCAGATAGAAGATGTTTAAGAAATACTAAATTAATGAATAATAGAAAGGAATTGTAGCCAGGAAGTATTCTAAGATTGCTTACTTACCCAAATGATCTATTAGTAATTTATTCTTTGTTCCCATTCCTTCAACTATAAAGTGGTTTAAATGGTGTAGTAAGGAGACTCCTGTCTTGAATTAATGAGACCTGAACTCTCTGAAACAGATGACTCAACATAGTTTTCTCAGTTAGAGTATTATGGGATTGGACTAGATTATGTTTGAAATGCAGATTCTTGGGAACAACCTACTTAATCTGAATATCTGGCCAGTGAGTTTGGGAATTTACATTTTATTTTAAGATTTATTTTTATTTATCTTAGAGACAGCATGTGCATGAGCAGGAATGGAGCGGAGGGAGAGGGATAGAATCTCAAGCAGACTCCCTGCTGAGCAGGGAGCCTGATGTGGGGATCCATCCCAGGACTCTGGGATCATGACCTGAGCCGAAGGCAGATGCTTAACTGACTGAGCCACCTAGGTGTCCTGAGAATTTTTGATGAAATATTTATAAAAGAAATAGTGCTAAACTAAATTAGACTAGGTAACATTGATTTGGTTTTAGTTACAAATTAATATCCCATGGACCATTCCAGGTGGATAAATTGCATATATTAGATTTCTATCTACCAAAGGAGAATTATATTCTGATTTGATTGATAATCTGCTAAAAAAAATTAAATATGAAATCGTGAATTTTGGCTATCTTGCATAGTACTTAAACATGTGGAAGAGACTCCCATATTACCAAACTATCTCCTCCTTTTAGTTAAATCGTCTAGTCTTTGAATCATTTTTAGAAGCAATGAAGATGACTTTATTTTTATTTTTTTGGAAAGATTCTATCTATTCATTTGACGGGAACGGCGAGAGAGGGAACACAAGCAGGGGGAATAGGAGGGAGAGAAACAGGACCCCTGCTGAGCAGGGAGCCCCATGCGGGGCTTGATCCCAGGAACCCAGGACCATGAGCTGAGCTGAAGGCAAATGCCCAATGACTGAGCCATCCAGGCACCCCTGAAGATGAGTTTAGTAGAATTTTGGATGCAATAGACTTGATTTTGTTTTTGTTTTTTTAAACACTTTTTAATCTGTGAGAGGGTATGACAACTAAGACTGCTAGATTACAAGAATACATATATAATTTATGTATAGTCTGTGTGAAATAAGGTTAGAAATAAGCCTGTGGGTAAATGACATGAACATTTTTTTTATTTAAAAGAATTTTTTAGGGGCGCCTGGCTGGCTCAGTCATTAAGCATCTACCTTTGGCTCAGGTCGTGATCCCAGGGTTCTGAGATCGAGCCCCGCATCAGCCTCCCTGCTCAGTGGGAAGCGTGCTTCTCTCCCACTCCCCCACTTGTGTTCCTTATCTCACTGTGTCTCTCTATCAAATAAATAAATAAAATCTTAAAAAAAAATTTTTTTTTAAAGATTATATTTTTAAGTACTCTATTCACCCATTTAAAGTGTTCTCTATACCACCTGGAGAGTCACATGCTCTACCGACTGAGCCAGCCAGGTGCCCCTGACGTGAACATTTTAGAATACATTGCTTTATCAGAACTGTTAGCACACAATATTTATTTCTTACTGTTAACTGCACTTTATACGGTAAGTGTTGGACCAGACCCAGTTTCTTTTCCAGTATGCACTCGTGGGAGCTGCGACAAGGGTAGGGGGCATTAATAGAATAGATGATATATGGAAGGTGAACTAAAATGCCCAGTCAAAAATATTTATTAGTGTTTCCTTTGTGAGAGGTTCTTTTTAAAATGTTTGTGGATACAATGAAAAACAAGGGGCATCTCTCCTCCCCCAAACATCTCATGCCGTAGCCTATATTACTTTCTGAGAGGGAGTTAGAGTTCATGCTATTTGAAGGAAGGGTAGGTATTTTGCAAGTTTTATTAGCATTGTATTATTTCTTTTCTGCCTGTTTCTTAGGATCAGAAATTCGTGAAGGTATTCTGCAACACAGGAAAAGAGACTTTGTTCCTGTGTGTCTTCTAGCAGATCTCCACCCTCCTTTTATTTCTGTCTTTCTGCCAGCTTTTTTTGAAAGAGCAGAGAACACTTCTGGACTTCTGTATCCTCACTCCTTACTTGTCTCATGATGTATATTAGATCATCAGTGACTTCCTAATTGCTTTGTCCAGTGACTTAAAAAAATATATTTATTTATTTGAGAGAGAGAGAAAGCATGAACAGAGGGGAGGAGCAGAGGGAGAAGGAGAAGCAGACTTCCCGCTGGACAGGGCCCAACACGGAGCTCGATTCCAGGACCCTGAGATCACAACCTGAGCCAAAGGCAGACACTAAACTGACTGAGTCACCCAGTCACCCCTCCAGTGATTTTTCAGTCTTGTTCTTTTTGACTTTTCTACTTAATTGGAGAATTTTGGTCACCCTTTCCTTGAAACTCTTCCTGTCTGACTTTAGTGTCATTGCATTTCTCTGGTTATACATCTTCTCCATCCTCACTTCTCCATAAATGTTCTATTTTCTTCTATTTTAAAAATCTCCCTTAGATTTTTACTCCTCTCCCTTGTTGATTTTCTTGTATTGTTACTCCTCTCCCAAATTTTAATTAGTCTGGAAATGATTGATGATTTCTAACTCAAACAGGTGAAGCTAGAAAGATTTGAGTTCCTTCCTAGTGGTACCATCAGCTGTTTACTTTGGGAATATCACTTCATTTTGTTCCAATATCCTCATTATAAAGTGAAGCGGTTGGCCTACATGATACTTACAGCATTTCTAGCACTTTTGCTTATGGTATGAGAAAAGCCAGTGTATTCTTAGTTATTAGTAAGTGTATAACACTTTGAATAATATATTTGGTTATTATTGAGTATATATGTAACACTTTGAATTTAGCTTAGTTTAGGGAAAACTGTGGGGCATTCTGAAATGGTTAAAGCACTACTTTGAAAGAAATGTAATTTAATTTTTTGCAAATACATTTTGTGTGTTGATTATGTTGAGTTAGGACGACAAAAGTGTTCTAGAGAAAGGCACTGTATGGATATTCTGTAATGAAAATATAAAAATAATCTATAACTAAATAGAAAGTGTGCTTATAAAATAGTTGGAATCCTAGAATTTTAGAGTTGGAAAGGACCTTGAGTAGACTTTAAATAGTTTTTAGTTAAGACAAAAGACAATCTTGTCTTTTTTTTTTTTTTAAGATTTTATTTATTTATTTGACAGAGATCACAAGTAGGCAGAGAGGCAGGCAGAGAGAGAGAGAGAGAGAGGAAGGGAAGCAGGTTCCCCGCCAAGGAGAGAGCCCGATGCAGGGCTCGATCCCAGGACCCTGGGATCATGACCTGAGCTGAAGGCAGAGGCTTTAACCCACTGAGCCACCCAGGCGCCCTACAATCTTGTCTTTTAATTGACTTTTTATTTTAATTCTAGTATGTTAATATAATACAGTGTTATGCTAGTTTCAGGTATATACAGTATAGTGATTTGACAGTTCTATATATTATTCTATATATTACTCAGTGCTCATCAAGGTAAGTGTACTATTAATCTCCTTCACCTATTTCACCCATCTCCCACCCACCCCCGCTCTGATAATCATTTGTTTATTCTTTGTAGTTAAGAGTCTGTTTTTTGGTTTATCTCTTTTTTCTTATTTTTCTTTTTTTGTTTGTTTTGTTTCTTAAATTCCACATATGAGTGAAATCTATGGTATTGTGTTTCTCTGACTTACTTCATTTAGTATTATACTCTCTTAATCCATCCCTGTTGTTGCAGATGGCAAGATTTCATTCATAGACAGAAAGACACACACACACACACACACACTCACTCACACAAACACACATCTACATACCGCATCTTTTATAGCCATTCATCTATGGATGGACATTTGGGCTGTGTCCATATCTTCGCTGTTGTAAATAATGCTGCAATAAACATAAGGGTATGTGTATTTTTTTGAATTAGGGTGTTTGTATTCTTTGGGTAAATATCTGGTAGTGGGATTACTAGATCATATGGTAATCCCATTTTTAGTTTCTTAAAAATATTTATTTATTTATTTTAGAGAGAAGGCACATACCTGAGGAAGTGTGTGGTGGGATGGGGATTGGGGGTCGGGGGGAGCAGAAGAAAAGGGAGAAAAACTTTAGCAGACTCTGCACTGAGTGAGTGGGGAGCCCAATGTGGGGCTCCATCTTATGATCTTGAGATCACAACCTGAGCCTAAACCAAGAGTCTGAGGCTCAACCAACTGCGCCACCCAGGCACCCCTATTTTTTAGAAATATTTTATTTATTTATTTGTCATAGAGCATAAGCAGGCAGAGTGGCAGGCAGAGGCAGAGGGAGAAGCAGGTTCCCCGCTGAGCAAGGAGCCTGATGCAGGACTCTATCCCAGGACCCTGGAATCTTGACCTGAGCTGAAGGCAGCTGCTTAATGGACTGAGCCACCCAGGCATCCCAGGTGCCCCTGTTTTTAATTTTTTGAGGAACCTCCATACTGTTTTTCCACACTGCCTGTACCAGTTTACATTCCCGCCAGTAGCGCAAGAGGGTTCCTTTTTCTCCACATCCTTGGCAACTCTGGTTTCTTGTGTTTTTGATTTTAGCCATTCTGACAGGCGTGTGTTGGTATCTTATTGTGGTTTAACTTGCATTTTCCTGATGATGAGTGATATTGAGCATCTTTTCATGTGTCTGTTGGTCATCTGTATGTCTTCTTTGGAGAATGTTAATGTCTTCTGCCCATTTTTAGTTGGATTATTTGGAGTTTTTTGGTGTTTAGTTGTATAACTTCTTCCTTTTTTTAAAAAAAAGATTTTATTTTATTTGAAAGAGCCATCTAGGTGTCCCTGTATAAGCTCTTATATATTTTGGATACTAACCTTTTATTGGGTATATCATTTGTAAATATCTTCTCCCATTCAATAGGCTTTTAGTTTTGTTGTTTCCTTTGCTGTTCAGAAACTTTTTATTTTGTTGAAGTCCCAGTAGTTTATTTTTGCTTTTGTTTTCCTTGCCTCAGGAGACGTATCTAGAAAAATGGTTCTATGAATGATGTCAGAGAAGTTACTCCTGTGTTCTGTTTAAGAATTTTTATGGTTTCAGGTCTCACATTTATGACTTTAATCCATTTGGAGTTTATTTTTGTGAATGGTGTAAGAAATTGTTTTAATTTTGGGGCGCCTGGGAGGCCCAGTCGTTTTTGAATTTACTTTTATAGAGATATAGTTGATATGTAACACTGTATAAGTTTAAGGTATACAGCATACTGAATTGATACATTTCTATATTGCAATATGATTACCCCCATAGTGTTAGCTAACACCTCTGTTACATCATGTAATTATCATTATTGTTTGTGTGGTGGGAACAATTAAGATCTAGTCTCTTAGCAACTTTGAAATTTATAATATAGTATTGTATATAATTACTGTGCGTTATATACAGGATTTGTTCATCTAGTGGTTGCAAGTTTGTACCCTTAAACAACAGTTGTCTATTTTTTAATTGGGTTGTTTGTCTTTTTGTTGTTGGATAATAGGAGTTCTTTATATATTATGAATATTAACTCTCTATCAAATGATTTCCAAATGTTATGGACTGAATGTTTGGGTCCCCTCAAATTTCATGTTGAAATCATAATCTCCAAGGTGATGGTATTAGAAAGTGAGGCCTTTGGGAGTTGATTAGGTAATGAAAGTGAAGCTCTCATTAATGGGATTAGTACTCTTATGAAAGAGACCCCAGAAAAATCCCTTCCTTTTACCACTTTGTGAGGGTACAACGAAAAGATGGCCATCTAGGAAATGGATTCTCACCAGTTACGGAATCTGCTGGCACCATGATTTTAGACCTCCCGGACTCCAGAGCAGTAAGAAATAAATGTTTATTGTTTAAAAGACACCCAGTCCCTGTTGTATTGTTAGGGCACCATGGTTTCTCCTATTCTCTAGGTTCCTTTCTTTTTTCTTTTCTTAACTGTCTTTTTTTTTTTTTTTTAAGATTTTATTTATTTATTTGACAGATCACAAGTAGGCAGAGAGGCAGGCAGAGAGAGAGAGGGGAGGAAGCAGGCTCCCTGCTGAGCAGAGAGCCCAATGTGGGGCTCCATCCCAGGACCCTGGGATCATGACCTGAGCCGAAGGCAGAGGCTTTACCCACTGAGCCACCCAGGCACCCTATTAACTGTCTTAATAATGTTCTTTGATGTACAGAAGTTTTAAATTTTGATGAAGTCCCATTTATTTTGTTGTTGTTTTTGTTGTACATGCTCTTAGTGTCATATCTAAGAATCCATTGCCAAATCCAAGGCTATGAAGATTTACTCCTATTTTTCTTCTAAGAGCTTCATGGTTTTAGCTCTTATGTCATTGATTAATTTTTTTTAAAGATTTTATTTATTTAGTAGAGAGAGACGGCATGAGTGGGGTGGGGAGAGAAGCAGAGGGAGAGTGAGAAGCAGACTCCCCACTGAGCATGAAGTCCGATGTGGGACTTGATCCCTGGACTCTGGGATCATGACCTGAGCCGAAGGCAGACGCTTAACCAACTGAGCCACCCAGGCACACCCGTCATTGATCCATTTTGAGTTAATTTTTTTATATGGTGTGAGATAGAGATCCAACTTCATTCTTTTGCATGTGGAAATCCACTTGTGCCAGTACCATTTGTTGAGGAGATTATTCTTTACTCATTGAATGGAATTGCCACTCTTTAAAAAAAAAAATCAGTTGGCCACAGATATTTAGACTTATTTCTGAATTTCCAGTTAGGTTCTATTGGTCAGTCCTTGGACCTTTGCTTTTCTGTGTATACACCTACTCCTTTGGTGATCTCATCCATTTTTATGGCTTTAAAAAAGTAGCACGTAGAGGTTAACACGTTTCAAATTTATTTCCACCCCAAACGTCTTTTCTTGAAATCCTGTTGCAGGTAGCCAACTGTGTATTCAGCATCTCCACTTAAGATGTTTGATAGTTATCTCACAGTTAATGTGTCCCTGAGCTGCTTTTGTAGGCCTTTTCCTCCCATAGTCTTTCCCAACTCAGCAAATGTCTGTCATTCAAGTTGTTCAGGCCAAAAATTGAAGATATCCTTGTCCTTCTCTTTCTTTTTTCATTCTCACATCCACTCTGATAGCAAAAACTATTGGCCCTACCTTCAAAATATATCTAGAGTTTGATGACTTCTTACCACCTCTGTGGGTACCACGTTAATTTAAAAGTCACAGTCTTTTCTTGCTTGTAATTTTTCAGTAGCCTCTCTTTTCTCTAACATGGTCACTTTTACTATAGTCACTTTTCAGTATAGTATCCAGGGCCACCTTTTTGAGCCTCAGTCATATTATGACATTTCTCTGCTTAAAACTTTCCAAAGCCTTTGCATATCATTTAGAATAAAAGTCACAATCATTTGAAATATCCTATATAATCTGATCCCTACTTATGACTGCATCTGCTCATCTGTCTTGCTCAACTTTATTGTGCTTTTAACTTTACACAGAAGTAAATGTTTAGAAATCAAATGTTTTATAAGAGGTTAGATTTGAGATACTTTATTCTGTATAATTTGACAGTGGCTATATATAGTGAGTAGATATATATATTGGAGAAATAAAAGAAGAGACAAATGAACATTTCTTGAGCCTCTAACATATCTACTAAGTGCCTTACTACTTACTTTATGATCTCATTATCCTTTAAACAAATGACTCAGTATTATTATTTTTCCTTATTTTACAGATTAGTAAACTGAGTAAGTAGGAGACTGGGATTCAGGCTCAGGTCTCTATAACTCCAGAGGATTCATGTAATATATACAGTGGTAGCCTGAAGATGTAAAATACTTGGAATAATATTTTAGGCATCTGAAAAAATTATTGGCATTTTAATCATTTAGGAGTAAGTTTCTAGACTGAACTGTGTCTTGGTTGTGGTCTCTTATTTTGCAGTAAATGACAACAGGTTTTGGTTTTGTGTGTAACATTCAAATATTGGTGGATAATAAAGATTTTTTTTTTTTTTTTAATTTGACCGAGAGAGAGAAAGCGCAAGCAGGGGGAGTGGCAGGCAGAGGGAGAGGGAGAATCAGGCTCCCTGCTGAGCAAGGAGCCCAATTCGGGGGCTCGATCCCAGGACCCTGGGATCATGACCTGAGCTGAAGGCAGCCGCTTCACTGACTGAGCCACCCGGGTGCCCAGATAATAAACATTTTCATTAAAGATTCAAAGCTTCAGTTTTGGAAAGGAGCACCAGTTAGATCAAGAATGATGATGACATATTTAGTTGAGGATAAGTTTTTAAGGTTTATATCTGTTGTTAGTGATTAGAATCCCTAAGGGCCAGTCTAGTGTGAAGAGTAACCTTTGAATTTAGTTACAACTCAAAGGGCCATATTGTGGTGACATGAAAGGCAAGATTAAAAACAGTCAAATGATAACGAGATGAACATTTTCATGTTACTTATTGAAACAAGTTTTTTTATGTGAAAGATAACTTTTCTGGGATATTTATTTTTCTTTTGGCTAAACCATGTGTTAGCTTGATGAAATGCTATTAAGAATGTTAATCTAAAAATTTTGTTTAGCTTTTAGCACCAACTGTTATCCAGCTCTTCTGTAGGAATCATCGTTTTGTCCATTTTCTTAGGTTTATGAGAAATTCAGTTTTACTGATCCTTGCTGCTAAGTCCCTCTGCCGAGAGCAAAACAGTAGTCTTAGATTTATACTAAACTCAGATTTGTACACTAAGCAGCTAATAGGTTTTATATTAATGAAATGATATAGATTAATGAAAATAGGTTAAATTCGTTATCTGAAAATAGATTAAATTCTAGTTATTTGCAGTTAAGAACTAGTGTGTTGAGGCATGGTTTTTGGAAGCCTATCTCTTGGATAGGTAGGCTAGGTTATTCTAAAACTGCAGGGGTTATTTCTTGCTCATACTGTATGTCCATTGAAGACTTGCAGGGGTATTCTCATTGTTCAGGAATCTGGGTTAATGGATTGCCACCATCTTGAAAGTTGAAATAAAGGTAAAATAAAGTATAAAAAGATCTTTCATGGCAGTTACATACTTTGTCACATCACTTCCATTTAAAACCCACTATTTAGTCTCTCCTAACCTCTAGGAACTGTGATTTTTCTAAGTATCTAGAAAAGGAATTTGGGGAACAGGACTGATGATGACTGTGGGAAATAATAAGATAAACTTTTTTTGGCTTTGCTTTATATTTTAGATGTGTTTTGGTTTTCATATTTGACCTTGTTTCTTTTAAAAGTCTTTCTGTTATTTATTTATTTAATTTTTAAAGATTTTATATACTTATTTGACAGACAGAGATCACAGGTAGGCAGAGAGGCAGGCAGAGAGGGAGGGGGAAGCAGTCTCCCCACTGAGCAGAGAGCCGGATGCAGGACTTGATCCCAGGACTCTGAGACCATGACCTGAGCTGAAGGCAGAGGCTTAACCCACTGAGCCACCCTGGTGCCCCACTTTCTGTTTTTTAGAATCCCGAAGTTGTAATAGCAGGTCGTTGTAAAAATGATTTTATATGATAATGAAGTAGAGAAAATTAAAAAATCCATTCCGTCTTTACTTTTTCTCTAATTCTGTTCCCTGGATACAACAGGTGTTAATAGTTTGGTTGATAATATTTCATACTTTTTTGTATGCACTATAAATAAGCACCTGTGTAATTAGAGTTTGTTTTTTAAATAGTTAGAATCATATATATCATGTACAAATTTTTGTTATTAATCATATAGGATAGTTCTAGAAGCAAGATCATTTGGTCAAAGTTTGCACATTAAAAATTTTGGTATGAACTTCTAAATTTCCTCCCCAAAAGATTGTACCACTTTCCATTTCCACCACTACTATATCAAAATTTTCATTTTCTTTCTGCCTTTTTTTAAAAGATATTTTCTTTTTTTAAGATTTTATCTTTAAGTAACCTCTGCACCCAGCGTGGGTCTCGAACCATAATGCTCTACCAGTCCAACCAGCCAGGTGCCTCCAAAATTTTCCTTCTTTTTTTTTTTTTAAGATTTTATTTATGTATTTGACAGATATCACAAGTAGGCAGAGAGGCAGGCAGAGACAGAGAGAGGGGGAAGCAGGCTGCCCACTGAGCAGAGAGCCCAATGTGGGGCTCGATCCCAGGACCCTGGGATCATGACCTGAGCTGAAGGCAGAGGCTTTAACCCATTGAGCCACCCAGGCGCCCCAAATTTTTATTTTCTTATTCCTCTTTCAAATGCTGTATAATATTTTTAAAGTTTTTGTCAAAGCAAAAGCATCGTATTGTGTTTCAGTTTGCAGTGCTTTAATTGTTCATGAAGCTGAGCTGCTTTTCATGGTTATTGGCTAGTTATATTTTTCTGAATTACCTGTTTATGTATCAGATTAATTTTTTAATGGTTTGTTTTTCTTACGTATTTGAAGATGTTATTTATATATATGATTTTATATTACTAGAATTGTTTCTTTTTTCGTGTATAACATCTGGATTTTGTGTTATCTTAGGAAAGCTTTTACCATATTCACAATTAACAAAAATTCTTCTAGTAGGTAGGTCTTTAGGGTTTCCCCCCCCCCCCGTGTTTAGCTAATTTAGTCCACCTGGAACTATGCTTGGTGTTATACATATATTAACTCATAAGAATGGTATGAGGTAGATATTGTTACTGTCTTCATTTACAGATGAGGACTTTTAGACCCAGAGAAATTAAGAAACTTGCTTAAGGGGCGCCTGGGTGGCTCAGTGGGTTAAGCCGCTGCCTTCGGCTCGGGTTATGATCCCAGGTCCTGGGTTTGAGCCCCACATCGGGCTTTCTGCTCAGCAGGGAGCCTGCTTCCTCCTCTCTCTCTGCCTGCCTCTCTGCTTACTTGTGATTTCTTTCTGTCAAATAAATAAATAAAATCTTTAAAAAAAAAAAAACTTGCTTAAGGTAGCATAGCTAATAGAGCTGGAATGTAGACATAGACTATGCTCTTAATGGTTGTGCTCCATTACTTAGTATATAGCCAAATTGTCTTTTAATCACTGAATTCCATCTGAATTCACTGAATTGTCTTTTTTTAAGAGATCTATTTAGGGGTGCCTGGGTGGCTCAGTTGTTAATCTTCTGCCTTTGGCTCAGGTCATGATCCCAGGGTTCTGGGTTCAAGCCCCAGATTGGGCTCCCTGCTCAGCAGGAAGCCTGCTTCTCCCTCTCCCACTCCCCCCCCCTGCTTGTGTTCTCTTTCTTACTGTCTCTCTGTCAAATAAATAAATAAACTTTTTAAAAAAGATCTATTTATTTATTTTAGGGACTGAGAGAGAGCCTGCCTATGCATGTGTGTGTGTGAGTGGGGGGAGGGGCAGAGGGAGAGAATCTTCAAACAGACTCCCTGCTGAGTGTGGAGCCACACATGGGGCTTGATCTCACCACCCTTGGGATCATCACCTGAACTGAAACTAAGAGTTGGATGCTTAGCTGACTGAGCCACCCAGGCACCCCTCACTGAATTATCTTTTAATGACCAAATTATCTTTTAATCACTGAATTTCACTGAAAAGCATCATTTGGGACAGTTAATTTGAAATACATACAATATACTTCTGCTAAATAGATTTTTTGCTTGTCATGGTAAATAGGTGATTAATATCAATTGCTTAAAATGCCTGACATGGGAACCCAGACATTTTTTAAGCTCTCAGAGCCTTACCTATTATTTTAATTTAAAAATTTCTAAGAGTCTTGGTTGTTTGGTTTTCTAGTTTATAAAAATTGGAGTATCAAATAGATAGATGACTAATATGAATGGCTTAAAATGCTTCAGCATGTAGATTCATTTAATGTATGTAGAACAGCTTTGACTTAGAACCTATTCTCTGCATGGGACACCTGGGTTGCTCAGTCAGTTGAGTGTCTGCCTTCGGTTCAGGTCATGGTCCCAGGGTCCTGGGATTAAGTCCCACGTTGGGCTCCTTGCTCAGCAGGAGGCCTGCTTCTCCCTTTGCCTCTGTCTGCTGCTCCTCCTCCCCTGTTTGTGCTCCCTCTCTCTGACAAATAAATAAATCTTAAAAAACAAAACAAAACACCTATTCTCTGCAATTGGTTTATGGATTGTCTGGAATGTTTTTGTCATCCTAGTTGTCCATGATAGTGGTCATATTTCACAGGGTGTGTACAGAGGTAGGAAAGAATAGTGGTAGCAAAAGGTAAAGGAGCAGAATTGGGGAAGTCTCAGGGAGGAGGGAGTAAAAGTTACTTTACTTAAGTAAAAATTTATTTTATTTCCTCTTCTACTATCTCTCATTCTCCATGCAAACTGTCTCAGCTTGGTCTGGCTTTGTTACCTTTGCCTTTCTTTGATCTTTGTACTGGTGTGGGCTCCAAAGAAGCATATCATTCTTTGATTGTGTAATCTCCTGTAAGGTTTGTGAATTCAGTTTTTATTTTTTATTTCTATTTTTTTTATTATTATATATTAATTAAAAAAAAGACTTTGGGACACCTGGGTGGCTCAGTTGGTTAGGCTGCTGCCTTCGGCTCGGGTCATGATCCCCGGGGTCCTGGGATTGAGTCCCACATCAGGCTCCTTGCTCAGTAGGGAGTCTGCTTCTCTCTCCACCTCTACCTGCTTGTGTGTGCTCTCTTTCTTGCTCTCTCCTCTGACAGATGAATGAATAAAATCTTAAAAAAAAAAATAAAAATAAAAATAAAAAAAAAGACTTTATTGATTTATTTGAAAGAGATCACAAGTAGGCAGAGAGGCAGGCAGAGAGAGAGGGGGAGATGGGCTCCCCGCCGAGCAAAGAGCCCGATGCGGGGCTCGATCCCCGGACCCTGGGATCATGAGCCGAGCTGAAGGCAGAGGCTTTAACCCACTAAGCCACCCAGGCACCCCGTGAATTCAGTTTTTATTTATTTTTTATTTTATTTTATTTTTTTAAAAGATTTTATTTATTTATTTGACAGACAGAGATCACAAGTAGGCAGAGAGGCAGGCAGAGAGAGAGAGAGGAGAAAGCAGGCTCCCCGTAGAGCAGAGAGCCCGATGTGGGGCTTGATCCCAGGACCCCGGGATCATGACCTGAGCCGAAGGCAGAGGCTTTAACCCACTGAGCCACCCAGGCGCCCCATGAATTCAGTTTTTAAACAGTAGCTTTGATATTGTAAAGTTTGGGAGCTATTACTTAAAGCAAAGAATTATATTTGAAAAGAGAACTCTGAATAATCAATAAATGATAATATCAGCGGTAGGTTAATATGTTAGGAGTACTAAAATTACCATGGGTTGCACTTATCATACTGTTGTTTAGGTGAGCTGATTCTTGAAATCTTTTGAGCCCATTTTATATAGGTCACTAATTAGAAAATATGTTGTTTGAAAGGTGCATCTAGTTAAGGTGTTTGGAGAAAGATTCCTGTGAGATTCAACTGAGTGTGGCCTCAGAAATTATCTTGAGAATTGTGTTGGAGAAGCAGAGAATTTCTGCAGCTAATGAATTATTATTTAAAGGTACCTGTTGTATAAAAGATTGTCCAAAAAATAATTTACATTAGTAAAGTAATAATTAAATACAGAGACCCGTATTAGATGCTGCTGAGAATAACAGAAAGAGAAATAGCTCTTGTTTAATAATTGTTGTTATTAATAACAACAGCTGTTGTTTAAGAACTAAGATCTCTCTTTATGAATATCTACAGTGTGTCCAGTGCAGTGTTTTACAGATATTTTTCTCTAATCAAAATAGCTGCAGGGCACCTGGGTGGCTAAGTCCGTTGAGTGTCTGCCTTCGGCTCAGGTCATGATCTTGGGGTCCTGAGATTGAGCCCTGCATTGGGCTCTCTGCTCAGTGGGGAGTCTGCTTCTCCCTCTCCACCCCACCCCCATGCTTGCTCACTCTCTCTCTCTCAAATAAATAAATCTAAAAAAAAAAAAAAGTTTAAAAAATAGCTGAAAGGTAGATATTTTTCCTATTTTAAAATCAGGGAAACAGACTAACAGAGGTTAAGTCATTATATAGTATATGGTATATACTTATAATTTATAGATTGCTTATTGAATTATTTGGTGCCTCTTCTGACAGGCATTATGCTAAGTTTATTTCATATGATTCTGATATCAGCTTTGTGATATAGGTATTAATTTTTCATAGATAAGGAAACTGAGGTGCACAGAATTTAAATAAATCACCTAAAACCATACGTATAGAATGTGGCAGAACTGGAAATCAGGCCAAGGACTTGGTTTCTGAAAGTCTTTGCTCTTAGCCATATTTCCTCTACAAGATGTTTTTATGCTGTAAAAGAAAATCAGGCACATTGAGGTGCCTTTCAACTTTGAAATTCCATGAATTGTTCCCCATAAAGTAATAAAGTTAGGAAAAATCAACATCTTCACTCAGTTGTATAAGAATATTTGATTTATTAGCAGAGAGACTATTACTGCTTGATCTGTTAATTCTGTTTCTGAGTTAACATGTATTCACTGAATATGTATATCTTAACTGTTTTAAGGTCTAGAGTGCTATGAATTGTGGTCCGAATAGTTGACATACTTACTACCCTGTTATAGGACAGGCGCACACCATGGTATATGCTCAACTGCTGATTGGGTTAAAAAGTCTTTTTTTTTTAAAGATTTTATTTATTTATTTGACAGAGAGAGATCACAAGTAGGCAGAGAGGCAGGCAGAGAGAGAGGGAAGCAGGCTCCCCGCAGAGCAGAGAACCCGATGCGGGGCTCGATCCCAGGACCCCGAGACCATGACCTGAGCCGAAGGCTTTAACCCACTGAGCCACCCAGGCGCTCCGGGTTAAAAAGTCTTACTTTGAAATAACATACACAGAATGCATAAAGGATAGCATTTTTTTTTTTTTTTAAGATTTTTATTTATTTGTCAGAGAGCGAGCGAGCACATGCACAAGCAGTGGGAGAGGCAGACAGAGGGAGAAGCAGGCTCCCTGCCAAGCAAGGAGGCTGATGTGGGACTCGATCTCAGGATCCTGAGCCGAAGGTAGCCACTTAACCGACTGAGCCACCCAGCTGTCCCTAGGCAGTGATTTTTAAAAAGATGCTAATAGGGGCGCCTGGGTGGCTCAGTGGGTTAAGCCGCTGCCTTTGGCTCAGGATCCTGGGATCGAGCCCCGCATCGGGCTCTCTGCTCAGCAGGGAGCCTGCTTCCTCCTCTCTCTCTGCCTGCCTCTCCCACTGCTTGTGCATGTGCTCACTCGCTCTCTGACAAATAAATAAAATCTTTAAAAAAAAAAAAAAGATGCTAATAATCTGGCCAGTGGATAAATCATTGTGACTAGACAGGAGTGTAATAGAGTTCACAATTCCTGGGGTTGGGCTAAGGGAATTGTTCTAATTATAGACTGTTCCTAGAAGAGCAGCCAGGTGACCAAGGCATAGTGACCAATGTGTGGTAAATACAGGTGTGAGCCAACCCTATGCAGCGGGGACAGAGGCTGAGAGGCCTGAGAGGCCTAGATTGTACAAAAAAAGAGGAGGGGAAAATTCAGCAGCCTGAATAATCCTTTGTCATTCCTGTGGCCATTGAGTTTTAGATCTGATTGACAGTCATCCACTGAGTTCCTGGTTGAGCTGGGTGGTGATGAAGGCTGAAGCTATTTGGTGTGTATTTATCGGGCTTTATTTAAGGTTGGTTCAGCTGCTGTACTCAGCTCTGAAGACTTGAGAGATCTGGCTCATGGTATCATCCTTGATGGGGAAAGAGTTGTGAGGGGAGTATAATTGACTAGGAGGCCCCAATAAAGTAGCAGTCCAGAATAGAGATATGCATGTAAGAGCTCACTGATACTATTTAGGGTTGCATTTACAGCTACATTTGTCCCACGACATTTATTCTTGACAGTTGGGAGTTTTGGGACTATCTAGTCACATCTATTTGATTTGACTACAGAATTAAATCAGGTAAGAGGAAACACTGTAACTAAAAAGCAAGTAATAAAAGCAAGCAGGGGATGTCAAAAAGAGATGCAGAAAAAGAAACCCTATTTTAATTATTAGGTAATACATATATTAAGTGGTTTATCATAGATACTGTCTGCTTGAATTTTGAGGGTTTTTCAGATGTCACAACAATACATTTCCTTGATGTGAGTGCTCATAGTTTTCTTTAGCAAGAAACTTTTTAAGGTTATCTTATATCTAGTATACTAAGGCTGGGAGCAAGGTCACTAAGTAACTTATCCCCTAAAAGAACACCATGTTTCAGGATCTTTAGTCCCATGTTTAAGGATTTTTAAAATCTATAATCTCATTTAAACACATTGCAGTAATAAGAGAAAATGAGTCTTTGGTTTCATTGTTTTATGACTACATTTCTTTTTTTTTTTTTTTTAAGATTTTATTTATTTATTTCAGAGACAGCACAAATGGGGTGAGGGGCAGAGCGAGAACCAGGCTCTCCGCTTAGCAGGGAGCCCAATGGGGGGCTTGATCCCAGGACCCTGGGATCATGACCCAAGCCAAAGGCAGATGCTTAACCACCTGAGCTACCCAGACACCCCTATGACTACATTTCTATGGAGAAAAGTAAAGATAATTTAAATTGAAAATGCCTTTTCATATTGTCATCTTTTTTTTTTTTTTTTAAAGATTTAATTTATTTGACAGAGAGAGAGAGAGAGCACAAGTAGAGCGGCAGGCAGAGGGAGAGGGAGAAGCAGGCTCCCCGCTGAGCAGGGAGCCTGATCCGAGGACCCTGGGATCATGATGTGAGCCGAAGGCAGTCACTTAACCAACTGAGCCACCCAGGTGCCCCATATTGTCATGTTTAGAGATTTTTTCTTTTGCAATGTTTTTGGGGAAATTTCTCATTCTTTTCTAATTACATATAAAAAATGGGTATTAAAAAAAGGGCTGTATGTGAAGCAAATTATATGCTGTAATGCACCTAATGTTGCCACGTATGATTAATGAAGGAGACAAGGAGTCCATTTAGCCATCCCAGGGAAACAGCTCATTCTAGTGCTTTTCTATAGGGAAGTAATTGAAGTAAGTGTGAAGACATTATAGGTTTAAGGACAAGAAGGCAAATTTGTAACACCCATGAAATGAATTAAGATAAAACACTCACCTGCTGATTTTTAAAATATTCTTTTCTATGTCCTCTAGTATTTGAACAGTTTAATATGAAATATTGAGCACAATAGTTGGAAGACTTACATTCTGTAATCTAGCTTTTACATGTTATATTTATGAAGATTAGGTTAAAAGAATGTGATAGTGTCTTTTTTTTAATAGGATTTTATTTATTTTTTAACAGAGAGAGAGAGAGACAGCAAGAGAGGGAAACAAGCAGGAGGAATGGGAGAGGGAGAAGCAGGCTTCCTGCTGAGTGGGGATCCTATGCAGGGCTTGAGCCCAGAACCCTGGGATCATGACCTGAGCCGAAGGTAGACGCTTGACGACTGAGCCACCCAGGCACCCCAAAAGAATGTCATAATGCCTTATAGCTGTGAACAAGGTGTTTGGATCACTGTCTCAGATGGCACTTACATACTTGTTGAGAAGACAGATCATAAATAAGTAGTAAATACATAAATATTTGCATAAGATAATTAGAAATTATGATCTATGCCACAGGGCTATATTAGAGGGTAAATTGGGAAGGCCATTTCAATTAAGGGATCAGTGAGGGCTTCCTTAAAAGGGATGTTTGAAGAATTAAAATGAGTATGATTGGTGAATAATTGCAGGAAGAGCATTCCAGGTAGTCGAATAGAAAGTACAAAGGCTGGGAGGTTGGAAAGAGGTTGGTATTTTCTAAGATTAGAAAGGAGACTGGTGTGGCTGAAATGTAGTGAGCTAGGGAGAGAGATGCATGACTAAAGTTTAGATAGGTGGACAGAAACCAAATTATGTGAGGCCTTTAAGGCCATGGTATAAAGATGAAGAGTTTGAATTTTATTCTGAGATACTGGGAAATGCTATTGAAATATTTTAAGCAAGGTAATTTCTTTTTTTTTTTTAATAATTTTTAAAATTTTTTATTAACATATAATGTATTATTAGCCCCAGGGGTACAGGTCTGTGAATCGCCGGGTTTACACACTTCACAGCACTCACCATAGCACATACCCTCCCCAATGTCCATAACCCCACCACCCTCTCCCTATCCGCCACACCCCCCCCACCCCGCAACCCTGTTTTTTGTAAGATTAAGAGTCTCTTACAGTTTGTCTCCCTCCCGATCCCATCTTGTTTCATTTATTCTTTTCCTACCCCCCACGCCCCCCACGTTGCATCTCCACTTCCTCATATCAGGGAGATCATATGATAGTTGTCTTTCTCCGATTGGTTTATTTCGCTAAGCATAATACCCTCTAGTTCCATCCACATCGTCGCAAATGGCAAGATTTCATTTCTTTTGATGGCAAGCAGGGTAATTTCATGATCTAATTTTCATTTTTCAAAGATCAATTTCAGTTATAGATAGAAAAGGATAAGAGAGGAGCTATAGGGGAAACAGGAAATTGGTTAGGCAGTTGTAGTCAAGAAGGACAAGGGTGGTGGCAGGTTGGATTTTGCCCTCTGGTATTGTCAGGTAACACGGTTTTATCATTACAGAACTGCTTGTATAATATATTGTTTTTTTAAATATCAAGGATTATTTCTTGGATATAGAATGTATAGTTCAGTTAGTTTTAAAAACTGTTTCCCTCAAATGTTCATTTTTGAGATCTACATTATATAAAGTTTTCAGTAAGTACCCTACAAATATGTGTTAGTGTTATCTGTACTTTTAAATTTATTCTAAGAATGTAAACATGGAAAGTATTTTACCTCAAGTATTAATTCAAAGAATAAGGATAGAGTCCATCCCCTTGGATTCCTTTTATGATACAGAGAATGCAGACTACAAGGATAATTCCTACTCAAATGGTCCTTTGTAGGTGAGGACTTTCCTGTTTGTCCTGTTCTTAAAAGGCTTATTATTGCAATGCTTGAAGACTTGGGTCACGTCTCATTTGTATTCTTATTTAAAGTACAGGTGATCTTTTTTCCCATGTAAGCGGTGTTCAGTGTATCACTTTGAGATTTTTGTTGTTTTTTGTTGATAGTCCTCTTTTCCCTCCATATCACAGAGAAGTCCTCCTTTATTTATCCCCAGTAGGTTTTTGCCTGTTCAACTTTTTCTCATCCTTAGTTATTTTCGAATAATATTGGAGGCTGCTAGTTTTTTTTTGTTTTTGTTTTTAAAGATTTTATTTATTTATTTGACAGAGAGATCACAAGCAGGCAGAGAGGCAGGCAGAGAGAGAGGAGGAAGCAGGCTCCCTGCCGAGCAGAGAGCCTGATGCGGGGCTCGATCCCAGGACTCTGAGATCATGACCCGAGCCGAAGGCAGCAGCTTAACCCACTGAGCCACCCAGGGGCTTCAGAATAAAGTTGGTATCACTGTAGTCTCTAATGTAAGCTCTACACTTAATGTGGTGATTTAGAATAAAGTTGGCATGACTGCAGTCTTTAATGTAAGCTCTGCACCCAATGTGGGTCTTGAATTTATGACCCTAAGATTAAGAGTGTGTGCTCTACTGATTTAGTTAGCTGGTGTCCCCCTCCCCCAATCTTCTAATTAGACCTGGAATTATGGAATTAATTAGTCTTCCAATTATGAGCAATAACAGTTTCACCATGAAGGTATCTTTTTTTTTTTTTTAATTTTATTTATTTATTTGAGATAGATAGCAAGCACAGTTGGGAGAGAGGGGCAGAGGGAGAGGGAGAAGCAGACTCCCTACTGAGCAGGGAGCCCAATGCGGAAATTGATCCCAGGACCCTGGGATCATGACCTGAGCTGAAGGCAGATGCTTAACTGACTGAGCCACTCCAGTGCCCCACCAGTGAAGATGTCTTATAGTAAAGTGATAGCTCCATAAGGGAATGGAATAATTGGGGTTAGAATTAGGGTAGAATTTAAATGAAGTAAAGATTTTATGTCCATGAGTAGGTGAAATATCATTTGTTTTAAGAAATACTTTATTATTTTAAAAAAATTTTATTTATTTATTTTTAAAGATTTTATTTATTCATTTAAGAGAGAGAGAGAGACAGAGCACAAGCAGGGGAGAGGCAGAGGCAGAGGGAGAAGCAGTTGGGCTCAGCTGGGAGCCCAACATGGGGCTTGATCCCAGGACCTGGAGATCATGACCAGAGCTGAAGGCAAATGCTCAACCATCTGAGCCACCCAGGTGCCCCAAAATTTTATTTATTTGAGAGAGAGAGCGTGCATGAAAGAGAGAGAGAGCAGGAGCAGAGACAGAGGGAGAGGGAGAAGCAGACTCCCTGCTGAGCAGGGAGACTGATGCAGGGCTTGATCCCGGGCTCCAAGTTCATGACTTGAGTCAAAGGCAGACATTTAACTGACTGAGCCACCCAGGTGCCCCACAGTTTACTATTTTAATCTGTAGATACTTAAATATTCAAAGCTATGTAGTATTTTTTTTTTTTTTAAGATTTTATTTATTTATTTGACAGAAAGAGATCACAAGTAGACAGGAAGGCTGGCAGAGAGAGAGAAGCAGGCTTCTTGCTGAGCAGAGAGCCTGATTCAGGCCTCGATCCCAGGACCCCGAGATCATGACCTGGGCCGAAAGCAGAGGCTTAACCCACTGAGCCACCCAGACACCCCGGAAGCTATGTAGTATTAATGGCTCTGTTTTCTTCTATTATTTAAAATTTAAAAACTAGCACATATACAGAGAGTATACATTTAGAGAAAGGTTTTCCATCAGTTTTTCTTTTTAGTCTCTGAGAAGAAGCTTTTCTACTCTGCAATTTCCCAATATGTTAAATTTCTTAATTGTTTTCTCCGTGGGAAGTTTTCTTATCTTTTAAAAAATTATCTTGAATTGGGGTGCCTAGCTGGCTTAGTCAGTAGAATATGTGACTCTTGATCTCAAGATTGTGGTTCAGGCTCCATGTTGGGTGTAGAGATTACTTAAAAATAAAATCTTTAAACAAATTATCTTGGATTAAGGGAAGTATTTATAAACTAGTACTTTTGGGGGGAAAGCATCATTATTCATTTCTCAGGACTTTAATTTTGAAAAACAAGAGTTATTTTACATATTAAATGTTATAGACTCATAAAGAGGACAATTAAGTCCAAAGAAATTGGAGATTAACTTTAAAGCACCAAATTCTATCCATACTTGACTTTTTAAGGTTTATGGTTAATTGTATAAACCCTAAATACATAACATGATGATTTTTCACAGAGAACTTTTCACAGAGGAATTTTCACAGTGTAATAATGTATGTATATCCAGCACCCTATACATTAAATTTAGGAACCCTATTGCACCTTTTTTTGTGTCACCATCTTGACTTATACCGTAGCTTAATATTGTATATAGGTGGAAAATTAATTCTTTTTTTTTTTTTTTTTTTTTTTTTTTTTGGTACTCTGTACTCTGAACATGATGCTCAAATTCATGACCCTGAGATCAAAAGTCACATGTTCTTCCATCTGAGCCAGCCAGGTGCTCTATAAATTTGTCTTAATAGGGAAAAGCACTTACCTCTTCTCCTTAATTTTAGGATAATATTTTTAAAAAAGATTTATTCGTTTATTTATTTTAGAGTGAGAACGAGAGGGAACATGCACACATGCACTGGGAGGGGGAAGGGAAGGGCCTGAGAGAAGGGGAGAGAAATCCTCAGAGTCTCCACTGAGTGAAGAGCCCGACACAGGGCTTGATCCCAGGACCCTGACATCATGACCTGAGCTGAAATCAAAAGTTGGTTACTTAAACGATGGAATCACGCTCCTTGGGGTAATTTTGACTAGCTATCCAACTTTGTTTTTCCTTGTAACTTCTCTTCCTTTATTTTTCTCTTAGTCCTGCAATGACTGTGGTTATTACTGTGCCTATTTAAGGTTGAAGATATTACTTAGCCTTCTTCTTGGGAATGAGGGACATAAATTCCAATTGTGCAGAAGTTTTACCAAATGGAAACTAAATGGGCAAAATCAACTTTGAAGGTATGAAGCAAAACATGAAGGTTAGTAGGTAATACCAAAACCGAGTAGATAGAGGGGAAAAAGCCCATTTCTTAAATTTCTCATACATTCAACATTCCTAGAGATCCATGTTTGGGAGACTTTAGAGGCAAATGAAGGAGTAAGAGTAAGAAGACACAAGTAGGCATTTGTTACTTTAACAATGGTGGCACTTTCACATTTTCATCAGGTGTAAAATTGATCGGTTTTGCCAGTGAATTAGCTTATATTTTCTGTTAAAATTTTTTTACTTAAGTCAGATGACTTTTTCTTAATTCTGTTTTAAAAAGACCTAAGATTCCAAGGTGCAATAATTATTTCCAGTCTCAAAATTATATCTTATCATGGTTATGTCACTCAATTAACTCACTCCATACCTATAGTGCTCACTCAAACAACCTTTGGATTTCAGTCAAGCAGGGTTCATTGAAGTATTCTCAAAAAACCATAGAGTGTTATTGATAGTTCTCTGGAGAAACATCATTATATATAAATATTTGGCTTATATATATTTTTAAAGTTTATTTGTTTAAGCAATTGATACACCTAACATAGGGCTTGAACAACCCTGAGATTAAGAGGCACGTGCTCTACCTGTTGAGCCAGCCAGGTGCCCCCATATTTGGTATATTTTATATGAAAGTTGGTTTATAATAAGTTATCAAAAGCTTGAAATATTTTATTATTTTTTGAAACCCATAGAGTAAAACTTTCTTGAAGTTTTGACAGAGTAACTGGTACCCGACTGTTTCCCCAGCTATAAACAGCTATAAAATGGGGGAACTATGTGAGGCAACAGTTTATTTTTTGTTTATTTTTTTTTAAGAAAAGTCATTTTTTTCTTTTTTAAGATTTTATTTATTTTTTTGACAGAGAGAGATCACAAGTAGGTAGAGAGGCAGGCAGAGAGAGAGGGGGAAGCAGGCTCCCTGCTGAGCAGAGAGCTGTTGAGCTCCATCCCAGAACCCCGAGGTCATGACCTGAGCCGAAGGCAGAGGCTTAACCCACTGAACCACCCAGGCGCTCCGAGGTGACAGTTTATAGGCCCTGGAAGACACCTGTGATTTTTTTAAAAGTAGGGACTCTCATGAGGTGATGCTGATGACCAGCACAGCCTGTCTCTACCTTCAGTGATTTCTCAATTCTCACAGTGTAAAAAGCTTGGAGTATTTTATAAAGGACTGAAATGCTTGTCAAGTTGAGAAGATTTCCTATAAATTACTATTTTTCACTATCAGCCAGAGATGTTGAATTATTACTATACCTATATCAGATCAAGACATCTGCATAATATGCATAAAGGGTTTGAAGAGTAATTGGTGCATCAAACCCATTTTTTTCATAGACATTTTCACTGTGGTATATATTCTTTTCAATTGTTTATTCTTCTTTTGGTCACCTTGAATCAATGTATCTTTCTATTCCCTTCCCCCTGTTATCTTACCAACAGAATCATAACCAGGTCTCCCCATCCTTAAAAACATAGAAGTAAGGAAATGAAACAGACAAACACCAGACACATATACATATTGACTGTGTTGCTCCTTATTTTATGGTTATTTTCACTGTTAGATTTCTTAACCCTTTGCAGTTAACTCCTATAATTTTATTAAGACAGCATTTCTAGAAGTTATAAAATTTAATAGCCTTTGTCCAGTCTCATTTGAAACTTTCTTTTTGAACCCATTTGTGTTACAATAATAGTATTTATATTGAAAGATGAATTTAATTTTAATCGCCCACAAACATATATTCTTACACATAACCTTAGTATATAATATTTATAACTAAGATGGAAGACAGTTAAAATGATATAAAGTAAATCTTTATCAAGGTCAGTCTTTATATTTTAAATTTATTGTTACCAGAATAATGTGAAAGAAAATAACCATCACTTAAATACTTAAATTTAAAAGAAGATTTTTGGTGAATATATCTTTTTTTCTTCTAAAGCTATTATTTATTTATTTCACAGAGAGAGAGAGAGATCACAAGCAGGCAGGCAGAGAGAGAGGGGGAGGCAGGCTCCCTGCTGAGCAGAGAGCCCAATGTGGGGCCCGATTCCAGGACTCTGAGATCATGACCTGAGCCGAAGGCAGAGGCTTATTAACCCATTGAGCCACCCAGGTGCCCCTCATGTTTAAAATAAACGTATATATTTTTGAATTTCAAGTTTCTTTGTAATAGATGTAGATCTTATTTTTTTTTATTTCAATTTTTTTCAGTTTTCAAGATTAGATGTAGATTTTAAATTTAATAACCAACTTTATACCACCTTAGCTAAATTAGTGTTAGAAGTTTGAAATATTGAGCCATGCCATTGATTTGATTCTCACTTTCTCCTTTTCTTTTTTAGGCTTTTCTAGTTATTTTAATTAGAATTAACCTGTCCAGAGGGAAAAAGCTCTTTTTCTCTATATACATTATAAGTTAGTGTTACAGATTAGATATGAAAAATAACATATTAGCTGTCATTTTTTTGAGTATTTAATATGTATGAGATATTGTAACAGTTTTGTTATTTTTTTAAAGATTCATGTATTTATTCTAGAGAAAGCATGCAGGGAGGGGAAGAGGCAGAGGGAGAGGGAAAGAGGGAGAGAAAAACTTTAGCAGACTCCTTGCTGAACTTGGAGTCCTATGCAGGGCTGGATCCCATGACCCTGAGATCATGACCTGAGTGGAAACCAAGAATCAGATGCTTAACTGATTGCACCACCTCAGGGGTGCCCCAATTTTGTTATTTATTTATTTTTAAAGATTTTATTTATTTATTTGACAGATCACAAGTAGGCAGAGAGGCAGGCAGAGGGAGAGGAAGAAGCAGGCTCCCTGCTGAGCAGAGAGCCGGATGTGGGACTCGGTCCCAGGACCCTGAGATCATGGCCTGAGCCGAAGGCAGAGGCTTTAACCCACTGAGCCACCCAGGCGCCCCCAATTTTGTTATTTATAAAAAATCTTTTCAATCTCTATGAAGTACAGAATCTTATTTAAGAAACCCCAGCCTTAGAAAAATTAGGTAACTCTCCATGGTAATTTAGCTAGTAATAATGCTAGGGTTTGAATTCAGGTAGTCTGGTTTCTGAGCTCACCCTCTCATTGACAGTATGTAACTTTTCTTCTTTGTATGCTCTTTTAAAGGGTCTAGGAGTCTAAGTTGAGAGGAACTAATACTTGGCTTTGATGGCTCAGTAGTACTGTCTTATGCTCAAGACCTGCCAATAATAATATTCTCTTTCTTGTAAGATACCTTTGAAGAATAGAAGATAAATGAGTTGGGTCTGTTTTCTAGAGAATAGCAAGGTCATATAAAAAATCTTTTAAAATACATTTCTGATACCCAGGACAATTTAAAAATGAAAAGATAGTATCCAAACTGCCAAGAATGTAGCATTCATAAACTATATGAAATTACTCCGTGAAACCCATCTCTACTGTAATTTTCATGGAAGGATGTAATTAAATTTTTTATGAAAAATTTGCTTCATAAATGAGATTCAGTATTGGATTATAGTGGTTTTAATTTAGTTTTATTTAAAAAATTTTTTAAATAAAAAAAAAAGCTTGGAATAAAGACTTATTTATTCCAGAAAGAGAGGTAACATTCATGAGAGTGAGTGGGGAGAAGGGTATAGGGAGACATGAGAAATTTTAGCAACTCCTTGCTGAACTTGGAGCCTGCCATAGGTCTTGATCCCACAACCCTGAGATCACAACCCAAGCCAAAACCAAGAGTCAGATGCCCAACTGACTAAGCCACCCAGGTACCTCTTAATTAATTAATTTTTTTTTTAAAGATTTTATTTATTTATTTGTCAGAGAGAGAGAGAGGGAGAGAGAGCAAGCACAGGCAGACAGAATGGCAGGCAGAGGCAGAGGGAGAAGCAGGCTCCCTGATGAGCAAGGAGCCCGATGTGGGACTCGATCCCAGGACGCTGGGATCATGACCTGAGCCGAAGGCAGCTGCTTAACCAACTGAGCCACCCAGGCGTCCCCTTAATTAATTAATTTTTTAAAGATAAGCTCTACATACAACATGGACTTGAACTCACAACCCTAAAATAAGAGTTCTATTGACTGAGCCGGCCACGTGCCCCATTAAGTTTCTTTTTTGGTTGTTTTTAAAGATTTTTATTTATTTATTTGACAGAGATCACAAGCAGGCAGACAGGCAGGCAGAGAGAAAGAGAGAGAGAGAGAAGCAGGCTCCCTGCTGAGCAGAGAGCCCGACGTGGGGCTTGATCCCAGGACCCTGAGATCATGACCCTAGCCGAAGGCAGAGGCTTAACCCCCTGAGCCACCCAGGTGCCCCTCTTTTTTGGTTGTTTTTGAGAAGATAGAATAAAGATTGTGTTTCATTTTCAGATATTAAAATTGCTTAAATGAGGATTTATAAGAAATACTTAAAGATGTTTTTTCTAAAGTGACTTTACTTCTGTGCGTTTATAGAATCATATATTTAAAAATTTTATCATTTAAAAATTGCTGAGGATGATTTGTAGGAAATACTTAATTTACGTCATTTTTTCTCCTAATGTTTTTCTGTTGATAGAGTTTCCTGGTTGACCCTTGGTTAAAAAAGAATGGGTAGTTTAGAATGCCTAGGTTTTTCCACAATATCTTTGAATGTCAATAGTGATATTGCTAATCATAGAAAAAGTGGAATAATTGAATAAAAAAGCATTTATTTCAGCTCATAAAATTTTTACATTTTTTTGTTAATACAGAATATTTTAGCTCTTGAGTAAGTAGTAAAGCTCATATTTAGGGATTTTTGTCATAATTATTGGCCTCCATAATAACAGATATTAAAAATCATTATTAGATTTGATACACTTCTTATTTTAGAATTTGCTGATATTAAATATTGTGAGGAAATGTTTATATTGAAAGAAAATCTCATAGTTGTAATTCAAAAATACTAAAATTTGGGAGTTTCTTTTTTTTTTTTTAAGAGATTTTATTTATTTATTTGATAGAGAAAGAGAGATCACAAGTAGGCAGAGAGGCAGGCTGAGAGGGAGGGGGAAGCAGGCTCCCCGCTGAGCAGAGAGCCCGATGCGGGGCTCGATCCCAGGACCCTGAGATCATGACCTGAGCTGAAGGCAGAGGCTTAACCCACTGAGCCACCCAGGCGCCCCTAAAATTTGGGAGTTACTTGAGTTTCTTTGGAATATCAAGATAATTTGTGTATCAGATTCATTTATTTCCATTGTAGGGAGTCTGAAACTTAAAAAGTATATTAGTTCAAGTATTATTTTCTTATTTGTTGCAAAGTGAATCTTGTGTAGGAGGTAGTTGTTCTGGATATAACATATAAATAGAAAGAAAAATAACAATTAGTTTATGCTCCCTTTTATCAAAGAATGCATAATAAACTCCTTAACTTCATTGTGTAAAACTGAAGCCAATTGAAACTGCACTCTATACCCATTAAACAAATACCTCATTTAAGTGGAATTAAGTAGTACTGGTCTTTTTGTGCCTTACTTTTTTCATTTAGTATAATGTGCTCGGGGTTCATCCATGTTGTAGCATGTCAGAATTTTCTTCCTTTTTTTATAATTATTTTTGAAAGATAGATTAATTAATTAGTTAATTAATAGAGTGCATGAGCAAGGGGAGTCATGGAGAGAGGGAAAAGGAGAATCTCAAGCAGACTCCTTGCTGAGCACGGAGCCCAGTGTGGACTGCATCTTACAACTCTGAGATCATGAGCTGAGCTAAAATCAAGAGTTGGATGTCCAACCAACTGAGCCACCCAGGCACCCCAGAATTTTCTTCCCTTTAAAGGTGTTCAAAATTTTGACCTTGAAAATAATATATAAAACAGAGTTCTTAGTTTCCCATCTACCCTCCACACTATCACACACACTACTACTACCAGAAAAGTAGTAGTTTTTATCTTTCTTCAGGAGTTTATAGATGCTCCATTTAGGAACTTTTGGCCTGATGACTTTAAATATTTGTCATTTGATTCAGTAACTGCTAATGGTGAGATTTTTCCAGACAATTTGGTTAGACTTTTGACCTGACTTAAAGTTTGAAGGCCTATCATATACCGTGCTCTTACTGTATGCTTGGTACCTATATAGGGAGATCTGCAGAGTCCAGTACAAGATGTATGCTCTTTGCAAATTCTAAACAAAAAAGTAACCCAGCCACCCTATTCCTCCCCACTACTCCCCAGCAACCCTCAGTTTGTTTCCTGAAATTAAGAGTCTTGGGGCACCTGGGTGGCTAAGGTCATGATCTCAGGGTCCTGGGATCGAGCCCCGCATTGGGCTCTCTGCTCAGCAGGGGCCTTCTTACCCCTACCCCTCTGCCTGCCTCTCTGCCTGCTTGTGATCCCTCTCTCTCTCTCAAATAAATAAAATCTTTAAAAAAAAAAAAAAAAGTCTCTTCTGGTTTGTCTCCCTCCTGATCCCATCTTGTTTCATTTTTTCCCTACCTACCCCCCACAACCCCCCACCCTGCCTCTAAAAGTCCTCATATCAGAGAGATCATATGATAATTGTCTCTCTCTGATTGAATTATTTCTCTCAGCATAATACCATCTAGTTCCATCCACGTCATTGCAAACGGCAAGATTTCATTTCTTTTGTTGGCTGCAGAGTATTCCGTTGTATATATATATATACGCCACATCTTCTTTATCCATTCATCTGTTGATGGACAGCTGCATTCAGGTGCATATGCCCCTTTGGACACTATATTTGTATCATTAGGATAAATACCAGTAGTGCAATTGCTGGGTCGTAGGGTAGCTCTATTTTCAACTTTTTGAGGAACCTCCATGCTGTTTTCCAGAGTGGCTGCACCAGCTTGCTTTTCCACCAGCAGTGTAGGAGGGTTCCCCTTTCTCCGCATCCTCTCCAACATCTGTCATTTCCTGAGTTGTTAATTTTAGCCATTCTGACTGGTGTGAGATGGTATCTCACTGTGGTTTTGATTTGTATTTCCCTGATGGTGAGTGATGTTGAGCACTTTTTCATGGGTATGTTGACCATTTGGATGTCTTCTTTGCAGAAATGTCTGTTCATGTCTTCTCTCCATTTGTTGATTGGATTATTTGTTCTTTGGGTATTGAGTTTGATAAGTTCTGTATAGATTTTGGATACTAGCCCTTTATCTGGAACGTCATTTACAGATATCTTCTCCCATTCTGTCAGTTATCTTTTGGTTTTATTTACGGTTTCCTTTGCTGTGCAGAAGGTTTTTATCTTAAGTCCAAAGAGTTCATTTTTCCCCTTGCTTCCCTTGCTTTTGGTTATGTTTCTAGGAAGAAGTTGTTGTGGCTGAGGTTGAAGAGGTTGCTGCCTCAAGAATTTTGATGGATTCCTATCTCACATTGAGGTCTTTCATCCCTTTTGAGTCTATTTTTATGTGTGGTATAAGGAAATAGCCCAGTTATATTTTTCTCCATGTGACTGTCCAATTTTCCCAACACCGTTTGTTGAAGAGACTTTTTTCCATTGGACATTCCTACCTGCTTTGTTGAAGATTAGTTGACCATAGAGTTGAGGGTCTTTTTCTGGGCTCTCTATTCTGTTCTGTTGATTTATGTGTCTTTTTTTGTGCCAGTACCATACTCTCTTGATGATGATGGCTTTGTAATAGAGCCTGAAATCTGGAATTTTAATGCCACCAACTTTGGCTTTCTTTTTCAACATTCCTCTGGCTATTTGGGGTCTTTTCTGGTTCCATATAAATTTTAGGATTATTTGTTCCATTTCTTTAAAAAAAATGGATGGTATTTTGATAGGGATTGCATTAAATATGTAGATTGCTTTAGGTAGCATAGACATTTTCACAATATTTGTTCTTCTAATCCATGAGCATGGAACATTTTTCCATTTCTTTGTGTCTTCCTCAATTTCTTTCATGAGTACTTTATAGTTTTCTGAGTAGAGATTCTTTGCCTCTTTGGTTAGGTTTATTCCTAGGTATCTTATTGTATTGGGTGCAACTGTAAATGGGAACAACTCTTTAATTTCTCTTTCTGTTGTCTTGCTGTTGCTGTATAGAAATGCAACTGATTTCTGTGCATTGATTTTTATATCCTGACACTTTACTGAGTTCTTGTGTGAGTTCTAGGAGTTTTGGAATGGAGTCTTTTGGGTTTTCAACATAAAGTATCATATCATCTGCAAAGAATGAGAGTTTGACTTCTTTGCCGATTCAGATGCCTTTAATTTCTTTTTGTTGTCTGATTGCTGAGGCTAGGACTTCTAGTACCATGTTGAAAAGCAGTGGCGATGGTGGACATCCCTGCCATGTTCCTGACCTTAGGGGAAAAGCTCTCAGTTCTTCCCCATTGAGGATTATATTCGCTGTGGGTTTTTCACAGATGGCTTTGATGATATTAGGTATGTACCCTCTATCCCTGCACTTTGAAGAGTTTTGATCAAGAAAGGATACTGTACTTTTTCAGATGGGTTTTCAGCATCTATTGAGAGTATCATATGGTTCTTGTTCTTTCTTTTATTAATGTGTTGTATCACATGGATTGATTTGCAGATGTTGAACCAACCTTGCAGCCCTGGAATAAATCCCACTTGTTCGTGGTGAATAATCCTTTTAATATACTGTTGGATTCTATTGGCTAGTATTTTGGTGAGAATTTTTGCATCTGTGTTCATCAAGGATATTGGTTTGTAATTCTCCTTTTTGATGGGGTCTTTGTCTGGTTTTAGGATCAAGATAATGCTGGCCTCCTAAAATGAGTTTGGCAGTTTTCCTTCCATTTCTATTTTCTGGAACAGTTTTAGGAGAATAGGAATTAGTTCTTTAAGTGTTTGGTAGAATTCCCCTGGGAAGCTTTCTGGCCCTGGTCTCTTGTTTGTTGGGAGATTTTTGATGACTGCTCCAATCTCCTTACTGTTTGTGGTCTGTTCAGGTTTTTTGTTTTCCTGGTTCGGTTTTGATGGTTTATACCTGTCTAGGAGTGCACCCATTTCTTCCAGATTGTCAAATTTGCTGGCATATAGTTGCTCATAATATGTTCTTATAATTGTTTGTATTTCTTTGGTGTTGGTTGTAATCTCTCCTCTTTCATTCATGATTTTATTTATTTGGGTCCTTTCTCTTTTCTTTTTGTTAAGTTTGGCCAGGGGTTTGTCAATCTTATTAATTCTTTCAAAGAACTAGCTCCTAGTTTCATTGATTTGTTCTACTGTTTTTTTTGGTTTCTATTTCATTGATTTCTGCTCTGCTCTTTATTATTTTTCTTCTCCTGTTGGGTTTAGGCTTTCTTTGCTGTTCTTTCTCCAGCTCCTTTAGGTGTAGGGTTAGGTTGTGTACTTGAGACCTTTCTTCTTTGTTGAGAAGGGCTTGTATGGCTATATACTTTCCTCTCAGGACCACCTTTGCTGGGTCCCACAGATTTTGAACAGTTGTGTTTTCATATTCATTTGTTACCATGAATTTTTAAAATTTTTCTTTAATTTCCTGGTTGACCCATTCATTCTTTAGTAGGGTGCTCTTTAGCCTCCATGTATTTGAGTTCTTTCCAACTTTGCTCTTGTGATGGAGTTCTAGTTTCAAAGCATTGTGGTCTGAAAATATCCAGGGAATTATCCTAGTCTTTTAGTACCTGTTGAGACCTGATTTATGACCCAGGGTGTGATCTGTTCTGGAGAACATTCCATGGGCACTAGAGAATAATGTGTATTCTGTTGCTTTGGGATGAAATGTTCTGAATATATCTGTGATGTCCATCTGGTCCAATGTGTCATTTAAAGCCCTTATTTTCTTGTTGATCTTTTGCTTAGATGATCTGTCCATTTCAGTGAGGGGGGTGTTGACGTCCCCTACTATTACTGTATTATTGTCAATGTGTTTCTTTGATTTTGTTATTAATTGGTTTATATAGTTGGCTGCTCCCATGTTAGGGGCATAGATATTTAAAATTGTTAGATCTTCTTGTTGGACAGAGCCTTTGAGTATGATATAGTGTCCTTCCTCATCTCTTCTTATAGTCTTATGTAAAATCTAATTTATCTGATATAAGGATTGCCACCCTAGCTTTCTTTTGATGTCCATTAGCGTGGTAAATTGTTTTCCACCTCCTCACTTTAAATCTGGAGGTGTCTTTGGGTCTAAAATGAGTTTCTTGCAGACAGTATATTGATGGGTTTTGTTTCCTTATCCATTCTGATACCCTGTTTCTTTTGAATGGGGCATTTAGCCCATTTACATTCAGGGTAACTATGGAAAGATATGAATTTCATGCCATTATATTGCCTGTAAGGTGACTGTTACTGTATTTTGTTTCTGTTCCTTTCTGATCTCCTACTTTTAGTCTCTCTCTTTGCTTAGAGGACCCCTTTCAATATTTCCTGTAGGGTTGGTTTGGCATTTACAAATTCTTTTAATTTTTGTTTGTCCTGGTATCTTTTTATCTCTCCTTCTATGTTCGGTGATAGCCCACCTGGATATAGTATTCTTGGCTACATATTTTTCTCATTTAGTCCTCTGAATGTATCATGCCAGTTCTTTCAGGCTTGCTGGGTCTCTTTGGGTAAGTCTGCTGCCAATCTAATAGTTCTACCATTTTATGTTACAGACTTCTTGTCCCAAGCTGCTTTCAGGATTTTCTCTTTCTCACTAAGACTAGTAAGTTTTACTATTAGATGATGGGGTGTGGACCTTTTTTTATTGATTTTGAGGAGGGTTCTCTGTGCCTCCTGGATTTTGATGCTTGTTCCCTTTGCCATATTATGGAGATTCTCTATTATAATATGCTCCAATATATCTTCTGCCCCTTTCTCTCTTTCTTCTTCTTCTGGAATCCCAAGTATTCTAATATTGTTTCGTCTTATGGTATCACTTATCTCTCGAATTCTCCCCTCGTGGTCCAGTAGTTGTTTATTCCCTATCATTTGGTCTTCTGTATCACTAATTATCTCTTCTGCCTCATTTATCCTAGCAGTAAGAGCCTCCGTTCTTGATTGCTCCTCATTAAGTCCTTTTTTGATTTCAGTTTGGTTAGATTTTAGTTCTTCTATTTCTCCAGAAAGGGCTTTTATTTCTCCAGACGGGTTTCTCTAATATCCTCCATGCCTTTTTTTGAGTCCAGGTAGCACCTTGGGAGTCGTCATTTTGAACTCTAGATCTGACATATTACCAATGTATTATTAGGTCCTTAGCCATTGGTACTGCTCTTGTTCTTTTCTTTGTGGTGAGGTTTTCTGCCTTTTCATTTTTATCCAGATAAGTATATATGAATGAGAGAATAAAATACTAAAAGGGTGGCAAAGCCCCCAGAAAAATGTATGCTAACCAAATCAGAAGAGCCCCTAACCGGGGGGAAAAGAAAGAGGGTAAAAAGAAATTTAAGAAAATAAATATATGTATATATTAGACTGGTGAATAGAACAGAGCTGCCCACTTGATTTTGGGTGTATTTTAGTCTCTTAGAAGAAACTGCCTCCCAAAATTTAAAAAAAAGAAAAACATTATATACAAAAATAAGGGCAAACACGATGGAATATGACTGTAAAGATGAATATTTAAAACAAATTCTAAAAAGGGAATTGATAATATAAGTTGGTTGGAAAAAGAAAGAATAAAAAAAGGTGGCAGCGGGGAGAGACTGCTCAGGCTGGAGACTAGAACAAAGCCCTGTGCTAGATTTAGGGTATACTTTGACCTGTTGGAAGAAATTTTATCCCAAAATATTTTAGGAAAAAAAAAAAGTCTTTATATGTATACAGAAAATAAGGTTAAATACAATGAAGGATAAAATATGACTATAATAATGAAGGTTTAAAAGTTTTTTTCTCTTTAGAAAGGTATTGTTAAGATAAACTAGTTAAAAAGTGTTAAAAGAGGAAAGAGGAAACATTAAAAAAATTAGGATAAGAAAAAAAATAAAATTAAAAAAATTTAATTTAACTTTGGAAGACTAAAGGATCATGAGGAGAAAGCAATGAATTCAATGCATTGCTTTCCCCTATCTCTGGAGTTCCTCTTTGATTGATGAGCTTGGTCTTGGCTGGATGTTCTTGCTGATCTTCTGGGGGAGGGGCCTGATGTAAAGATTCTCAAATGTCTTTGCCCAAGGTGGAATTGCACCACACTTGCCAGGGGCCAGGCTAAGAAATGTGCTTGAGTTCGCTCTGGGGAGTTTTTGTTCCCTAGAGCTCTGGAGGACGGGAATGAAAATGGTGGGCCTCCCAGTCACTGGCCCAGAGGAGCCGAGAGCTTGGGGCCCCACTCCACAGTGCCCTCCCAGTCACTGGCCCAGAGGAGCCGAGAGCTTGGGGCCCCACTCCACAGTGCACCCTCCCAGTCACTGGCCCAGAGGAGCAGAGAGCTTGGGGCCCCACTCCACAGTGCACCCTCCCAGTCACTGGCCCAGAGGAGCCGAGAGCTTGGGGCCCCACTCCACAGTGCACCCTCAGAGAAAAGCAGTCAATCTTTCTCGTCTCCCTGGTCTCTGGCCACCCTCTGTGCTCACCTGGCCTGTGACCCAGCATTTGTCTCTGGCGCACAGCCCGGTTTGGAGTCTCTAAACCCAGCAGATTTCTGCCTCCAGAGGAGGAAGGTGAGTCTCCCTGGATCTGCCAGTTGTGGTGTCCCTGCTCAAAGAGCAGTGGCCCGCCTGTGCTGCAGATCACGGTTTAAGGTAACCCTGATGTGAGAGCTCACTTCTCGGCTCTGTCTCTGTAGTCGGCTTCTCCGCTCCGATACCTGGGAGCTCTGCCACACTCAGACACCCCTGATCTTTCAGTGATTCTGCGGGGCCGAGACCACACTGTCCCTGGGAGGAATCCATCCCCGCTTAGCCTCTGGAGCGATGTCCCTCAGTGGAGCAGACTTCTAAAAGTTCAGATTTTGTGCTCTGCTGTGCCACTGCTTGCCGGGATCTGGTTCTTCCCCCTGTAGTCTATCTTCCTGTCATTTCAGATTCACTTCTTGCACATCCTACCTTTTAGAAAGTGGTCGATTTTCTGTTCCTAGAATTGCTGCTCGTCTTCTCTTCGTTCTCCTGTTGAGTTTTTAAGTGTCCGGAATGGTTTGATAACTATCTAGCTGAACTCCTGCGACCTGATGTCATTTCAGTCCACTACTCCTCCGTCATCTTGCCTCTCTCTCCTCCCTTCTGTCTTTACATGTTTAATGAACATAATGATTATACTGTATCTAATGAGAATTTTTAAATTTGTTTTTATTCCTACATGGTGATTTTCGTAACAAATGATACTTAGCCTCAGATTACAAAATAAGTTAGCTAAGTAGTGCTTAGTTTTAAGATTTTTATACAAAAAAGGATATTTAACTTTATCATTAGAGTCTCTTAATTTTTACTTTAGCTACTTATTGAGAAAACTTTTTGTTACCTCACATTATTTATTTATTACTAAATATAGTTGACATACACATTGGGTGGAACATACTTTTGATTAGTTTTTTGTGTTCTTTTATTCATGTAAATGGGTTAAAATTTTTTTATTCAATTTTACTTTTATGATCTAGTTCTAATACTGAATTTTGAACTCTCATAAGTTATGTTTTATTTAGATAAAATCATTTTAAACTAGTAATCTAAAAAAATACAGCTTGTTTGAAATAATACATGTATATAACCAAAAAAATTCAGATTGTGCATAAGAGTATACAATGAAATGGATATTTATAACATTCTTATTATCTAAGCCTGGCAAAGGTTGGCAGCTTTCTTTCACTTAGTCTCAGCCTACTGAGTATACAGATGTCTTTTGTTTGCTTGGAACCCAACTCAGCAGTAGTGAGTGAGGGGGAACTGGTGATGATTGCCAACAGTACCTCACATTTCATGTCACCCTTTATGTAATCATAAATTTAGATGACATGTGGTGGCAATACCTGAAAGGAACATGATTCTAGAAGTCAAAGTTTTATTTTTATCAGTAGTGGGTGGTTTATTTATTTATTTATTTATTTATTTTTTACTACAGTGGGTGCGAATTTTTCTGGTAGCTGATACAAGCAGTTACAGTGTATTAAGAACTTTGCTGAAGCATTCCAGGGAAAAAGTATTCTGAAATGAGAATAGATAAAAGTTATTTTGTTTTGTTAATGGATTTTGGAGCAATCTTTTAGTAAGGCCACATTTATTTTAAGTTTTGCATGCCAACTAAAATGGCTTCATTTCCATATAAGTTGCTAATCCTTAATATATATTATATATATACACATAATGTTTTCTTTGGTATGACTCAAATGATAAATCTTCATTATGTAATATTTTAAGTTGATATAAATGGGTACTATTTTTAGAGTGTTATTTTTAAAGCAAAAAGATGAGCCAGAATGTTAATCTTTAACACGTATAGTGTATAAAAACTTGAAGTGCCAGATGAAAGGATGTAGTAGCAACCATGGAATCTCAACATGTTAATTAGTTCAACTTCTTTACACATAAATATAATTTAGTTTTTGTTCCTGAGTGATTTCAAGACTATCTGCATTTTCCTTTTAGGGTGGTTCTGTAATTATGATCTCGTAAAATGTTGGAAATCACAATGGTTGCTTAAAATGAACATGCAGCAAAAAGGATTCAAGAATGCTTTTATAAAGAGCTCTATTGTTAGCACAATTTTGCTTGTGGTTCCTGTCTTTTAGGGGAAGCTGTAATGCCTAAAAGTTGCCAGGACTTCATTAAGCTAATGTTGGGTCATAGCCAGACATTCAATTGGTCAAGACCCCAGCCTTCTCTGAGACCCAAGAGGTTCAGGAAAAGGAGTAAGGTCGGAGTGGGAGGTGGAATAAATTGACTTTTTTTACATAGTAATTTATGTATTTATTGTGTAAGAAGGGGTTAGCAGACTTTTGGAATTAATTTGCCTTAAAGCCTTCTAAACCTTTTTGTATAGTAGCATTCCTAGTATTGGCCTTTCCATATTTTCAGTTAATCAGAAGCAATATTGAAAGCAAGACTTGAATTTTTTCTTGTTTAGTTTTGAACAAAGTAGTACTTTTTTTTTTTTTAAAGACTTTATTTATTTATTTGAGAGAGAGAGCAAGTGAGCAAGAGAGAGAACACAAGCCAGGGGGAGAGGAAGAAGGAGAAGCAGACTCCCCGCTGAGCTGGGAGCTTGATGCTGGGTTTGATCCCAGGACCCTGAGATCATGACCTGAACCAAAGGCAGACACTTAACCAACTGAGCCACCCAAGTGCCACAGCAATACTTATTTTTGAAAATTTACATTAGAAATGTCATTAGAATGACACCTCCATGAAGTTAATGTTCAACTCATTTTAAGAAAGCAAAATTATAACTATCATCTTATTTGTTCAGATTCTTTAGATTTTATTTATTTTTAAAAAGATTTATTTACTAGAAAAAGAATGAGTGGGGTTAGGGGCAGAGGGAGTGGGAGAAGTGGACTCCCCATTGAGTACAGAGTCTGTCATGAGGCTTGATCCCAGTACCCCAAGGTCATGACCTGAGCCAACATCAGACACACTTAACTCACTGACCACTCAGCAGCCCCTTGATTCTTTAGATTTTATAGTTTTGTTTTAATTTTTGTTTATTTATTTAAGATTTTATTAATTTATTTGACAGAGAAAAGAGCACAAGCAGAGAGAGCAGCAGGCTCCCCGTTGAGCATGGAACCCAATGCAGGACTTGATTCCAGGACCCTGGGATCATGACCTGAGCCAAAAGCAGACTTTTTCTTTTTCTTTTTCTTTTCTTTTCTCTTTCTTTTTTATTTTTTATTTTTATTTTTTTAAGATTTTTTTTATTTAAATTATTTAAAATTTAAATTTAAATTATTTAAATTTTATATTTTATTTTTATTCTTATTTTTGAGAGGGAGAGAGTGCAAGCAAGAGCACAAGAACAGGGGGAGGGAGAAGCAGACTCACTCCTGAGCAGGGAGCCTGATGCAGGCTCTCTCCTAGGATGCTGGGATCGTGACCTGAGCTGAAGGCAGACGCTTTCCGCACTGAGTCACCCAGGAGCCCCTAAAGCAGACTTTTAACTGACTGAGCCACCCAGGTGTCCCTATAGTTTTGTTTCTAAAGAGTAATTGTTTTTTTTAAAGATTTTATTATTTTAAGAGAGAGAGCGAGTGTGCATGACAGGGGAAAGGGCAGAGGGAGAAGTGGGAGAAGCAGACTCCCCACTGAGCCGGCAGCATGATGCGGGACTCAGTCCCAGGATTCCTGGGATCGTGACCTGAGCTGAAGGCAGATACTTAACCAACTGAGTCACACAGGCATCCCAGTAATTTTTTTTTTTAAGATTTTATTTTTAAGTAATCTCTACTGAATGTGGGGCTTGAACGCACAACCCCAAGGTCAAGAGTCACCTGCTTCGCCAACTGAGTAGCTGAGTGGCCAGCCAGGTGCCCCTAAAAAGAGTTTGGAGCCTGTTGTTCATTTCACTTACTCTCTATATATGTGGATGTACACTTGTTTAAGAGTGAGATATTAAGGGCCTTAACTTTATATTTTTTACATTTCTATAGTACTTGAATTTTATTATGCCAGCTTTATAAGTCTTAAAATTATTGTGATTAGAAATAGTTTAAAACCTAGTAAAATGACTTATTTAAAAATCACTTCAGAGATGAAATTTTGTCTTTCACCAGATATATGGATTTATAAGTGACTCTGCAGTAGAGATGATCATTATTTATTTAACAGATGAATAATTAATGAACACCAGATATTGGTGATATAGTCGTAAACTAGAGAAATGTATTCCTTTTCAGAGTTCAAAGGATCAAGAATTTTAATTTTCTTCAAAAAATATTTGTGCATGTAAGACTATTTCACTTAAATGCTGTGTTAGAAAACACTTGAACTTTCTGATTTTTAACATCTTTAAAAGTAGATATGAATAATTTAAAGTAGACATTGCAAAAAAAGTCGGCATTCTATCTGGTGTTTTCATATATATAATACATTTGTTCCACTAGTGTTTATTCAGTGGATCAGAAAAAAAAGAGAAAGTATGTAGATGAGCACTTGAACAAGAGAAAGATTTCATTGAAGTAGAATCTGTATTTAATACTGATTTATTTATTTTTTTAAGATTTTATTTATTTGAGAGAGTGAGAGAGAGAGAAAGTGAAAGGGGGTAGGGGCGGAGGGAGAAGGCTGATCAGGAAGCCGCCCAATATGGGACTCCATCCTGACCCCAGGATCATGACCCGAGCCAAAGGCAGCTGCTTAACCAACTGAGCCACCCAGGCACCCCAGTACTGATTTATACATCAATTTGGTGGCTCTCAAAATGTGGTTTTTGAACACTTGGGGAGTCCCTCTGACCCTATCAGTGGATTGTGAAGTCAAACATATTTTCATAATAGTTCTAAGATGTTTTTTGCATTTCTCACTGAGTTGATACTTGCACTAATGGTGCAAAAGTAGTAGTGTGTAGAACTGCTAGCTCTTAGCACAAGTCAAGGTGGTGGCACTGAACTGTACTAGTTTTCATTTTGATCTTCACTAAGAGCTTGCTTTAAAAAGTTTCAGGGTGCCTGGGTGGCTCAGTATTGGACTCTTGATTTCAGCTGAGGTCATGATCTCAGGGTTCTGAGATTGAGTCCTGAGTCAGGCTCCTTGCTCAGCTGGGGGTCTGCTTCTCTCCCTGTCCTCCTGTCCCTTCTCCTGCTCATGCATGCATGCATTTTTCTGTCCAATAAATAAATAAATCTTTTTTTTTTCAAAGATTTTATTTATTTATTTGTCAGAGAGAGAGAGAGCGAGCGCAGGCAGAGGCAGAGGGAGAAGCAGGCTCCCCGATGAGCAAGGAGCCAGATGTGGGACTCGATTCCAGGACGCTGGGATCATGACCTGAGCCGAAGGCAGCTGCTCAACCAACTGAGCCACCCAGGTGTCCCTAAATCTTTTTTTTTTAAAGGCAGTTTCAGGGGCACCTGGGATGCTCAGTGGTTTAAAGCCTCTGCCTTCGGCTCAGGTCATGATCCCAGGGTCCTGGGATCGAGCCCCGCATCGGGCTCTCTGCTCACCGGGGAGCCTGCTTCCTCCTCTCTCTCTCTGCCTGCCTCTCTGCTTACTTGTGATCTCTGTCTGTCAAATAAATAAATAAAATCTTAAAAAAAAAGGCAGTTTCATTTAAGACTCTCCTTAGCTGAAGTAGTAAAGGTTATTAATTTTAGTAACACTAATCTTTTGAGTAATTGTCTTTTTAAATATTTTATGTGACAAAATGAGAAGTACAGGTATTTCTACTGATGATTGTCTTTCGCCAAAGTACTTGTGTAGTTGAATTGATAGCAGAACGAGCTGCCTTTTCATGGAGCACCATTTTAATTTTAAAGAACAACTGACAAGGAAACTATGGTTATTGAGATTTTGGCAGACATTTTCTTGAAAATGAGTGAATCTTGTCATTTCAAGAAAATCAGCTGATAGAACTTATTGCTAGTAATAAAATTTGAGCTTTTAAAGTGAAAAACAGAATTTTGGAAAACTTATATTCCTTTTTAGGAGGTTGATTTAAAGACTTCTCTAATGAGACCAGTGGTGTTATTAACAAACGTGATTTTTTTTTTTTTTTTTTGGATAATGTATAATGACATGTGTCAACCTTTGAAAGAGCTACATAAGTCAGTGAATCAGTATTTTCCAAGAGGACAATGTATTGTTATAAAATTCTGCATAAGTAAAAGATCATTTTAAAGGGCAAGCTAGATCAATGGATTTTAAGCATCAATATGTTTTCTGATTCCACTTTGTAACTCTTAAGAAATTGTTACTTGTTGGATTTTGGTGTAGTATCAAAAGACAGTATCCAGAGGCACCTGGCTGGCTCAGTCAAAGGAGTGTGGTGTAATCAGTCCCCACGTTGGGTATAGAGATTACTAAAAAAAATAAATAAATAAAAAAAATAGAGAGTATCCATAGTTCTCTGAAAAGCTTTTAAAATACTCCTCCCTTTTCCAACTGCGTATCTGTGTGAAGCTGAATTTTCTTCCATTCAACAAAAATAACATATCAAAACACACTGAATGCAGAAACAGGTATGAGAATCTAGTTGTCTTCTGTTAAGGCAAATATTCAAGGTTTTCAGAATGAAAAAAAGTGCCAGTCTTCAATAAATTTTTAAAATTTTGGAAATGGAGTTATTTTTCATAAAATAAATATAAATATTTTAAATATTAAAAGTAATGAATTAATTTAAATTGCAAATGTTTTAATATTGATAGAGGTATGACCCATAATATAGTAATTCTTTGGGGTACTCAAAGAGGTTCTGAGACACAAAAGTTTGAGAGCCAAACTAAAGCTTTTTGTGCTGAGGTTAGATAAAGGGGATTGTCTTATTAAAGGTTTTGAGCTGCTTTAATGTAAAATTGTGCTCAAAAAGAACTTTGAATAGTTATGGATTGTTTTAGTGGCCATGTGATTATAATTTGACATGATTAGATTGAATGGCTCAGGAGAGTATTTTACTTAGTCTTGGTTTGTTTCTGTCTCTTTTGGCATACCCAGTTTAAGATAAAACAGCTCCTAGATGTTTGAAAACTCTTAAAAATTCATAATATTTTAAATTTTATGCTAAGACTGGGGGGGGAGGGAGTTATATTTTTTTATAGCTTGCCAAGTTGCATGGATAAAGTCCTTGGTTATGGAAATGAACAGAACTGCCTTTGTTCTCAGGAGGTTCACAGTTTTGCAGAAGAGCCTGATGTGTAACCAGGTGTAATGTAGATAGATGAATGATGAGAACTGGGATCCAATCTCCTTGAGAGTAATGATCTTATCAGTTAAGAATGATGGGAGACCTGTGGGGCACCTGGGTGGCTCAGTCAGTTAAACGTCTGCCTTCGGCTCAGGTCATGATTCTGGGGTCCTGGGGTTGAGCCCCACACTGGCTCCCTGATGGGCGGGAAGCCTGCTTCTCCCTCTCCTGCTCCTCCTGCTTGTGTTCCCTCTCTGGCCGTGTCTGTCTGTCAAGTAAATAAAAAAATCTTGAAAAAAAGAAAGATTTTATTTATTTATTAGAGAGAGAGAGGGAGAGAGCGTACAAGCATGGGGAGGGGCAGGGAAGAAGCAGACTCCCCGCTGAACAGGGAGCCCTATTTGGGGCTCACCCACATATTTATATGTTGAAGTCCTGACCCCTTTACCTCAGAATGTTGCCTTATTTGGGAATAGGTCCGTGGAAGTATAATTAGTAAGATGAAATCACGGTAGAGTAAGGTGATCCCCTATTCCAACAGGCCTGGTGTCCTTATAAAAAGGGGAATTTTGAACACAGACTTAGGCACAAGGAGAGCACCATGTGAAGATGAAGGTAGCAATCTGTAAACCATGGAATGCTAAAGATTGCCAGGAAATCACACTAAGAGAGACATGGAACAAATATTCCCCTTCATAGTGTTTAGAAGGAACCAACCCTGCTGACACCTTGATCTCAGATTTTTAGCCTCCAGAACTGAGAGACAATAAGTTTCTGTTGCTTAAGCCACCCAATTTGTGGGACTTTTGTTTCAGCATTCTTAGCAAACTATTGCAGATCTTCTGGCCTGGGTTGTAGTTTTCACGTTAGCTTTCGAACGTTGGCCTGGGCTAGTTTTCATATGATATCTTATACTGTATTTCCTTGATACTTTTTCAGTGTCATAAAATTCAGAACATTTTGCTTAGGAAAGATCCAAAGTAGAATTTAATTTGGTTTAACAAATCTGTAAACTGTTTTCGATTAATTTATTGTGATGTATTGAGCAAGTAAATATGTTAGAGCCAAAAGATCTGGATTTGCATTCCTACTGTGTGAGTTTGGTAAGTCATGTAACTTATTTTATTTTTTTCAAGATTTAATTTATTTATTTGACAGAGAGTGAGGGATCACAAGTAGGCAGAGAGGCAGGCAGAGAGAGAGAGAGGGAAGCAGGCTTCCTGCTGAGCAGAGAGCCCAAACAGGGCTTGATCCCAGGACCCTGAGATCATGACCTGAGCTGAAGGCAGAGGCTTTAACCCACTGAGCCATCCAGGTGCCCCTCATGTAACTTTTTTAGATCTTAGTTTTATTCTTTTAAAATAAGTAGTTGACTCCAGGAACTTTCTCCTTTTCAGAGGCCCCCCATCTTCACCCTAGGTAGTCTGTCCCTGTCCCAAGCTTGTGATGGGTGAGGGGAACTTTGTTGGGAATAAACTTCACTCTCTGGAAAATAAAATAAAATAAGTAGTTGAATTTGAAGACCCTTTCTAACTGTTAAAGATACTCACACCTATTTAACTTGATAAATTATTTGGGTAGTATTTTAGCTTGGGAATTGAACTGATACGCTTTAATGTTTTTGTTTTTACATGGCTAAGGCATGTATTTCATAGAACTGCTTATGGAAATATATTTCATAGAACTTGACTTTTGGTCAAAATTTTTATTATAAAATAGTACTAATTAAGTAGAAAAAGGCTATTACGATTCGAACTGTATCAAAAGCTGTCGCTTTCCCTGCCTATCTTTTATCATGTCAGACTATGTCTGGATACTTAACTGAATTCTATTTAAAGCATTAGTTCCCAGATTTTTATTATGCCATAAATTGGACACTAATGAGGTTTTGTTGTCCTGAAACCTGAAGAGAAAACCAGATACAGTAGTTAGTACTGTTTAGCTGTTCTGTCATTTCCTCTGCTATCATGTTTTATTCATTCATTAAAAGTCCAGACATGGAAAGGTTGAGTGCTGGCAGGGTACTACATAATTGTGGGACCTAGGGCATAATGACAGTGTGGGCCTTTTTGTTCAAAAAGCAGGAAAAAAGTGATGTTAAAGATACTAAAATATAGGCAGCTCTTCTATCCACAGGTCCAGTCCCCATGCTTTGATAAAACCACCTTTTTGTGCCAAAAGAAAATAAAAGATGCTAAAATATACAGGTTTTCCCTTTCTTTGGCAGTCTTTTTTTTTTTTTTTTGACTTGTCATAAGGTATTTTTATTTATCATTTAATATCATTCTAATTAAAGAGTAATTTAAAATTTAAACCGTTGGTTTGACTTTTACCATTCATTTTTATATTGCACAATGCCCATCTAAGATGCAAACATAGAGGTGCCTGGCTGGCTCAGTCCGAAGAGCGTGTAACTCTTTATCTTGGGCTTGTGGGTTTGAGCCCTATTTTGTGTGTAGAGATTACTTAAATAAATAAAAACTTTTAAAAATAAAATTAAATACGAATATAAGAATATTAACTCATTTGTGCAAATACTGAAATTACACAGTAATATTTTGTAGCTCTGTATGTGTAGTTTGTTTTAGAACAGTAGAAGCACTGTATAAAGCTAACTCAGTTGTTTTTATTTTTCTTTTTAATACATGCATATTCTTCCAACGTTCTGCCTTTGGCTTATTGATGAATAAGGAAGGACTGAGAGGAAAAGGCATTATGGGTTTCCCTTTCTTTACCTTTCCTTCTGTGTCATCAAATTCAGTATAAGTGGTTGTCTAAGATGAGCAAATAGTAGGAGTAAGAAAGGATATGATAGGGTTTTTTGCTTGTTCATGTTTCATACTGCCTTCTGGGTTCCAAGTAAGTTGTGACCTCTTGGGGCTGTAAGCACCCCCTTCCCCAGATGAGAATTAACATAATTTTCTTTGTATTCTGTGGCTGGGGAAGAGACTATTATTTTTCACAGAATTCTTGCTAGTCCTCTTGTAGATCATGTCGGAAGGTTCTCAGGTTGTGACCAATGAGTTAAGGAAATTTATTATATGCTATTAGCCATTTGTATAGAATTAAGTTATTTAATACGAATTTAAGAACCAGGCCAGAACAGGTGTCTAACTGTTCTGTTTTCTGGGACATGAACGTCGTTTCCTGAGTGTGGAATACTTTTAGCAAATCAAAATTGCTTTCTAGGTACACCTAACTAATCTATTATGGTTGGACCCTGGTTTTAAGGGGAAACCATACGAAGTTGAGCATCAATGAATAAATAAACCTTTGTGCCAGAGATTGGCAAACTTTTTGGGTTGTGGTGTCATTCCACCTTGGAGTTAGGCACATGTGAGAAGTTGTGGTGGTTAATTTACATGTATCACCCTATCACTATTGTGCCCTGGTAGAGATGGCAAAAATAGTCTAATAAACTTGAAACTATGGTGATGCTGTAATCAATATTAGTAGTGGCTGAGTTCTGGGTTAGTATACCTGAGCAGTCTGTTCGGGCATCATTCTCCATGCTTATATTTGTTCTGTCCATTTGGGGCATCTTGTTGGTTGTTATAAATATTGGTGGATCTAGTTCAGTTACTTCTCCTTAATAATGTATGCATACTGTATTTTGCATAAATATTATGCCCTGGAGTTGTGTAATTAGTGCCTTTTTTTTTTTTTTTTTAAAGTAGGCTTTATGCCCAGTGTGGGGCTTGAACTCATGATCCCAAGATCCAATTGTATGTTCTACTGACTGAGCTGGCCAGGTGCCCATAGTGGGTTTTTTTTTTTTAAAGAGGTTCTTTTAACTTGGAATTTAATAAAGAAAACATAGAAGGTTGATTAAGAAAAATTGAATCTACTTATTGTATAAAAATAATGTACAACTCTTGAATATAATCACATATGGGATGATGAGTTAAATGCGCAGATAAAATGGCTTGGACTTGATGTTCAGAAGTTTGTGGATTATCTTATATAAAACATTTGTTAAGTGCTTTTTAAAAACTTTGCAGTTTGCGGGCACTTGGATGGCTTGTTTGATTAAGCATCTGTCTTCAGCTCAGGTTATAATCCAGTGTCCTGGGATCCAGTGTCTGGCTCCCCACTCAGTGAGGAGTCTGCTACTCCCTCTGCCCCTCCACCTCCTCCTGCTTGTATGCACACAAAAGCTGCCTTTTTTTTTTTTTTTTTTAAGATTTTATTTATTTGAGAGAGAGCGTGAAAGTGAGCAGGGGGGAGGAACATGGGGAAGAGAGGGACGGGGAAAGAATCCCAAGCAGACTCTCTGCTAAGCATGGAGCCCCACACATGCTCTACCTCACAACCCTGAGATGGTGACCTGAGCCAAAACCAAGAGTCAGGCGCTTAGCTGACTGAGCCACCCAGGTGCCCCTAAAAACTTTGCACTTTTACGTGGCAGAATAATTTAATATGCTCGTTTCCTTATAGAAACCATGTATCTATGGTTGCTACTTAGCTCTATCAAATATCCACCCATATGCATCAGTTGGTTAAATTACTTCTTACAAAAAAATTGGTCTTGATAAGTTTTTGCTGTAAGGTTTTCATTATCATCAGTTGTTGATTGTACTGGCACAATAGTATATAAAATCTAGGGAGGAAACAAATGAATGAGAACCATAGCAGTTAATGGGTCTTCCTCAAAGCTGTCATTTAGAGATTAATGTATGTAAAGCACTTAGCACTATGCCCAGCACAGAGGATGCTTCCAACAAGTGTTTTTAAAATACATATAAATTTAGATTCTTGTAAGCGTTAGTATTAATTATAGTAAAGATTTTTCAGTCACTGTAATCAGTCTTCTATCTTTGAGATTTGAAAGCAGCAGGAAATAGGGCGTAGGACCTACACGGAAACAGGAAGTCAGCCCATATTTTTATTTCACATTCCACTTGAACTATCTTAGAAACACAGGGTAAAGCATCAAACAACGGTTGTATAAGTTTTTGTTTTTGTTTTTGTTTTTCCTTTTTACCTGTCTCTTTATCTACTTTGTATTACTTTTTCATTTTAGTTTATTGGGGTGGAGTGTCCTATGTCTGGACGTGTCTGGAATGTCTTGAATGGATTCCTTAATATGGAACATTGTGAATGTTTCTTTGTCAAAGAGATAATGACTTTTGTTCCCGATCCCATTCATTTGTCAAAGAAACTAAATAAAGTACTCTTCTTATATGTTCATTAAAACAGGTTTGTGATTCCAAAAATAAATAAATCATTAAGATCAAATAGAATGTGGAAAGAACTCAATCAGGTATATAAATAATAACAAATGAACCTAATTGTATTATAAATGAATAATATACTGAAGGGGTGAAGAGAAAAAGAATTAGTCTAAACTCTGAAAAACCATAAAAGACAGAAAATATTATACACAATATTGTACTGTAATAGAGGCATGGGTTAGTATTTCTGAATTTTTCTTAGCAAAGAATTTATTTTTTTATTTTTTATTTTTTTAAAGATTTTATTTATTTATTTGACAGAGATCACAAGTAGGCAGAGAGGCAGGCAGAGAGAGGAGGAAGCAGGCTCCCTGCTGAGCAGAGAGCTCAATGCGGGGCTCGATCCCAGGACCCTGAGATCATGACCTGAGCCGAAGGCAGAGGCTTTAACCCACTGAACCACCCAGGCGCCCTAGCAATTCTACTTTAAATGTATACTTGTATTGAACAAATAAGTAAAAACATTGTGGGTAATGACAACTAGGCTCTTAACTCTCCATGGAGAGGTCCTGGAAGTAATGATGCTATAGTAACAATCTGTTGCCCCGATCTTGGTTTCTAAATAACACTCTTCAATAAATGGAACTCTGAAATGATTGATTCCAGGACTGGAGCAGGGAAATCAAGAGGAACTTGAAACATTTAATGGTACCAGGAGGTGCTCAAAAAATGATGATGGATATGTTGGAAAGGTATAGCCTGCTTGAAGTCATTTCTACTGTCCAGAGCTGGGACAAAATAAATAATAATAGTATTGGATTAGAATCCAAAGAATAAAATAAATGTCTATGAGTCCATACTAACGTAAACAAGGGAAAAGGGACACCTTTTTAAATTTACTTTTTCAGGGGTACCTGGGTGGCTCAGTGGGTTGAGGCCTCTGCTTTTGGCTCGGATCATGATCTCAGGGTCCTGGGATAGAGCCCTGCATAGGGCTCTCTGCTTGGCAGGGAGCCTGCTTCCCCCCTCTCTCTCTCTCTGTCTGCCTCTCTGCCTACTTGTGATGTCTGTCTGTCAAAAAAATAAATAAAATCTTTAAAAAGAAAATTTACTTTTTCAGTTAATAAATTGTATTTTATTTTATTTTATTTTTTTAAAAGATTTATTTATTTATTTATTTGACAGACAGAGATCACAAGCAGGCAGAGAGGCAGGCAGAGAGAGAGGTGGAGGCAGGCTCCCTGCGGAGCAGAGAGCCTGATGTGGGGCTCCATCCCAGGACCCTGGGATTATGACCTGAGCTGAAGGCAGAGGCTTAACCCACTGAGCCACCCAGGTGCCCCAATAAATTGTATTTTAGAGTGGATTATTTCACAGCAACATTTTTACAGTAGAATTCCAGTTAATGAGTGAGGGAATAAAAAACCATCACTAGGCAAGTATCAGGCAGGTTCTTGTTGCAGGTAAGAATCAATCATTGGATGTTAAAATTAGTGGGTGAGAGTATGGTGAGAAACAGGATATTTATATAGTCTCAAAGTATCTTCCCCACAAGATAATTTTTAATTACAAAGAGAAACCATAATTACAGTGGAGAAACCTGAAGACACCACCCTCACAGACACATTAACATCTCATATGCTTTCTGGTAAGATATACTGAGAAGGACATAGCATCACCTCTGTGGTATTCTTGCCAGAAAAGCTTAATCTCAATTTAATCATGAGAAAACAGTGACAAACCCAATTTGAGGAACACTTTATAAAATAACTTATTATTTCTTTAAAGAAGTCTCAAAGTCATGGAAAAAAATCATCTATTGGAGGAGACAAGGAAACTGGATTTGGATAGAATCCTGGATCAGAAAAGGACGTTGGTGGGAAAATGAATAAAATTTGAATAAGGTCTGTAGATTAGTTAGTTGTATTGTATCAGTGCTAATTTTCTGGTTTCCATAATTGTACTCTGGTTGTGTAAGATGTTAATATTAGGGGAAACTGGGTTAAGGTTATACAAAAAGTGTACTGTTTGGGCATATTTTCTGCAGGCTTACAATATTTTCAATAAAATGTTGAAATGACAGGTGTGTGTCCCTTATAATTCTAAAAATATTTAAGGTGGTAAAGGGAGTTTTTGAGGTAATAAAATGATGAAGTCACCAAAACTTAAGACTAAATTTCAGTTAATTCTTTAGCCAGATTCATTCATCCTTGACAAATTTTACTTTAAAATTGTTATGAAAGGTATCCTTTCCTTTGCCTATTTGTCCATGTAATCGTTATCTTAAAATTTTTTGTACCATAAGAATTAGGAATTAGGGGTGCGTGGTGGCTCAGTTGGTTAGTTGTTTGCCTTTGGCTGAGGTCATAATCTCAGGTTCTTGGAATGGAGCCATGTGTTGGGCTTGCTGCTCAGCAGGGAATCTGCTTCTCCTTCTCCCTTTGCCCCTTCCCCCATGCTTTCTCTCACTATCTTTCTGTCTTTCTCAAATAAATAAATAAATAAAATCTTAAAAAAATAAAAAAGAAAGAAATAGGAATTCGAATGTTTGAATCTAAAGCAAGGAACTCCTGGGTGCTTGGCTGTCTGGGATGGTAGAACATATGACTCTTGACCTCAGAGTTGTAGTTTCAAGCCCTATGTTGGGTATAGAGATTACTTAAAAATAAAATCTTAAACAGGCAAACAAAAAAATAAAAAACAAGGAACACCTTGACCTGAGAGAAACCTTAGACATAAGAAAGATAATTCCAGGGGTGTCTGGCTGGGTCAGTCTATGGAGCTCTTGATCTTGGGATTGTGGGTTTGAGCCCCACATTGGGTGTAGAGATTACTTAAAAATAAAATCTTAAAAAAAAAAAGACAATTCCAGTTTTGGATTGAGTCTTTACATTTGAGTCGAAAACTAAAACAAAACCCTCTGTCCAAAATCATTGTGGATCCAAGGATATTTTTAACTCAGAGAGAAGGGGCACTATGTTTGAGCCGGAAAACAAATGGTTGAAAAGGAAAAAGTCTAACTGTTTGAATACCATACATGAAAGAGATTAGTGACTAGGATCTGTATAGGTAGAATGGTTTCAGGTTGTGGGGGAAAAGTGAGAGTCTTTAATTTGTAGAGATTACTGGATGATAAGATGAAGAGTCAGTTAAACTAAAAGTTTTTTTTGGCGGGGGGGGGTGCGGTTTAATATAGGACAGGGAGAACAGAGAGCAAGCTGTAGGGACCTGTGGGCTGTGTTGATCAATATGGAAAGGGTCAGCTTAGAGAAGCTGAATATACATTTCTATATTCTCTAGAAATAATAAAAGCTAGTCAAGAAATTTCTAGGGAGTTGTCTGTCAGAAATTTTTGAAATGAGGGGCACCTGAGTGGCTCAGTGGGTTATTCCTCTGCCTTCAGCTCGGGTCATGATCTCAGGGTCCTGGGATCAAGACCCGCATCAGGCTCTCTGCTCAGCGGGGAGCCTGCTTCCCCCTCTCTCTCTGCCTGCTGCTCTGCCTACTTGTGATCTCTCTCCTGTGTCAAATGAATAAATAAAATCTTAAAAAAAAAAAAAAGAAATTTTTGAAATGAAAGTTTTGACTTTTGAGCCTAAATAAACATGGTTCAATGTGAATCCTCAAGTCCTTTTTCAGCCCTCAAGTTTAGTCTGAAAACATAAACAATTAAATCAGGAGATTAGATGTAGTAAAACTTTACCTTAGTGAACATGTTATACTTTTTACATAGTTTCCCTTGTACTTGAATTCACAGGTGTTTTTTGTGCAGTGTCTGTGTCATTTTAGGATGGCCAAAATAAAACCTTCCTAAAAATGTACTTTGATATGGTATCTTTGCATAGAAGGAGAGTATGCTTCCCAGAATAGTTAAGATTTTAAAAGATTCCTTTTTAGTGCTAAGTCTCATAAATCTTGGTGTCCCAAATGTTATCGATATAATAGTTTCTAAAGCTATTTGGTGCAGGAATCATTATAAATACTGAATCCTCTGTTTTTTTCATTTTCTGTTTTTTTTTTTTTTACATAGGTTTATTTTTATTTCCACTTGAAATCTTAGATTGAGGTTCAGATCATCACAAAGAGCAAACTTGTAGGGAAAAAAAAGTGTTTTCTTTCTACCCTTCTAGATTCTTCGCTGGGGCTCTCTGACAAAAGATAGATTAATAAGAGAAAAGCATACAAATTTATTTAATATAAGTTTTACATGACACAAGAGCCTTCATAGGGAAATGAAGACCCAGAGAAGTAGATAAGCTTAAGCATTTTATACTAGATTTGTTGAAGAGTGGAGAGTCATGGAAAAATGTGTTAAAACAAAAGGATATGAGTTAGAGGTAATAATAAATTGGGAGAAACAAGGCCCATTTGTTTGGATCCTTTCTGTGGTCAGTAACTTAGAACTACTCTTCACCTTGGAGTATGAGTCCAAAGGTAGGTCATTAGAGTACAGCTATTATTCCATAATGTATGTATTACTAATTTAGTATTGTATGTACTAAAATTGCCCTCCGTTGGCACCTTTCTTTCTAATACCTTTGGCTCCAGCTTTAAAGAGTTGAATTTTGTTGGAGCTTGCCTAGGTATGCAAATGATAGTTTCTGAATATTCTCTGTAGTGGGCCAACATATTCTGTTTGTTAGAAGGTTATTTAAGTGTCTGTGGAAATGGGCTACAGCATATTTCAGGCTCCCCCCATTACCTACTAACCTCATTTTGAAATGGCTGATTTGTAACAGTGCTGTTGTCCTACGGCTTTGTGCCGAATGGAATGAGTTTTCTTCCCTTTAGCCCAGAATGAGTCTTGAGTTTTTACTATTTTATTTGAAGTCATATAAAGAAAATATATATTGTATCTTGGAGAACTTTGTCAAGATCAAAGATTATCACTTTGAATTTAATAGTATTTTATAATGTTCAGAATGTTCTCACATGTATTTTCTCATTTGCTAGAGTATTATATCAGTATTTTTCCTCTGGTGGGAATAGTAGCCCAATCTACATCACGTATAAGTTGTTATACTTTTAAGATACAGCTTATATTTGGTACCTATAATTCTCAGTAAAAATACAGGCAAGAATTGTTTTGTGAATTTTATAATCAGGTGAAGGAAAACTAGAGTTTATATAATCATTAACCACACTACTAAAAAAGTTTTTGTGCAGACTTATTTTCCTATTTATACTTATGGTGGGTCCATTGTCTTCAAAAATTATTTAATTGGTAGTTCTGAAGGTATGTAATTGAAGTAGGAAGAGGAAGATTTTTTTTGCATGTATACTATATGCTGTGTTTGCATATGTGTGTATATGTACACACACACAATTGATCATCATTATTCCCATGGATTCATATTTGCAAATTCAGCAACTCATTAAAATTTGTTTGTAACCCCAAAATTAATACTCATGGCACTTTTGTGGTCTTTGTTGTGGACTTATGCAGAGCTGTGAAGAATTTGTGTCATTTGATATCCATGTTCCAGTTGAATTTGAACAAGGTGATATTCTGCCTTCTTTTTTCAGTTCTCTTTTATGAAGAAGTGTCCTTTTCATGGTCTGTTTAGTGCCACATTTTTCTTTTTGTGCTTTTTTGGTGATTTCACTGTTTACAATGGCCCACAAATGTAGCGCTGAACTGTTGTTTGGTGTTTCTTTTCGTTCCTCTCCTCCCTTCCCTTCCCCTCCCCTCCCCTTCCCCTTTCCTTTCTTTCAACGATTTTATTTATTTATTTGACAGAGAGAGCAAGTGCCCACGCATGCACACAGGCAGAGGGAGTGGCAGGCAGAGGGAGAGAAGCAGGCTTCCTGCCAAGCAGGGAGCCTGATGCGGGGCTCTATCCTAGGACCCTGGATCTTGAACCCAGCCAAAGGCAGATGCTTAACTGACTGAGCCTCCAAGGGGCCTCTGTTGTTTGGTGTTTCTAAATGCAAGAAGGCTTTTCTCCTTATGGAGAAAATACCTATGTTAAATAAGCTTCATACAGGCATGAGTTATAAAGCTGTTGACTCTGAGTTCAATGTTAATGAGTCAAAAATATATATGAAATAAGGAAATACATAAAACAGTGTTATGTATTGATTAGTTGATGAGTATGAACACATCTGTAGAAGGCTGAAGAGTTTTTTTTTTTTTTTTAAGATTTTATTTATTTATTTGACAGAGAGAGATCACAAGTAGACAGAGAGGCAGGCAGAGAGAGAGAGAGGGAAGCAGGCTCCCTGCTGAGCAGAGAGCCCGACGCGGGACTCGATCCCAGGACCCTGAGATCATGACCCGAGCCGAAGGCAGCGGCTCAACCCACTGAGCCACCCAGGCGCCCAGAAGGCTGAAGAGTTTTTTCTTTTTAATTTTTATTTATTTATTTATTTTTTAAAGATTTTATTTATTTATTTGACAGAGAGATCACAAGCAGGCAGAGAGGCAGGCAGAGAGAGAGGAGGAAGCAGGCTCCCCTAGACAGCAGAGAGCCCGATGCGGGGCTCGATCCCAGGACTCTGAGATCATGACCTGAGCCGAAGGCAGCGGCTTAACCCACTGAGCCACCCAGGCGCCCCGGCTGAAGAGTTTTTAAAGCAATGCTTTAAACGTTTGATTGGTTGATGAAAAGATGACCAGAGAATATAGGAACTTAACTTTCTCCTAGATGTTCACTATTGGCTAATTCATTGTTTGCAATGACTTTATAGAACATACAAGAACCAACTGGAAAAAATCAAATGTATATGATACCTATTTACATATTATATATTAAACATGTAATTAATATTAATGTTGTATATTAATTATATATGTGTTTTATATATCCCTCTCTTATCTAATCCTACAAAAACATCCATACCCTTATAGATAAGGAAAAGGAAGGTAGACACAATTAAGTGAGTGATTTGTCCAATATAATTACCAGAATTCAAAGTCCGACTCCAAAGTCTGTACTCTTTTTAGATTATACTATCTGCTTTGCCTAGGAAATATAAAAGCAATATATTGTGTCATGCATTTAGATTGCAAGAAAAGTAAGTTTCCCCCTCATATCTATTTGAAAATCAAATTGCTTTCATTTTTAAATTCAACATTATGTACTTTTTAACAATTAAAAAAAACTTCTATGGTGATTGATTTAGGATAACTTTCTGTAGATAGTTTTGTTGATTCTTTTTGGATTTATGTTTAATTACAGTCTTAAGTGGAAAATGTGAAATAGCACAGTTTTAGTTTCCTATGCTTAGAGTGTCTAATGTCTGTAGAAGAAAACAGTATCCTGTTGATTCTCAAGCTTTTCGTTACTTTTTTTTTCCCCAAACAGCATGATGAGAAATTAGAAAAAACTTCATTTACAAAATAAAGGTACAGGGGCACCTGACTGGCTCAGTTGGTAGAGCATGTGACTCGATCTTTGGTTGTGAATTTGAGCCCCATATTGGGGGTAGAGATTACTTAAAAATAAAATCTTAAAAAAAAAATACATATATCCAAAGAAATATTGGGCAATTACAAAATTAAGTTTGAAGGGAATATTTTTACTAAATAGGATAGGGATAGCACAATTAATGAAATTAATTTATACACAGAAGCTTAATGAATTTTGTTGCTTTGCCTTACACATCCAGACTCCTTCCAAATATTGCTTCCAATTAAGTTAGTGGATGAAGTGGATTAAGTCAGTGGATGAAACCTGCTGGCACTCCTGAATATGCATTTGTTACCTTACACTTCCTGCCTGGAGTATGAAAACATCTGTAGAAGGTTGAAGAGTTTTAAAACAATGCTTAGTAATCCTGTTTTATATAGAGGTCCAGTTTAGGAGAAAAAAGAATTACCACGCTTCATTTAAAAAAAAAGAAAAGTTGCATTTTTCTTTTAAAACCAGGCAGTGATGTATTTGCAGACCTACAGTTACCTATCACTGAAAGTTCCCTCCTAGAATCTTAAGTCTGTGTAACTAATACTCCTACCGTTTTCTGTAGTATTTGGTAGCCAGGTAGTTCTATTTAATATGTTTTTAAACAAGTTTTTCGTGGTTTAGGATGGAGAAGTGCTTAGAGGAGAGGAATTTTAGGAACTTGGACATAGTTAAGTAGCATCAGAGTTTAGCCATAGATAACTGACTCCCCAAAAATAGTTCCACTAAGATTCATAGATGTTAGGAAAGCAGGAGAGGGGGGAAACGATTTTTTCTTTTTTTTTTTTTTTTTCTTTTTGCATTTGGAGTTGGTCAATGAGAAGAACACAAGAATTTGAAAGGTGAGTGTACACTAAATAACATATACTGTCATTTTATTTTTTGTTTTTCTTTAAAGTTTTTTAAAATTATTTATTTATTTGACAGACAGACATCACAAGTAGGCAGAGAGAGACAGAGAGGAGAAGAAGGCTCACCGCTGAGCAGAGAGCCCTATGCGAGGCTCGATCCCAGGACCCTGGGTTCATGACCTGAGCCGAAGGCAGAGGCTTTAACTCACTGAGCCACCCAGGTGCCCCTGTACTGTTGTTTTAAAGTTCATTAAATATTTTTCTTAAGCTCACTTCAAAAAGCAGAAAATAATTTCAAAAGAAACTTACAAATCACAGCTGCTATTTATCTTATTCTGTGGCTAGTTTGAAGTACTCATTACAGAGTTCTTCAGCTTGCCTTTTCCAGTATCTCATCCTCAGTGAAGTTTGTATATTGTGTTAAAAAACAAAATTCATCTCAATGAATTTGAAGATCTGATTGGCTTCATTCAGTGATTTATTAATCAGGAGCATCCATCTAGCTAATAGAAAGGAGCTGTGAAGAACTGAACAAAATGGGAGACTTCAATAGGTATAAGGGGGCAGAGACAAAGAGCAGATTACCTCATGTTTGAGGGACAGAAGAAGTCTATCAGGCAGATTACCTCACTAGTGCTGATCAGGAAATTCCAGATTTACTGGTTTGTGGCAGAAGTTGAAACTGCACTAAGGTTGTATAGTAGGTCTTGAGTTGGTGATGTGGGGCTTGGCACAGGTGATTACATTTTGGGCCTGGGATATATTTGTGTGTGTGTGCTTCTTTTTTTTTTTTAAGTTTATTTTTTGATAATCTTTCCACCCAGTATGGGGCTCAAACTCATGATCCTGAGATCAAGAGTCCCACGCTCTACCAACTGAGTCAGTCAGGTTCCCCTGTCTCTCTTTATTTTTAATTAATTAATTAATTAATTAATATTTTAAAAGTAGGCTCCATGCCCAGTGTGGAGCCCAGTGCAGGGCTTGAACTCATGCCTCTGAGATCAAGACCTGAGCTGAGCAAGTCAGACGCTTAACTGACTGAGCCACCCAGGTGCCCCCCCCCTTCAAACAATTGTTAATAAAATTATTATAATCAAAAAGATAAGGAGCTAAATATTAGCAAGAAAGTAGCAACAGAGATATGAGGAGGAGATGATGACTTAGGGACTGTTAATAAAAGTGTTCCTAACTTTATGGTTTCATATGTGACCTCTATTCCAAAATCAGCATTAACAGATGTAATATTAAAAGATAACGTACCTAAGCTGAAAAACAAGCTTAACATCTTCTTGAAATAGAAATGCAAAGTGTTGTGCATAACCAAATCATAGGGACAGAAGTTGGCAATGATGAGCACAAAATAGGTTCTTGTAAGGTTAACGGGGTACAAAAATGACCATGTGATAAGATCAGAACCAGCGTTCCAGCTTAAAGCCAGGTTTTGTTTCTTCTTGAAAGGAAATAAAAACAAACACCTCCCCACAAAAACCCCAACTCCCCCCACACCAAAAAACCCAACCCAGCTTCTTGCTTCTTGGCCCTAGGATTTGTTTCATAAATTGTGGACCTAAGGAATATGAAAATGAAGACACTAATCCTTATGACCAGGAACTTAACCAGGGTCACTGGATTTGTGACAGGATCTGCAACATCCCCCAAATTTTTGCAGGGTTGAAGTTGCAAAATGCCATTATAGGAGCTAGTTCTGTACTAAGGGAAACAAACACCTGACATTGTGCTGGAGAGGAGGTGGTGATTAGGGAATTGGGGGAGAGAACAAACAAAAACTCTGAGCCTGCAAACTTAAATTTCAAAACATAATGAAAAAAATCTAATACTGAGGAAGCTCATTGGAAATGAGCCAGAAGTTAAAAAAGAAGGAAGGA